>NW_021703778.1:15945534-16472086 GCF_005190385.1 Monodon monoceros
GGGTTTAGAGAATTTAAAAAGAGATGATGGGGGTTTAGAGAATTTAAGAAGAGATGATGGGGGCTTCCCTGGTGGCGCAGTGGTTGAGGGTCCGCCTGCCGATGCAGGGGACACAGGTTCGTGCCCCGGTCCGGGAAAATCCCACATGCCGCGGAGCGGCTGGGCCTGTGAGCCATGGCCACTGAGCCTGCGCGTCCGGAGCCTGTGCTCCGCAACGGGAGAGGCCACAGCAGGGAGATGCCTGCATACCGCAAAAAAAAAAAAAAAAAAAAAAAAAAAAGATGATGGGGGAGAGAGGGCTGAATAAGCAGAACACAGGGTTTTCGGGGCAGTGAAAATATGCTGTTTGATACTCTAATGGTAGATACATGTAATTATATATTTGCCCAAACTCAAAGAAAGTACAACATCAAGAAAGAACACGAACGTAAACTATGGGCTTGGTGTAATTTTGATGTTTCGATGTAGGTTCATCAGTGGTAACAAATGTACCACTGTGGTGAGGGAAGCTGGGGGTGGGGGCGGGGTGGGGAAGGGGTAAACGGGGTATCTCTGTCCCTCCCCGTCAATTTTTCTGTAATCCTAAAACTGCCCAAATAATTGTCTTAAAAAGCACACAACATAATATCTATACTTTGCGCCTCAAAAAGTTCAAAGTCATAGAAGTCAGAAGAGAAAACTACTAAAAGGTGAAAGTAATAAAGTCATGAGAGATAAAGATAAAATGCTGTGAAAATTGAGAAAGAGAAAGGATCACTTGTATAAATTTCCACTTTAGGCCTTACCGTACCATGTGATTCTTTTTAAACATGCTTCCTGTCCCTCCTACCCACCCCCATTGGGCTGAAAGTCACCCGGACCGTAAGTACCACGGCTAATCCATCTTTGACTCACTTTGCCTTGCACAGAATAAAACATAAAGGAAGACTTCAATAAATCTTGATTTAATGGGGTAAGTAACTAAGCTCAGTTCAGATAGGTATCATTTGACTGGAAACTGAGCATCCGCATAGAAATTTCTGGCAAGAAGTTAGAAACAGAAATTAAAGTTCCTTGAGTAAAGGAAGGGTCATGTACTGAGATCTGTACTTTAAGAAAATACTATGATAGCTGTCTGCAGGATGAATTGAAAAGGCAGGAGGTCATTTAAATTTTCCAGTGTCAAGAAATTTAACTCAACATATTTTCAGTCTTCCCTGAGTTTTACATCTTTAATAAGATTTACTTTAAAAAACACTTTAATTTCATTATTGGAGTGGTATCACTTGGTTCATTATTAAACTTAAGTCAGGACACTCAAAATATGAGGCTATTCAGCAGATACTGAATTTTATCAGTTCTAAGGTAACATTCATGTCGTAGATAGTGTCAGAAAGAAGGATCTTAGAACAGAGACTTGGCTAAGAAAATTTTATTACAGATTCTATAATTGAGATTTTCTATACATCTAGTCCTCTCCATGAAGATTTGACTATAATCTATAGCCCTTAGAAAGTAATTTAGGGCAACAGTTCACAGTTAACACAGAGAACAGAATTAATGAATTAACCTCTTCTATCCTGCAGGCATTTCAGAAGCTGTGGTTACAGTAAAATGTCTTCTCTTAATGATATTTAGCCGTACCACCTCCCAAAATGTTGAGATATTTGCAAAGTACCTTCCCACGTTGCCAGGCAATTATTTATTTCCTTCCTCTCCAGAAGCTCAGAGTAACTGAAATGTTGTTTCATATATATTTCTGGAAAGACACTGAGACATTTGTTTCTGGCCGTTTGGGAATTAATACTCTGAACTTGCTAGGCCAACCTACTGCATTAAAAAATTGATATTTAATAAATTACAAAATCATATTTTTAAAATGCATTGCTCTTCTAAAAAGAAAGTCTGGGAAAATCCCCAAGAAGCAAGAAATAATGATGATAAGCTAAAAATAGAATGATAAAGAGAATATGAAGCTGGAAATGTCCTGGTGACAAATGCCAACAACAGAAGTCTAGAGCTCCACCATGCTGATATCTGAGGACAGGACCTTTGCAGATGGAAACTGGACTGAAGTCCCCCCCAGCCCCAACAAAGAAACAACCAGAGGGAAAGAATGACCTGACAACTCAGCCCTGCAGCAAAGGGAGCTAAACCTGTCTGTCCTAGTCTTGGTTCTAGGGGAGAAATAAAGAAGACAAATGGTCTCTCATAAAAATAGTTTAGCCATGGACCTGCCACCACATGCATCTTGGGCTTGACTTCATATCACACATATGATCTGTGAAGTAAAAGTCAAAATATTTTTTCTGGTGGACCCAGGATGATCACACAAATCCTCTCTGGAGGAAAGTATCCTCCACTTAGCTCCCATAGTATTTTCCCCACAGTCAAATATTAGTCCAAAATAATTAACAAATACATATGAAAACCAATCATCTTGGGTGAGAGCCAGTAGAAACAAAGACAGATTTAGATCCCCGAGGAATCTAATACCAGAATACGTAGAAGATAAAATCAAGCAATAAAATGTTTAAAGAACAAAGAATCAAACCATAGCCAAGGATCAAGACACTATTAAAAATGACCAAGCCAATTTGACAAAGAACCAAGAAAAAGGTCTAAAAAAGATAATCATTGAAGTTCAAGACTCAAGGGAAGAGTTAAACAGCACATGAAACAAAACCAAAGAGAGAATTAATAAACCAAAATAAATCTGAAGAAATGACCCAGATGCAGTGCAGTTAAATAGGAGAATTTAAGAGGTACAGAAAATAGAATGAGAAACTTTGAAATATATTGAGTCATTCTTCCAGACAGAATATAGAGATTGGACTAAAAACCATCCCAAGAATGTCGTCTAATGCACACACAGAGAATGGACTTGAGGACACAGGGAGTGGGAAGGGTAAGCTGGGACAAAGTGAGAGAGTGGCATGGACATATATACACTACCAAATGTAAAACAGATAGCTAGTGGGAAGCAGCCACATAGCACAGGGAGATCAGCTCAGTGCTTTGTGACCACCTAGAGGGGTAGGATAGGGAGGGTGGGAGGGAGATGCAAGAGGGAGGAGATATGGGGATACATGTATGTGTATAGCTGATTCACTTTGTTATAAAGCAGAAACTAATACACCATTGTAAAGCAATTATACTCCAATAAAGATGTTAAAAAAATGTTTAAGAATTTTCTAGACATCATAAAACATAAAACACACAAACAGGATTTAAAAATATAGAAAATCACACTCCAGATACATCCTATTAAAAATGCAGAAAACCAAAGGTGCAGAAAAGATTCTTTAAAAAGTCATTTGGAAAAAAACCAAAAGAATAAACCAAAGAAAGATAAAGGAGAGAATCAATAGCAGAATGAAAGAGAAACTAAAACTAGAAATGCAAAAATTTTCAATTTATCCCTGTCACACCAATGAACACGTGGCTCCCCAGTGGGGCCCTCAGGAATAAAAAGCCCTAAAATTGACCCTTATATACAAGGAAACATGATATATGACAGGGAAGGCAATGCTGATCAGTAGAGATGAACTAGGAGCTTAAATGATGATGGAAAATGGATTAATAAAACAGCAATATTGGAATACTGATTAAACACATAAAAAAACAGAAATAGGAATTCACACCATAGAGAAAAATCATTTTTAGAAGATCAGAGACTTAAATATGAAAACTTTTTTTTAATTTAAAAAGTAAATATAGATGAAAAAAGAAAAAATTGAAAAATAAGAAAAAAATATACAAATGAATATCTTCAGGACCCTGTGAGCATGACTTTCTTAAACAAGACACAAAAGCATAAATCATGATTGAAAAATAAACTTGACTCATTAAAACTAGGATCTTTCACCAGAAAGTATTTTATAAGAAAATGTAAATTCAAGTTCCAAACCTAGAAGGTATTTTTGCAATTCATAGAGCATAAATCAAAATATATAATCAAGTCTTGTAAACCAAAAAGAAAAAGATAAACAACCAATTGAAAGATGAGCGAGAAGAAATACGAATGCCTTATAAATGAAAATATGCCCAATCTCATTTTTAATCAGGGATATGAAAATTAAAACAGAGAATATTTTACATACTTCAGATTAGCGAAAACTTAAAAACCTGACTTTTACACTTAATGATAAATAAAATGAACAAACAATACACCATAAATGTGAGGTAAACTCAGTCAACAATCTTGGTAAGCTTATTTTGCCAAATTATAACACCACTTGCCTGCGATCTACATCACACTCTGCTTTAACGCTTACCCAATAATAAAATTGTTTTCTTTCTCTTCTGCCTTCGTGGACAGGTTTCCTAGGTTGGCAGGAGATTTTGTCTTTAGCTACATTTCCTCAACAATTGCAAAAGCAAATCACAGAAAAATACGGAGCAGGATGCAATTTATAGATGGTTCAAGATCCAGAATTAACAAATATATTAAGAATATGTATTATATATTTTAAAAATGCAACTGACAATGGAATTATAATACAAAAATCAGAATAGATTTCATTGGGAAGGGGAAGAAGAGGGTTTGAATGGAGAAAAGATATCTAGGAAGCCAGAGTGTTATTGGTTTTATTCTCCTCCTTAATCTGGGTGGTAAGTACCTGGATATTCCACCTCATATACTTTGTACCCGTTACATACTGTTGCTGGAGTTCAGTACATGGGACACACTTGCCTTGCTGTCTAGACAGAGCAACCCTCTGAGGTGACAACTCCTAGTCCTTCATGTGTCTCAGCCAAAGTCACCCCTGCCTCTCCACACTCCTCCCTGTGCACCTCGACTTCCACTCTGGACGTCCCCTGTTTTTGCTGAGGCACACAATCAATGATGGAGGACAGAAAATGCAAGGAAGCTGGCACTCTGACAAGATAAACTTTGACAAATGAGAGGAAGAACCCAATCGATACATTCTTTTTTCTTGCCCCCAGTAGACTATTTGTTGGACAATAGCTTCATGGAGCCCCTCTGAGGACATCAGGGCACAAATGAGCATTAGGCTCCCTGAGAAAGCTGTGAGCATCAGTGACCTACAGCTTCGTGTTTGCTCACCCTTCTTCCCTGTCTCACACGCCTCTGTTCGGTCCCCATAAAGCTTAGCACAGAAAGCTTTTGCCTCGGGCTCTATTCTGCCTGCAAACAAGAACTAAGACAATTATTTTACATATTTTTTATTATTACTATTAAAATTTATATTGTTTTATATATTTAAGTTTTTATGTAAATCTATATAGTTTTAGGAAACGGTAACAAAATTATTTTAAAACAAAAATAATACTAACAATATAAAAGATGAATATGGATAAACTGTCCCAGGGAAAATGGGATCCAGAGAACAAGTGGAAAGGTTATTTCAGGAATAACTACTCAGCTCTAGAAATGGATGGAAGGTTGGGATGAGAAAAGAATATGAAGAAATAAATAAGAACTTGGGCAGGGGAGCTCATGTTTCATCTGTCTTTCTCAAACAGAAATCTTGGCCATTTACTGATATTGAAGGTGACAAGGAGAAAATTGAGAATTGAAGGAAAGAGAAGGAAAGTTGCTGTTGTAGGTGCAGCGTGCATCCCTAGGAAGGGTCGGTTCAGGGCAGGAAGAGCTGGTCAACGTGAATCTGAAATGGACAGGCTCTGGCAGCTCTCCGGCTTCCAACAGCAGTGATCAGTTCATAGATCACGGCAAATTAAGTGACCTGCCAACATGGCAAGGTAGCATGGAGCTGCTGATACCTCTTCCCAAAACTCAACCCTGGAGAATATACAGAATTAGGAAGCAAACCGATTCCAGAACAAAAAACCAAATCAAGTAAACAAATGTGACCAACTCCCAGTAAGAATGCAAGCTGTCTCAAATTGGGGTACACTGGTGGGGGGAGTGACAGCTGTAGGAGGAAGGCCCTTCCTCTCCCTTGTGCTGCCCTGGACACATGTTATGTCTACACTCACAGGAATTTGCAGCAACAACCCAGGCCTCTGGTGCCGGTTAGGGAGGGGGCTGTCTAAATAGCACAAACAACACCTGCTACAGCACAAACATCTTTTAAGGTTGATGCAAACAGGTAGGACCTCCTGCATTCCTCCTCCACTTCTTCCTGTTCAAGTCCCCCAGGGCTGGAGGATTAAAACATGGGGACTCTCCATGGCCCAATGCTGTTTCTCTGTCAAGGAATAAAGGTGGTTCTGGGTGTGGTTATGCCACGTAGAGCTCCATAATAACCAGTGTTCTCTCATCTCCCCTCTCCTAACAGTATCCCAGAATAACAGGGATAAGATCCTGAGTTTTTGGCTATCCTCAAATTCACATTGCCAGAGGGTTCCCCAGATAACCACACACAGACAAAAATAACTAGGCAACTGAAGCTTAAGATGACCTCAAATGAAATCGGATGAATTAGCAACATATAAAATCTACAGCAGAATTACTGTCAGGAGGACCAAGAAATTGAGTTGAAAAATCTGAGTGATATCCAAAAGTTTGACAATTTGAAGGTAGAAAAAGTAGTCACAAGAAAGGCCAAGTGTGGGCTTCCCTGGTGGCGCAGTGGTTGAGAGTCCGCCTGCCGATGCAGGGGACACGGGCTCGTGCCCCGGTCTGGGAAGATCCCACATGCCGCGGAGCGGCTGCGCCCGGGAGACGTGGCCACTGAGCCTGCGCGTCTGGAGCCTGTGCTCCGCAACGGGAGAGGCCACAACAGTGAGAGGTCCGCGTACCGCAAAAAAATAAAAAAAAAAAAAAAGAAAGGCCAAGTGTAATATTAACTATGAAAACTACTATATTTGAAATAATGAAGCAATACATAATTTAAGCAATAAGATGAATATTGTTTTTATTTTTAAAAAACAGAACCAAGATGGCAGAGTAGAAGGACGTGCTCTCACTCCCTCTTGCGAGAACACCAGAATCACAACTAGCTGCTGGACAATCATCGACAGGAAGACACTGGAACTCACCAAAGATACCCCACATCCAAAGACATAGGAGAAGCCACAATGAGACGGTAGGAGGGGCGCAATCACAGTAAAATCAAATCCCATAACCGCTGGGTGGGTGACTCACAGACTGGAGAACATTTATACCACAGAAGTCCACCCACTGGAGTGAAGGTTCTGAGCCCCACGTCAGGCTTCCCAACCTGGGGGTCCGGCAACGGGAGGAGGAATTCCTAGAGAATCAGACCTTGAAGCCTAGTGGGAATTGATTGCAGGACTTTGACAGGACTGGGGGAAACAGACTCCACTCCTGAAGGGCACACACAAAGTAGTGTGCACATAGGGACCCAGGGGAAGGAGCAGTGACCCCAGGGGAGACTGAACCAGACCTACCTGCTAGTGTTGGAGGGTCTCCTGCAGAGGCGGGGGGGAGGGGCTGTGGCTCACTATGGGGACAAGGACACTGACAGCAGAAGTTCAGGGAAGTACTCCTTGTCCTGAGCCCTCCCAGAGTCTGTCATTAGCCCCATCAAAGAGCCCACGTAGGCTCCAGTGTTGGGTTGCCTCAGGCCAAACAACCAGCAGGGAGGGAACCCAGCCCCACCCATCAACAGTCAAGTGGATTAAAGTTTTACTGAGCTCTGCCCACCAGAGCAACAGTCAGCTCTACCCACCACCAGTCCCTCCCATCAAGCCTCTTAGATAGCCTCATCCACCAGAGGGCAGAAGGAAGAAGAACTACAATCCTGCAGCCTGTGGAAGAAAAACCACATTCGCAGAAAGACAAGATGAAAAGGCAGAGGGCTATGTACCAGATGAAGGAACAAGAGAAAACCCCAGAAAAACAACTAAATGAAGTGGAGATAGGCAACCTTCCAGAAAAAGAATTCAGAATGATAGTGAAGATGATCCAGGACCTCGGAAAAACAATGGAGGCAAAGATCGAGAAGATGCAAGAAATGTTTAAGACATACAAGAATTAAAGAACAAACAGAGATGAAGAATACAATAACTGAAATGAAAACTACAGTAGAAGGAATCAATAGCAGAAAAACTGAGGCAGAAGAACGGAAAAGTGACCTGGAAGACAGAATGGTGGAATTCACTGCTGTGGAACAGAAGAAGAATGAACGAAAAGAAATGAAGACAGCCTAAGAGCCCTCTGGGACAACATTAAACACAACAACATTCACATTATAAGGGTCCCAGAAGGAGGAGAGAGACAGAAAGGACCCGAGAAAGTATGTGAAGAGGTTATAGTCGAAAACTTCCCAAACATGGGAAAGGAAATAGCCACCCAAGTCCAGGAAGTGCAGGAAGTCTCATACAGGATAAACCCAAGGAGAAACATGCCAAGACACATAGTATTCAAATTGGCAAAAATTAAAGACAAAGAAAAATTATTGAAAGCAGCAAGGGGAAAATGACAAATACCATACAAGGGAACTCCCATAAGTTTAATAGCTGATTTCTCAGCAGAAACTCTACAAGCCAGAAAGGAGTGGCATGATATACTTAAAGTGATGAAAGGGAAGAACCTACAACCAAGATTACTCTACCTGGCAAGGATCTCATTCAGATTTGATGGAGAAATCAAAAGCTTTGCAGACAAGCAAAAGCTAAGAGAATTCAGCACCACCAAACCAGCTCCACAACAAATGCTAAAGGAACTTCTCTAAGTGGGAAACACAAGAGAAGAAAAGGATCTACAAAAACAAACCCAAAACAATTAAGAAAATGGTCATAGAAACATACATATCAATAATTACCTTAAATGTGAATGGATTAAATGCTCCAACCAAAAGACACAGGCTTGCTGAATGGATACATAAACAAGACCCAAATATATGCTGTCTACAAGAGACCCACTTCAGACCGAGGGACACATACAGACTGAAAGTGAGGGGCTGGAAAAAGATATTCTATGCAAATGGAAATCAAAAGAAAGCTGGAGTAGCTATACTCATATCTCACCACTATTATTCAACATAGTTTTGGAAGTCCTAGCCATGGAAATCCGAGAAGAAATAAAAGGAATCCAAATTGGAAAAGAAGTAAAAGTGTCACTGTTTGCAGATAACATGACACTATACATAGAGAATCCTAAAAATGCCACCAGAAAACTAATGGAGCTAATCAATGAATTTGGTAAAGTTACAGGATTCAAAATTAATGCACAGAAATCTCTTGCATTCCTATACACTAATGATGACAAATCTGGAAGAGAAATTAGGGAAACACTCCCATTTACCATTGCCAACAAAAAGAATAAAATACCTAGGAATAAACCTACCGAGGGAAACAAAAGACCTGTATGCAGAAAACTA
Source organism: Monodon monoceros (assembly GCF_005190385.1). Taxonomy (NCBI): domain Eukaryota; kingdom Metazoa; phylum Chordata; class Mammalia; order Artiodactyla; family Monodontidae; genus Monodon; species Monodon monoceros. The sequence continues at coordinate 15,954,789 of NW_021703778.1, forward strand.
TAAGACACTGAAAGAAATTAAAGATGATACCAACAGATGGAGAGATATACCATGTTCTTGGATTGCAAGAATCAATACAGTGAAAATGACTATACTACCCAAAGCAATCTACAGATTCAATGCAATCCCTATCAAATTACCAATGGCACTTTTTTACAGAACTAGAACAAATCATCTTAAAATTTGTATGGAAACATAAAAGACCCCGAATAGCCAAAGCAGTCTTGAGGGAAAAAAACCGAGCTGGAGGAATCAGACTCCCTGACTTCAGGCTATACTACAAAGCTACAGTAATCAAGACAATATGGTACTGGCACAAAAACAGAAACATAGATCAATGGAACAAGATAGAAAGCCCAGAGATAAACCCATGCACCTATGGTCAACTAATTTATGACAAAGGAGGCAAAGATATACAATGGAGAAAAGACAGTCTCTTCAATAAGTGGTGCTGGGAAAACTAGACAGCTACATGTAAAAGAATGAAATTAGAACACTCCCTAACACCATACACAAAAATAAATTCAAAATGGATTCGAGACCTAAATGTAAGACCGGACACTATAAAACTCTTAGAGGAAAACATAGAAGAACACTCTCTGACATAAATCACAGCAAGATTTTTTTTTGATCCACCTCCTAGAGTAATGGAAATGAAAACAAAAATAAACAAATGGGACCTAATGAAACTTCAAAGCTTTTGCACAGCAAAGGAAACCATAAACAAGACGAAAAGACAACCCTCAGAATGGGAGAAAATATTCGCAAACGAACCAACGGACAAAGGATTAATCTCCATAAACAGCTCATGCAGCTCAATATTAAAGAAACAAACAACCCAATCCAAAAATGGGCAGAAGACCTAAATAGACATTTCTCCAAAGATGACATACAGATGGCCAATGGAAAACTGATGAATTCATAAAAGTGCTAACAGAAGATCAAGATGAAAAAAAATGAATTACATGGGACTGAGTGAACTGATGAGGATGATTATAATTTTTGTGACTTTCTGTTTGAATAAAAAAAATATCCCACAAGGACTCAGAGGCAAAAAATATACAAATCAATTCTCACTGAAAAGTAAAGGAGCTGTTACAGTGGAGGATTACTGGACTGAATGTCAATATTATGACATAGTATGAGTGTGTTTCATGTTTGGTAATTGCAATCATTGTTGCTTTTGTTGTGGTCATCCATTAAAAGAAACAAATTAGAGAGCTGGAAGCAAATTGAGAAACAGAAAATAGCTGGAAAGGATAAAGAGCGGAAAATTTTTTTCAAAGTTAAGGAATTTGGAAATACATAAGGCAAGATACAGATGTAAGAGTCATGAGAAGAAAAGTAAAATATTGAAGGGGCAAAGTATAATAAATAGAGATAAATGTTTCAGAATTTAAGAGGGGTGAAAGAACTCAGTTCAAAAAGGGCTCAGAGTGCTAACTATGAGAGAGGAAAAAAACCCAAATAAAACAAACAACAGTATGTTTTAAGAACATTAAATAGAAAGTTCTAAAAGCCTTTCAGAGAGAAAGAGCTGATCATCTACAAAAGAATAAAAATCATTGAGTGAGGCCCAAGAATATGCATTTCTAACAAGTTCCCAGGTGATATTAATGCTGTTGGTCCAGGGACCACACTTTGAGAACCACTGTAATATATTTCACTCAGAAACTATCAAACAGAAAAAAAAATTCAGAGACATGGAATATCTACATAAACTAATACGTTATTACATATACACAGAATCTATATCTAAGAGTGAACACACACTCTTTTCCAGTACATGAAGGATATTTACTAAAATAAACTATTAGGCTCCAATATAAGGGAGCCTCAATGAATTCCAAAGCAAAAATATTGTGCACACTCTTGTCCAAACATAATGCCAAAAAAATTTTTTGTAATAATAATTCCTTTAGAATGAAACTGGTGGTGCTGGACTGTAGTCATATTATCATAATGTTTTTATGTTTTAAGATAGAGAGACAGAGACAGAGGGAAATGCAGTTGTGTGGTTATGTGTATACATGGGTTACTACATATACGTGTATTTCCTAGTTCTATTTACTGAGGGGCATTAGAAGCAATGAAACCAGTAAAAAATGAACACATCTGAGTACTCAAATCCTGGTTTCCAAATATCGATACCATCCTCCAACACAAGGAGCAAGTCCTTAGAAGACTGGTTGATTTCAAGGGTAGGGATTATAAGATTGAGCCTAGAGCATTTTCTGGTGTCAGAAACTAAAGAAGAAAAAGGATGACAGCGTATCAAAGAGCATAGGAATAAATCTGGATGTTAAAAGGGTATTAGACTCAAAGCATCTCCCCCAAAATACTCAGTAATTTCAAAGGCAAAATAGTTACTTGTCTATTAGAAAATCCTGACAGAACACCTTAACCGAGTGATCAAGGTTAATATCACTATTAATATATAGACATTAAAGACCCCTGATACTATGTTCTGATACCTCAGTGGTATCCTTCTCAATTATGCATAACCACATTCTAGTCATGCAGAATCATCTTCTCAACCCAGATTGAGGGACATTCTACATGACCCACACTTTTGAAGAGCACTGGTCGAAGTTACACAAGAAAAGACTGAGGAACTGGCACAGATTGGAAGAACTTAAAATACACAGAATTAAATGTGATGCAGAATCCAGGATTGGATCCTGGCAATAGAAATAGGGCTTTACTAGAAAACTGGTGAAAGCCAAATATGTTCTATATGCTAGTTAATAGTATTGTACTTGGTCAATTTCTTACTCTTGATCATTGCTCTGGGGTTACAGTAGATTCTGACGTAGGGGAGCAAACCTTGTCACCCCGAAATATCTTTTTGGCATGAATTTTATTTCCAGCTGAAAACAATCAAGGCCTAAAAGACTCAGGAAGAATCTTTGACCTTGCCCCTGACTGTCTAAAGAGTGTAGGTAGAGGACCTGTTCCAGGAAGGGCGCTCTCACCGTAGACAACTCTAATATGAACTAGGTGTGGTAGACAGGGAAGGACCTAGCAAAGTCTGCTAAAATTTCTCTCTGCCCATTGTCTCAGCATGGCCTAGCAAACACCTGTTTACCAAATATTTGCTTTCCATCTCTATGTAAATTGCCTTCCTCCCTGTTGAGGTCCCAAACCATTACACGCAACATCCTCTTTTGTCTTGAACTGAAGATGGCATTCAAGGTGAGAATTTCAGCCATTTTGGCAAGTTACTCAGTTCTCCTGGGTCTCTCCTGTGTACACATGCTATTAAACTTTTGATTTTCTCCTCTGAATCTGTCTCATGTCAAATTAATTCTTAGACCATCCAGAAGAACCCAGAAGGGTAGAAGAAAGCTTCTTCTTCCCCAACACTGACATAAGAAAAGGCTGAGGGCTTCCCTGGTGGCGCAGTTGGTTGAGGGTCCACCTGCCGATGCAGGGGACACAGGTTCGTGCCCCAGTCCAGGAAGATCCCACGTGCCGCGGAGCGGCTAGGCCCATGAGCCATGGCCGCTGAGCCTGCGCGTCCAGAGCCTGTGCTCCGCAACAGGAGAGGCCACAACAGTGAGAGGCCCGCGTACCGCAAAAAAAAAAAAAAAAAAAAAAGGCTGAATGAAGGGCATCCAAATACTCTATTTTTCTGCAACTCTTCTGTAAGTCTAAATTATCTCAAAATTAAAAGTTCATTAAAAGTTAAGTCATACCTAAAACCTCAACAAAATGGAAAATTTTATGGAATTTTCAACACTCAAATGCACTTTTTCATTTTTAAATTAATAGTAATTTAATATATACATCAGAGTTTTGTTTTCATGGCTTTTCAACTCATTTCACAGCAATTAAAAACCAACAGAAAATCTAAGAGTAAGTATGGAAATGTTTTGTGTTGCCAAAATATTGAAAGTAAAATTCGAGAAAATGTTAAGGAACAATATTCAATAGGTAGCGTTTGTAATTCTTGTCCCCCCGCCACCCCCCACCTCTTGCCTGAGAACTTTCCTTTAGTACCTTCTTGCCATGGCTGATGAAGGCTGGGGTAGACACCTGAGCCTCAAAGAGGATCCTCTGACTGGCCTGATTCACTCAGACTCTCTCATGTGAATGAAAAATGTTGCCTGCCAAATCAGTAAACAAAAGATGTTACAGCCATCAAGCCACTACAGCCGTCCCCAGTAGTGAGGCCTGATGGGACTCAAGATGGGAAAGAATAGGAGACTGGCCATACATAATTAAAATACATATCAAAGGAATGATTTCAGTAAGCCCAGACTCTTGATCTTCCCATACATAGAAAAGCGTTAAATTCATTAACTTGAGATATCTGGTTTTCTTTAACTAACAGTAATCTTTTGATGCTCCCACTACCTGGTTTTTGTTGTAAAAACCCCTATATATCCTGGCTCTTCCTTTACCTCTTCAGAGCAGTCCCTCAGAGCTATCCCAGAGGCTGCCTCCTGGGCTTGAAGTCCTCAGAAAGTATAGGGAATTAAACAGAATTCTCAACTTTTAGGTTGTGAGGTTTTTTTTTGGGGGGGGGGGGGGCACACCACGCGGCATGCGTGATCTTCCCTGACCAGGGATCAAACCCGTGCTCCCTGCAGTAGAAGCTTGGAGTCCTAACCACTGGACCGCCAGGGAATTCCCAGGTTGTGCTTTTTTAGTTGACACTCTATCCAGTAATTTAGAGTCCAGACACTAGACACTAGTATCACATTTCACTGATGCTAAGATGCACATTTTTGCACATTTTATAACTTATAAAATCAGAAGGCATCTTACAGAAGCTTGTGCATATTTGATAGACAATATATTTTCTTAGTAATACATAAAGTAATGGTGTCTCTTAAAGTATTTGGGATATAGTATGTGTCTCCTGTACACTTGGGTGGGAGACCATATAGGTCTGGAGCTGTTATGAAGATAAAGAATGAAGCAAACATATAGAGGAAAGACCGATGAGAGACCTTGCGGCCCCAAAGAGAACATTTATGTGGGATAGTAAGAATCACTGCTTCGGCTCCCGACAATATTCCATTTTGTTTATCTAAGCTTTTGCATGGCCCAGTGGCACTTTGATTATTAGGTTCTGCAAGTTACTTTCATACACTTAAGTTATTCTTCATTAAAACATATACACTCAGACACCTAGGTTATTCAAGGACACCAAAAAGATTAGTAAAGCAGCCAAATCTTCCAAAATTTCAGGAAATTTGCCATATGTATGTGTTTAATGTGAAATGGGCTACTGTTTGGTATACATTCATCTTATCAAAGTGGTTATTACCAGGCCAGAGCTAGACAAAGATCACATAGCAATGTTTAAAGATGAAGCCAAATCTTATTAGGAAAAGACAAAGGCAAAAATAAGAAATTAGGAAGAAAATGCAAGAACCTAATTGTGTTATACATAAATTCAATTAAGCTGTTACAACGAAGATTCCAACCATTATGTGTTCTCCCTTTTAACAACATTGCTGGGGTAGTGAATTCTTTGCTTCCCATATTTTCTTCCTCTTTCATAACAGTGGTGCTTCTAATCTATTTTGTGGTTTTAGTTTTTCAATTCTATAAGCATGGAGAGTGAATTCCACATGAATTTTACATATTCAGTAGTACCATTTTTATGGGTGGACTTGTGTACTTGAATTTACAATTGAGCAAATGGAAAACATTCATAGGGCACAAGTCATTGACGAGTTTTTTTTTCATATATGCTCATGCTTACTTGTAAATATCTCCATGATGTCATTGCCATGGAGATTGGATAGAGCGTTGTGCAGTACACATTTTGCATAACAAAGTAAGAAGAGCAGCAACTCAAAGGCAGTGATGGAGAACCCAGTGAACAACTAAGGTTCTCTTGTGTTTAGGAATACTTGAGAACATGATCCTGCCTGCCTTTGCCCTTTTTTCTGCTATCTTGGCTCAGTTTCCCCCAAAAGACAGAATCTGAGACAAGAATTTACATGCAGCTACTTTAGTCTGGAAGGTAAGCAAAAGAAACAGAAATGGGAGACTAGGAAAAATAAAAACAGAAGGTACGATCATAAGAAATAAATATTTGGTCTTTGTTCCCAGTTCCTGACAGAACTTCTAAAACACTTGAAAGTTCCTAGGTGATAGGGGTGATAGGAGCATCTTTTGTTATTCATAACAAGCCCCTTTCAATCATACCTGAGCTTATGCTAATGAGGTGACTCCTGGTGGGCCCCTAGATAGTGTCAGGATGGGGGCTGGTTGCCAGAGGAACCAACCATGTCTTAGAACCTCCAGGGAGCGGAGAGAGAATGGAGATAGACCTCAATCACAAATGGCCAATGATTTAATCAATCATGCCTATATAAAGAAACTTCCATAAAAACCTCTAAACAATAAGCGTCAGAGGGCTCCCCAGTTGGTGAACACACTGCGGTGCTGGGAGGGTGGTGCACGCAGAGGGAGCATGAAGTTCTGTGCACTCCTCTCCCCTTGCCCTATGCATCTTTTCCATTTGGCTGACCCCGAGTTATATCCTTTATAATGTCAACTACAAATTGGCAATTGCCATCTACCTCTACAAGGATTAAATCATGTGCTCTGCAGCTGCTGGCTTTCAACACCCGCTGAAAGGAGTTCAGGGCGGAGAGCAGAGATGAGGCACTCTGTGCTCTGGGAAAAACTGGCAGAACAGGTCTTCAGGTAGATATTTTCAGGACCCGACTTTATGGGCCCAACTCTTGTATCTCCTCATATCTAGAAAAGCACTAAAATCCTTCATGGTGACGTCTGCTCCTCGTGACTAGCAGTAACCTTCACGAGACTAGCAGAAACCTTCTGCTTCAGTACATGTACTCCCCCTTCACCAAAATCACATATATACTGACCTTCCCCCCTACTCTTTGGAGCAGTTTCTTAGAGCTATCTGAGTTGTTGTCTCCCAGGCTATAGTCCTCATTTTGCCCCCAATAAAACTTAACCCACAACTCTCACTGTGCTTTTTTTTTTTAAGTTGACAATAATATACCAGTAAAAAGTATTTCCCTGAGCCATTCTAGCAAATCATCAAACCTGAGGAGCAGGATTGTGGGAACCCCCTACCTTTATAACAAAATGGTCAGATTGTGGGAACCCCCTAACTTTATAACAAAATGGACAGATGGCCCAGTCTTACAACTGGCATCTAAAGTGGGTGCACTTTTGTAGAACGGAGCCCCTCATCTGTGGGGTCTGTGCAAACTTGAGGTAGTTAGTGTCAGAACTGAACTGAATTGTAGGACACCCAATTGGTGTGAGAGAATCGGTTGATGTGGGGAAATAAACCTCACATTTGGTGTGAGAGTGATGGAATAAAAACACATCGGAGGAGGAAAAGCCCATCTAAATGTGCATTACTGAGCTGACCACAACTGTGGGTGGTCCTGCTATCCTTGCTGAATTCACTTCAGAACTGTTTACATGAAGAACAGAAGGGAGAAGTATTCATCTATAGGTTTCTGCTCATTCGTGAAGGGCTACCCCCATGAAGCGTTCATTCTCTCACCCTTGCAGATGTATGCATAGGTCCAAGGGGCTGTGTACACTCCCATGGAATCCAACACAACCATAGCAGAATAGTCCTGAGGCAGAAACATTAGATCAGCTGAGACAAAGTTGTATCAGGTTATACGTCCATACAACCATTGCCACAGCAACAAGTGGAGTAAAAAGGTAGGTCATGAGGACATAAACAAGGGGGGAGTGGAGGCAGACACAAGAGGTGAGCAACACTGCTAATTTCTTATCCCTTTTAAACATTTTAATTACATTTTCAAATATATGCTGTATTTAATAAAGCTTCAGATGAACTATTTAAAAAAATAATTTCTTTCACTATGCACTAAAAAAAGCAAATATATCTTAAAAACATTATGATAATATGACTAGAGTCCAGCACCACCAGTTTCATTTGGTCTTTCATTTTAGTAGTGTAAGTATCAATGCATTTACTCTTAACATAATTGTGCATATTATGGCAAAAGCAATTCGTTTAAAGTATAATTCCAAATCCTTGCTGGATGTGGCTGTGTGTGTCTGTGATTCACAAGACTCTTTCAATAGATGATTATTTCTCTACAATTTTTCTGTTGGTACAAAAGGCAGGCTTAAATTTACCATGGACAGCAAGGAGGTAGTTTATGCCAATAATGAAAAGCAAGTAGAACGATACAAAATGGAATGGACTGCTTTATGGAATAGAAAGATCCATATCCATTCAATGAATGATGGTATTATGGCATATCGAGTGAAGGAAATGCACACATAACCAAATAAACCATAACTGACACGAAAATGCCATCACAGGTGAGTGCTAATTGCCAGGAACACAGAGAGAAGTGTCAAGGAATTAGGTATGCTTGAGGGATTAGAAAACCCTTCATGGATGGTGACCAGAATACAAGCTACTCTCACGTGGCCATCTCCTTCTTCCTCAGAACTACTGGAAGGTGATGGGCCCGAAGAGATACCCTTGCTCTTATAGGAATCTTCAGGATCTAGCTTTGGCTAGTAATTTCAGTGCCCCACATTAATTTCAATTCCCCCTTATTTGACTCATAGTTTCTCCCCCCAAAAAAACTCTTCCCATTTTAGATTACTTCATATCAGCTTTATGTATCTTCCAACCTCAACTGTTCTAAAGCTATATTTGTGCTAAAGCTTTTGAAATTGTGCTTCGGTGAACATTTTTAACGACTTGAGGCCGTTCTTTTCGCTCAGTTACTCCAACTCTCTCTCAAGCTGCTTAACAATCCTGCTACCCTACGCCGAGCTAACGTTCCCAAAGGCCGCCCTGCCCCAACGTGCGGCGCGTTTCCTCTACCTCGACTGTGACTCCTGCCGTTTCTTGCTGAAGATGCTTATCAGTGACATTGATTAGGAAGGTGAGAAAGTCATAAATACACGTGTATGAGCACAATTTATCAAAAACTGGCCACTAGTTCTGCTTTGGGCTTTCCTTGTGCCGATGCACTGATATCACATTGAATGAGAATTTCTCAGTAACGTGTTTTATTTTTCTTAATTCAAGTCATATCGCCTATTTTTATGAGAGCCTTGAATACTTTTAGAGATGGGGGCAACAAATAGGTGGCAGTTTTCTTCTGTTTTATAGTCTTTTTTTTCCATTTGCTCCATTAGAATTTCTTACATGAATGTATGACATAAACGACTCTGAAACCGAGCGAAAACCTACAGGGACCCCCAGGTACAAAGGCCCCTCCACATCCCCTGCCTCTTGTTTGTAGAAAAATTGAAATCTCCCAGGTCCCCCTGAGTCACAAAGAGCAGGTTCGAGCCGTTAAAGATTAGGACAATAGGGTCACAGACTCAGTGTCTGACGCACATTCCTGAGTCTTCTTACAGATACTGTAATTGCCACCAAACGGAAAAAGCTAACTGATGACCAGACGGTAGCCATGACATAAGTTGCTCCATCTTGAGCACTACTGAGTCTACGGCTAACACAATTCCAAGAACTGGCCTCAAGAGAATGGGATTAACACTATTGCTCATAATAATCTGTATCTTTGTGGGCATCAAAATAATTGTAGCTTGCTCTGCCCATATATGTAAGCGGGCAACTGAAATTGTCAGCAGAGAGATGCTACAGACCCAGGTCGACATCTTCCACTCTAAGGATATGATGCCCATGTGAGCACGAAGAAGTTACAGAAGACTGCTCTTCACCCCTAATTTCACGGAAATGGAATGATGTCTGATAAGTGGGGATTTGTAAGCAGCTCTTTTTTTCCTGTTTGTCTATTTCTGTTCCACTTAAACCTTAATTATAAAAATGAGATCGCTAGGTAACTTTTAACCTAACTCCTGACTCTGCTCTACTGAATGTACACAATGCCTTGCCTAACCTGTTGATTGCTTTCCTGGATTAAAAGGGGTAAGAATAAAGTAGTTAAAGAATGACTGACTCTACACCCAGCTTCCCCCTTAGAAAATCTGCAGGCAGACCACACAGGCAAGATAGCATCCAAAGGAAAATCACAAGTCAGCAGGTCTGCACACAATGGAAAAATGAAGAATCTGATCTTCTGCCTCAATGACTAACAGATTCTTTCCCCCTTTTTCCCCTTAAAAGCTGTCACGGTTGAGCATCTTTGGAGTTGGTTTTGGGGGACATGAGTCAAACCTGAATTCAGTAACAACTCTAATGGTGAAGGCAGATGTAGGATATCAAGTGATAATTCATGTTTTTATAGGGAAAAAGAGTTAAACACTGGGAAGGCTATGTACAATGGTCCATGATATATTGTCAGTAATTCAGGAGCCATCTATAGGATGTGGTGGTTGTTTTGTTTTGTTTTACACTCCTCTCACTGAAAGGTAGCATCAGTGTTCCCTCCCCTTGAACTGGAGATCTGTGAAAACTTGAAAAATATAGCAAAAGCAGCACCGCATCTGTTTCTGAGCCCAGGTTTTATGAAACTGGCAGCTTTCACTTCCTGTCTCTTGGCATACTTGCTCTTGGAACCCAGCCACCATGCTGTGACGAACTATAAACAGCCATGGAAAGGTCCAGGTAAACAGGAACCAGAACCCCAGTCCACAGGACTGACTGAGTTCCCAGACAGCGGCCTGTACCAACTTGCTAGCCACCAGACAAGAGCTAGCAAAATGGATAAAAATGGACTTGCTAACCTCCATACAAGCAGCCCCAGCTGATATCCAGTAAAGATGAGCTGCCTCCTTGCAAGTTCTGCCCAAATTGCAGACCCATTAAGAAAAAAGGGGCGGCAACCTTGTTGTTTCAAGCCACCAAATTTGGGGATGATTGGGTAACCCCTTAAACGCTGCACAAAATTTTAAAGAATTAAAATTAACAAATACATATACATTTTATGGCCATGTCAGATATATTTACATATATCAGTTTAAGAGATGTTCATGTGTTCTTGTTATAAATAAGACGGTCACCAAAAGGTTTAGAAATTTGCCCCAAATTAAGAATGTAATGAGGAAAGTCATCAAGATTAAAATACAATCCTCCAGCCTTATACTTTGATGTTTTGCTGATAAGTTGCCCCTTTGCAAACGTTTGAAAGGTATTTATTTTCTAGGGTAGGTCTGCACTTAATTGGCATTCTTCAAAAGATAATTCCAGCACTAATCAGGGCAAAGGAAACTAACATCATGCAGAAGTCAAATGCATGTCCCAAACATAAACATTTTAATATCAAAGTTCCTTTTCTAAGCCTTAAGAGTAGTATTTATGAATAATTGGCAACAGCACTCTACCCAAACATCTGGGCAGTACAGTCAATTATACCATTAAGCAAGGAGAACAGAACAGCATCAACTCCAGCAATAACAACAACAACAAAATAGCCAGCCAAATTAAATGTTAAAGGTTAGCAAAAAAGTCAGATGATAGGCTCTGATTGTATGCAACTTGAGAATCCACTGATCCATCTGTAAAAAAAAAATAAATTTTAAAACGTATACCCACCTACCATTCCAGAAAATATCATGTGATGTTTCCACTTTTAATTTACTGAGAAGGGACTCTATTTAATTGGTATTCCCTACAGTGCTTGCATATCATTAACACTCAGTAAATATATAACAACAAAATCAAAGAATAAAATACCACGTGGAACAGGTTAGACAAACCTGGGAAAGCCAAGCACACAAAGGAGAAAATGTAAGCAGACTATCAATCTTGTTTATATACTCAACGAAAATACTGGAAGCACTGCTCAGGACTCGCTTCCACACCAAGCCAATGAAACAGAAAACCTTTTGTCCTTCTGCCTAGCAAAATAAAATAAATATTTCCTTCTCCTGTCCCAATGTTTTGGCCCAGATGAATCAGATGAATATATAAATCTAAATCATTGTTTGTGTTTCTGGCTTTCCTAGCCAAACAATCTCAGCAGCCAATAGACAATGTCCAGGCCTGGATGGAAGACAATTTCTTTTTTATATCAAATTTCCCTCTAAAAAAAACTTCAATAACTGCAATGACATATGTTTTTTTCTGGGGATGTTCTGAGCTTTGATTTCTCTGGCCTTAGCACAACTGTGTCTTCTAAGAGTAGTTCAGAACACTCTTCAAGGATATGTTGATGAAGCTTCTCCCTTAAATGTTAACTACTAGATGTAAAACACCCATTAAGGATTATACCAGATACTCCATGGATTTGTAATAATACAGTGGTTAACAATTCAGGATTGGGAGTTGTAGAGATCTTGGTTTGAATCCCAACTCTATCTTCTATTAGCACTATGACACTGGGCAAGATACTAAACCTCTCCAATCTGACCTGCTTTTACAAGGAGTAAATTGGATTAAGTACGAAAAAAATTTTGAGGATTTTTAATATTTGCCCATGGATGAAGAAACAGCCCAATTAGCAATAAAGCTTACTCTTGTCTATCTCCAAAGCCCCACTATCTACTGCACGATACCATTTCTAAAAACATGTATGAAATGCACACGGCAGTACATGGCACAGAGCTATTATTCTATGCACGAATTTTTTTAAACCAGCATTTAAATATATTGTCATTGCAAAACTTCATGCACATGATCACATTTTCTCAAGAATATAGCAACACTGCTGTAAGTGCTTCTGAGAAAACATCCCCTCATAACAATTGTTGGAAGACAATTCTCCACAAGGCCTTTACATCTCTGAATGCCTTGCAAGCAAGGTACTAACTCTCCTTTGTTCTGGACTTCCAAGGATATTTGATTAAAAAATAGCCTTGGAAGACAGATAATTTCCCCCTCAGGAGCAAAAGAGTAGGTTTGCTCCCTTGGCAGACAGAAATAGTGTCTTTCTCCAGAGCAACTGTCCAAAACAGAAGATTCAGATTCCCTGCAGGGTTCCTCTCCTGCAGTGCAGTCCATTATGTTTGCAGGGATCTTCAGACTCTCTTCACAGCACCTAGTAGGAAAGGAGGCTGGGAAACTGGTGTAAAAATGCTGATACTCTTACTACTATGAATAATAGCATTATCTCTGACCCAGGATGCTGGTTTGTTCTACCAGCATCCATGAAACTCTATTAGGCTGACTTGTCAGTCTGCAAGTACGGTAAAATCTCAGACTATTCACAGCTCTTGACAACAACATACAATACACGTTTAATATAACACTCAAATTTTGATATTGAACTTCTAGGTAATGATAGCAGAGTTAAGATGGACCACAGATTTCCTCCTCATAAAATTAATGAAATTAATAAAAAGCAGCAATAGGTATACCCCAAACTCAAAAGATCTCAAAGAGTGGTATGTCAAATGGAGAATAGAAAATTCTGGGTCTGTGTGACTGCTAATCTCACTAGCAACCTTTAGAGAGGGTATCGGTGAAAGAAGAGAATACTAAAAACTCTATTATTCTCAATCTTAAAAGAAACCTGTTATGGGAGAAAGATGGAAACCCCCCCAAAATGTCAAGAAAAAACTACTACAATTGCTATAGGATATTCATGTTTGCAGTGAACCCTACCAGGATTCATCATTTCTTTGACTGTTATGGGTTGGATTGTCTCCCCCAAAAAGATGTGTTAAAGGATTAGCCCCCTGTACTTCAGGATGTGACTTTATTTGGAAATTGGGTAGCTTCAGAGATAATTAGTTTAAATGACATCATACTGGAGCAGAGTGGGCTCCTAATCCAATAGGACTGATGTCCTTATGAGAAGATAAACATACAGGAAGACAGCCATGTGACAATGGCCGCAGGGATTGGAGAGATGAATCTACAAGGCTAGGAACACAAGGATTATTAGCCACCACCAGAAGCTAGGGAAGAGTCCAGGAAGGATTCTACCTAAAGTCTCAGAGGAAGCATGACCTTGCTGACCCTTCATTTTAGACTTCTGTTCTCCAGAACTTTGAGAAAATAATTTTTTTTTTTTTTTTTTACATGTTCAGATTGTGGTACTTTGCGATGGCAATCTAGGGAAATGACGTGATGACCACAGTGGAGGAACAACCTATATCTTGGGGACAACAACCTATACCTTGGGGACTACACCCATGAGCACAGCATATACAAAGCCGCATAAAGGCCAAACTGAACTTCAACAGTCCCCCACCTACCACGCCCACCCACTCCATCCTACCACCACCCCAACAAGACAGAAAGGGAATAGGACAACGTGTGCTGTTCTGCAAATCAGAAAAATAGGTCTTAGGTTCATCTCTCTCACTCCTCACATCCAATCCATCATCAAATCCTCCTGCCATCCAAATACTTCAGAACCCTCCATCCCTCACCAATGCCACCACAATCACCTCTCCCACTTCCACTATCTCCCAACTGCATTCTTGCAGCAGCTTTTTAACTGATCTCTCGTGTCCTTATACTCTATCTCTACGTTGCAAAAAGAGCAATCCTATTAAATATAAATCGGATCATGTCACTCTGCTCAAAATCCTTCAATGGCCTCCTATCTTTCTTAGCATAAAAGCCTAAGTCCTTACAAGAACCACAGGGTCCCACATAATCAGCCATCTGCTACTCTTCCAAGTTCCCTCCTACTGTTCTTCCCCTACACTGGCTTCTTCGATGACCTTCAAACATGCCAAGCCTCCTGGTGTGTTCCTCTGCCCAGAACACACTTCCTCCAAACAGGTAACTTTGTGGTTTATTCCCTCACATTCTATAGATCTCTGGTCAAAAGATCCTTTATCAAAATTGCCTCCTTTAATCACTCAAAAATGGTAAATCTCTCTTCCCTACATTTCCTTACCCTGCTTTATTTTTCTCAATATGTCTTTATATGTCTATATCTAGAGATATATTGACTTACTGGTGTATTGTTATATTTTTATTGGTTTATTACCTGGTTTCTCCTACTAGATTGTAAGCCCCTTGAGGTCAGGGGCTTTGCCTCTTTTGTTCATTATTATATCCTCAATGCCTAGAACAGTGCCTGGAACATAATACCTGCTGAACAAATATTTGTTGTTAAGTATGTGAAGATCAGTTCCGTGTACTATCTAGTGTTTATCTTTGTAAGAGTAACTAGGAGGTCTGGACAGATGCCCCACATGGGCCGAGTAAGATGAAATGTGCTGTGCTTAAAAAATAAAAATAAAGGAAGGAATATAGTCCTCAGAAGAGGGATGGTAAAAGAGAATGTATGTCCTATTTACTCTGACTCACGATTTTTAATATACATTTGTTTAAGTAACTTTGTTTTATGAATATCACACATTTTAGCAATAGTTAGGTCAAAATGGTAATTTATATGTCTCCCTTCCTATAGTCTATAATATCACTCTTTTTCTCACTCAAAACCACCAATTTTTTTTTTTTTTTTTGCAGTACGCGGGACTCCCACTGTTGCGGCCTCTCCCGTTGGGGAGCACAGGCTCCAGGCGCAGGCTCAGCGGCCATGGCTCATGGGCCCAGCCGCTCCGCGGCATGTGGGATCTTCCCGGACCAGGGCACGAATCCGTGTCCCCTGCATCGGCAGGCGGACTCTCAACCACTGCGCCACCAGGGAAGCCCCAAAACAACCAATATTTATAATAATTCACTCATTCATAATCCCATTCAGTGATAAATACGGAAAAATTCATCTTCAAAAAAATTGATCCTATAGACAATGTCACAAAAAACAATTTCAATATCTAAAATGAATGCAAATTTAGCAAGTAGCTTTCTTTCAGATTTGATGTTTTACTCAAACATATGTATATATTCACGGTAATTATTAATATGCCTAGTGTGTTCATTAACCCTCACCAATACATTTTTCTCAGAGTTAAATTTACCTTTTTTAACTTTCATGCTCTTAATAACTATGCATAAACTAAAACAACTGTGCTAATATTTTACAGTTCCTTCTAATTTTCATTACCCCCACAAGAATGCATAATACCCCTCAAAAATAGTTTTAACAGGCATATAAGTTAGGGAGTAGAATTTACAACGATGTTCTTCAAACTAAATTCTAAAAGTTTTTGAAAAGAGTAAAATATTCTTCAAAGCAATGATTCCACACCTTGAAATTACATGAACACAGAATTCCAATGTGTGGCTAAACTAACACATGGCCAATGGGTATGCTCTCCACTGTGTGAAATCCTATTGCCCAAAGTTAATGTATAAACTTGTCAAATATAGTAATGAGCCAGACACAACAGTGTACATCACAAGCCTAGCAAGGCATTTACAAGTATATAAACCATTGGGATAAATTATTTCCTTGACTTCTTGGATTACAATGTTATTGGAACTTGGCACTTGGGGGAATTGGAACTTAATGAACTTTAGATGAACTGGGTTATGGGCGGTTGCCTCTAATGAATCATTGTGACAGAGGCTTCTTTCCTCCCCACCCCCTTTTCTTTTAATAGGAATGTGAGCTGGGTGAGAGTCACAGTTTATTTCCATCAAAAGCTCAATGAGGATTTGCAAGCCTTTGTTTTGATGAAGAGCTAAAAGGGTTCACTGGCTGAACACTAGATATCCAGCTGTTTGCCAAGCATCTAGAAAATAGAACCTTCCACTGTGTTTTACAAAATACACTTGGAAGCAATTTAGAGTACAATGATTCTCCAAAACAGTTCATCAGTCACAAGCAACCTAATTTCCCACTGGCACACTCTCAACATCAACCCAGGGAACTGCCCTTCAGTTCTCAGGCATGAGAAGGTTTTGCTTGAATTTCTAAGACAGGAGTTCCAAGGCAAAATAAAAATGATGCAATTACACAATTCTGGACCTCAAACCTAAAGATACGAATTCTGACATCAACTGACCCCCCGAGAAGAATTTCACTTATAAGTGATGATTTCCTTGTACCCAATGTCTGACTCAGAGTATCGCACTTCTTAACAAAGGAGACAAATTTTATTCTACCACATACTCAGTTTTCCCTCCTTTTCTCCTTCCCCTCTTCCTACCAGCACCACAGCTGTATGCAAGTTTGCGTCCCTATCCATTTGCCTTTGAATTATGGGGTAACAAAGTTACCATTTAAGTCCCTAGAGCAGGCACGAAAACCACTACTAACCATATAAGCGATTAATCTGAGTGTAAGTCATGTAATACCCTGAGTATACATATGGAACTAAAAAAAAAAAGATCAAGAGGAACATCTTCCTTATGCAATTTTTTTTACTCTGCTCTACTCCAGATCAAAGAACGATGCTTATTAATGACTGAGATATTATGTAGTTTAAAGTAACATGATGATCTGGTGGATATGCTTCAGGCAGAGCCTGGCACATTTGAATTCAGCATGTCTGAAACAAGGTCTACCTGGCAGTTACAAAGCCTCTAGTTTCATTTCCCCCGAAAGGCTTTTCAGAGGCTGACCCTGCCAGTTTATACTACCATTCTCAATCGTACACATCTTTAGATTAGCAACCTCTTAAACACAAGCAGGCTGAAGTCTGCCACTAATATCTGAATTTTCTCCGCTTTCTTTCCGACTTAGCAGCTCAGACTACAGGAGAGACAGACCCAGATAGGCCACTGCTCTAAATGATGTTGGTGCCGTCACACAAATATTTGCTCTCCTTGTGGAGATGGAGATCAAAAGATAGAGAGGGGTGGGCTGGCCGGTGAGACTAGCAGGCTGTAATTTCTATATCCTTTTGTCATATCACCAGTCATTCTAGTTACTTAGGAGTTGCTCTCCCTAACAGACTGTACCAGTTCTGGAGCCAGACCATCTGGGTTGGAAACCAGCTTCACCACTCTTGGGGCAAGTCACTTGTCCTCTCTGTAACTCAGTTTCCACATCTGTGACATGGGCATAATACTTACTAACCTCATGGGATTGTTGTTCTATAAGAACTGACTCAGTTATTCATTACAGATCTATCAAATACTTGATGGTGGTGGTGATGTTGAAAAGGACCAAATCTTTGTGTCTATACTCCCAAAGACTCACCCAGCGTTTAACCCATAAGAGAGACTTGAAAAGCATGCTAATTGTGTAGCCTTAGGTAAGATATTTAAATTCTCTGAGCCATAGGAAAGGAAAACATGGAAGAGATGCAGGAGAGAAAGCACAAATGAAACAAGATTGGCAAGTATCAGTAATTCTTAAATCTGGATTTCATGGGGTTCCTTTACACTATTTTCCTTATTCTTGTGTATCTTTGAATATTACCGTAGTAAAATCTAAACAAAAAATTTTATCTGAGCCTCATTTCTTTCACCTGGAAAGTGATACATTGTCCTTGTTGGTTATCTATTTTATATATAGTAGTGTATATATGTTAAACCCAAATTCCTAACTTTTATCCCTCCCTCCACCCTCCTTTCCCCTTTGGTAACCATAAGTTTGTTTTCTATGTCTGTGAGTCCCTTTCTGTTTTGGAAATAAGTTCATTTGGGTGTTTTTTTGGTTTTTTTTTTTTTTTTTTTTTTTAAGATTCCACATATAAGCAGTATCATATGATACTTGTCTTTCTCTGACTTACTTCACTTGGTATGAGAATCTCTAGGCCCTTCCATGTTGCTGCAAATGGCATTATTTCATTCTTTTTATGGCTGAGTAGTATTCCATTGTGTATATATAACACATCTTTATCCATTCAGCTGTTGATGGACACTTAGGTTGCTTCCACGCCTTGGCTATTGTAAACAGTGCTGTTATGAACATTGGGCTGCATGTGTCTTTTCGATCTTACACTCAGAAATTCTAAGTTGGCTGCCACAACTCATAAATGCTACTCTCCACCTCAGGTCACTCATGACCTCACTGCCTATTCAATGTTAGTAATACAACATTTTAATCTTAGAGTTTTAGTATCCTATTTCACATCTCCACATCATTCTACACTGACGTCCCCTCTTTCCTTTCTAAAGCCATCTTTTCCCTGACATCACACTATTCTGGTTACTTCTTCATGTTCTGGCCTCACCTTTCAGGCTCATCCACCACTCATTGCCTTTAGAGGTTATGGTCTGGCCAGGCTCAGTTCTACCCCTTTCTTTCACCATTATATGCTCTCTTCCTAGATTCACCAGTATCCCCTCAGTTGACATTTCTCACCCAGAACTCTTCTCTGAATTTCAGAACTACATAAGCACCTATTTGACATCTCTAAGATGTCACAGTGATTTTGTAATATATAAAAAACTGTATTCATCATTCTGCCCTCAACCCAACTTGCCTCCTGTGTTCCCTACAAGACCTAGTTCTACATGCCAAAAGAGGAAGTTTCCCTGACATCTCCTTTTCATTCATTTCATTTCACATACATGCGTGTGTACTTGTACACATGTGTATGTGCGTGCATGAGAGAAAAAGCCTCCTAGGAGCATTGATGGATAGTTGAGTTCCTATTTGACGTTTTTGGTAATTAAAGTGAAATCAGTCAGTAGAGTATGTGATTTGCTCTAGAAACAATAAACTGCTCAGAGCAGGTACAGAGGTCAAACAGAGTTTAACGGGAGGTTAGGCTTTGCAAGAATAGTATGGCGCAAGAAGAAAAGGACAAGGGATTGGAGAATTTCAAGAGAGTAACTATAATGGTGGATCATAAAATCTATGTTGAGTAGTAGAGAATATAAAAGGGAATAAGGATTGTTAGAAATAATGGTGAAATCAATGGATTAGAGGTCTCCATGGAGTCAAAGAAAATGAATGGAACAGGTTGGAGATCATCAATGAAACGCTTAAAACTGAGGGCTTGAGAGGCCAAGTTTTGAGGAATGAGAAGAAATATGTTAATGCCATTGTTAACCATGATAAGAGAGAAAGGCATCACCAAATCAAATTCATTTGTTTTTACCACAGCACCCCAGGATATGTTACCATGTATGGAAATGTCCAATATTAATACCAGATTATAATATACATAATTTTTATATTTACTTCTAAGGGCAGAACCAAAGTTATTTCTAAATTACCTATAGCAATATTTTTCTTAGAATAAAAAATAAGTATACCTACTGAGGATAATATCAATGTTCACTGGAGTCATATAAAAAATAAATAAAATTAAAATGAACATTACAAGAAAACAGTTATAATATACACATTAGTCAAATTCTGCACATGTAAAAAGTCTGGGAGAAATATCTAAAAACATAAATTGAAAAAATTATATTCCTGTAGTAATAGCTTAAAAGGTAAATGTAGATAAGCAACATAATCCCCAATATGTTTTATTCTGCAGAAATACCTTATGGGGACTTCCCTGGTGGCACAGTGGCTAAGAATCCCCCTGCGAATGCAGGGGACATGGGTTCGAGCCCTGGTCAGGGAAGATCCCACATGCCGTGGAGCAACAAAGCCCGTGTGCCACAACTACTGAACCTGCACTCCAGAGCCCGAGAGCCACAACTACTGAGCCCATGCGCCTAGAGCCCGTGCTCTGCAACAAGAGAAGCCACCACAATGAGAAGCCTGAGCACCGCAACTAGAGAAAGCCCGCGTTCAGCAACAAAGATCCAATGCAGCCAAAAATAAATACATAACATATATACATTTATATGGGGGGAAAAAACTTTAAAAAAATACCTTATACGTGGCATTGTAAAATAATGACACCTTATCTAAGGTTAAAAAGAAATGCAAGAATTTGCATTGGTAGTAAATAGCTACGGCATGGGAGATGCAACTTAGTGCCTCTCATAAGGCAACAGAAACAATTATGTTTACATTATGTTTTTTCTTTAACCAAAAATATCTGAGTTGGCAAATGAACGAATCATGTAGTAGAAACTCTGACAAAGTTGGCTAAGACATTCTGGCAGATTGTAAAGATATTCCAACCACTCATAATTGTATGATTTCTGGTCAAGTACTGCAATTAACACTTTTATTTTAAAAAAGAATATTTTAGAAATGTTTTGTTGTATACAGTGAACAGTAATATTTCAAAACTATTTTTAAAAACCACCATGTGTCCTGATCACCTCTAAAGTAAATTTAGCTCTTATGAATACAGTTCTATAATTCATTTAAGATTTCATACTTTACACAGTTCCCTAAATTAGTGTTATTAGAGTGAGATTCAGCACTACTGTCTAAATTACTCAGCATAGCACTTACCAAAACCAGCAGTATAAATATGATTTCTTAGTAATGATATAAAAAATTTAAGCCTATGACCTGCAGACAAAATGATCAGTTTTAAATGTCTACAGAAATGCTTCTAAAGATAAGGAACTGTTCGGTTACCTTATAAGCATATCCTTTTAAGTAGAATTACCCTTGTAACTTGCCAGACCTGTATAATAAAATATGCCAGGCCAAGTTCCACCTATACAGATGAACGCTTCAAATACAGGTTTTGCAGTGCTTTAAAGAATTTTTATTTCAATGTTAACTGACAGACCAAGAACAGATTCGAAATCCAAAGATCTGAGAACCATATCTTATCACCACTTCCCTTGAAGTTTAATCACAGAAACAGCACGGAGAGCACACAGATTGGTCTTTCTTATTTTTGAGACTACATGGGAAAAAGGCATTTTTCTAAGGTAACTAAAGTCCAATCAACATTTTTTCATTTAAACTCAACATCTCATATTGCAACCTGGAAGAGAGTCACAAAACTGATATAATGCCTGTAAGCCTCATACTTCAAGGAGATGTGCCAGCATGTCCAAATTAAAGCAAGAGTGATATTTCCCAGATATCAGGAGGCCCTTGCCTGAACAGAAAGGAAAGCCTTAAAATGCAAACGATACTTTGTAAGATTGTTTTAAGCACCAAAAAGTGTATTGGGCGAGAAAACTGCAGAGATTATAGAAATGAAAAAAATAACTAAAGCAGTTTCTCTTCAGATGTCAGGTGTTAAAAGTGCTACTGAAGATACAGTATCAATCGTTCAAAAATTTTTTTTTAATATTTCCTAAATTTTTAAACATAAAACTTAGAGAAAAATAGCATTTCAAAAGTGGAAGTCATACTTTTCCACCCTTTCCATTATTTGGCTACTCGTTATTGGAGAACAGGTTGGAAACAAGTTAGATCTCAAACCAGGTTAAGTTTTGCTACTTACTCCTAGTTTCCAAGAACGTTTTAGGGGTAGTGGGCAGGTGTGTCATAGAAAGGATGGCTTATGGTAGAAAAGTGACTAGATGAAAGTAGAGAGGTACTTATGATTCTGGTCTACACCTTCCTGTCCAAATACCAATAGAAATATTGTCTTGAATTCTAGTCATCTGATATTTAAGGAATAAAAAGGTAGACACCCTAACTAGATAACACACATGTACTATAGGGCTAGCAGGTCCTAACCACAGGCAGTACCATTGTGTAACTATCACCAAGTATTGTAATAAAAGGCTTTGACTAAGTAGTAATTTTAATTACAGTTAAATGTCTTTGTTATTTTGAGATGTCCAAGCTAACTCCCCTAAAACAACATATGGAAGTAGAGAAGGGGCTAGATGTGAATAAAGCTTGCAAACACACTTGATTCACATTTCAGTCACACTGAACACTAATTCTTTGTGAAGAGATTCTCTTGATTTGTAATTTTTTTTTTTTTTAACGTGTGTGGTCTGCATTGATTTCTAATTGTATAGATGACTGCAATGTGATATTAAAATAGATGTTTCAGCTGACACTCAAAAACAGCGTTTCTCAGTGGAGATACTATTGATATTTGAGGTGCAATAATGCTTCAGACTTGGGTCTACGAAATCCAGCCTCAACATCTCTGAACTGGAGCAGAGATCACAGGGAGGGGATACCAGAGAGCTGGGCTTTCAAAGGAAAAGCAATGGACCGGCACATCACTTCCTGTTCCCTCTCATTCCTCCAAATCCCCCACTGTGTCCTCAGGCCACTGCTGATCTACCTTCTGTCACTATAGATTAGTTTGCATTTTTTGAGAATTTTATATAAATTAAATCATATAGTGCATAATATTTTTTACCTGGCTCCATCCACTCAATTTTGAGACAAATCAATGTTGTCGTGTGTAATAAGAGTTCATTCTATTTTCCTACTGAGTACTCCATTGTATGAATATACCATGATTTGTTTATCCATTCGTAAGCTATAGACATTTGGGTTGTCTCCAGTTTTTGGTTATTACAGAAGAAACTGCTATGCTGTGAACATACAAGTCTTAGTATGGATGTATGCTTTCTTTTCTCTTGGGTAAATAGCCAGAAGCAGAATGTACAGGTTATATGGCAGGTATGTTTTAATTCTGTAAGAATCTGCCAGTTTTCCAAAGTAGTTGTAATATTTTACATTCCTATCAGCAGTTTATGAGAGGTCCAGTTCCTTCACACTCTGCGATCATTTGCTAGAGTCAGTCTTTCTAATTTTATCCATTCTATTAGATACCCAGTGGTATCCCATTGAGACAATTTGCATTGCTCTAAGCACTAATTATCGTGTCATTTCATGTATCTGTATACTATCTGTATAGTTAGTTGTATCCAATCTTACAACCCCTGCCTTTTATTGGGATAATTATTCCACACTACTAAGGCAAGACCCTCTGAGTACTCTACTCAGGGCTCCATAATTGTAAAGTTTTCCAGTCTAGCTGATGGGACGGGCACCATTTCGACCTCGACTGCCACATAACTGCCCCAGCTGATCCCTTCAAATGGTTTCTTCCCTCAACTCAGGTTTCTTGGTTTCTCACATGATGAGCTAGTCAGTACTCTGCTAAACACTTGCAATAATCTTCTTGCAGATCAAGGATTCTTTCTTCGTACAAGGCTTTTGCAACTCTTTTTCAGGACACTAATTTGTTTTCTGTCCGTCATCACTGTCTCTCCATGCCTGATGCTCAATGCCTTCAAAATTGTTTCATATATTTTATCTAGTTTTGTTTGTTTCATGAGTTAAAGCAAATCCAATAGACACAAGACATATTTAATTTTAGAAATTTAAGACTTAAGTGATGGTAGGACTTTATTTCTTAAGAGTCATCAGATAAGGGCTCCCAGGGTTTTCAATCAGGGCAGAGGACAAGTCAGACCCACCAAACAAACATGGAGGGACTATTAGAGAAAAAAAAAGAATTACCTTTCATTACATCCCACAAATTGTTTGTTCATTGTACTAGTTATTCAACTACTAGAAAAACTTTGATGACTCTATGTATGTGATTCACTCATTCATGCAATCCTTCACTGCTATTAAGGATAACTGCAACCTCCCTCTATTCAATGATAATTGTGAAACTTTCTCATAGAAGGAGGCATTTACTTTGTCCTTGTAAAGTTTACCAGTCAACATTTCCTGCCCAACAGCTGCCACTGGAACTTAAAGGAAACCTGCTACACCCTGGTCATATTTACTGCTCACACAAAAGGATTTGACAATGGAATCAGGCTTCACCCTGCAAGTTGTTTATGCACGGTTACAGATAGAGGAATCTTTACAGTATCGCCAAATTGGATTCTACTGCCCCACACACTATGTTTGATATTCCTCTGACATAAACCCACCCGGGTCTATGGCTTTGACTCCATGGAAACCCTAAGTAAAAGCTTTCAGTCAAGAACTTTTTTGTACTGCAGCAATAAAAATGCTTCCAAAGGCTAGCAAAACATTGACTGGTGGGCTCATTATTGTATAAGAAGGAACGCTTGAGTCCTTTCCTTGTTTCAAGATTTTTAGAATTTTTATTGCACTTGAAGCAGCCTAGAAATGTTTAAACACTTGATGCTTCAATTAAGACGTCTATTAAGTATCTATTTAGTGATGGGCACTATACAGTGCACTGAGAATACAGAAGTGAAATAAATCCATTCTGCCTTTAAGATGCTTGTGGTCTGGAATGGGTCTCAGGGTTATACAGGCAAATAAGTGTAAAATTATAAAAATTTGCTTTGTTTCCATAAAAGGTCATATCCAAGATGAGCTATTACAGAATTTTTAAAGTACAAAATAATAAAGTTTTTAAAAGTCACAAAGATAGAGATTGTTATCCCTCCTCTTAAACTCTACCAAGCAAATTTTCAAGTCTGACGCAGGAAAGTGTTATCAGCCCACAGGGTTAGCAAACTATGACCCAGGGGTCAAATCCCACCTGCCTCCTGTTTTGTTAAATAAAGATGTATTGAACACAACCATGCTCATCATTTACATATTGTTTAAAGCTGTGTCATCCTACCACATCAAAGTTGAGTAGCTGCAACGGAGGTCACATGGCCCCTACACTAAACATATTTACTACTGACGCTTTATAGGAAGTCTGCTAACTCCTACAATAGATGATTAACTCATCAGACCTGTATCTAAACAAAGAGCTCTACCTAAACAAAAATTAATACTTGGCTGCTTTGAAATCTGTATTAAAGGAAATGAAACAACCCATGAGCCAATTTTATGTTCAACAGTGGCTTTCCTTCCACTTAGCCCATCCTATCTGTTTTGTTTGCTTGTGTAATGCCTGCACCCACAGTGGAGGTGGCGAACACTTGACCATACTCTTTATTATAGTCCTCTACGTGTTTCTTTATATGCCACCCCTTCCCTCAAAAGCCAAAATATTTCAAGGTTCTTAGAATCATCATAATGCAAGACTCAGGGAAAACCTTGACTCCAATCCCACCTGCCACGTGCCTCTCCAAATAAATGAATCTCAGTAAATCGTTTTCTTTGCATTACCCTGATTTGGTAAATGTCATTAAAAAGTATCAGCTGGGGCTTCCCTGGTGGCGCAGTGGTTAAGAATCCGCCTGCCAATGCAGGGGGCATGGGTTCGAGCCCTGGTCCAGGAAGATCCCACATGCCGAGGAGCAACTAAGCCCATGTGCCGTAACTACTGAGCCTGCGCTCTAAAGCCCACGAGCCACAACTACAAAACCCACATGCCACAACTACTGCAGCCCGTGTGCCTAGAGCCTGTGCTCCGCAACAAAGCGAAGCCACCACAATGAGAAGCCCACACTGCAACAAAGAGTGGTCCCCACTCACCGCAACTAGAGAAAGCCCATACACAGCAAAGAAGACCCAAAGCAGCCAAAAATACTATTTTCTTGAGAGATTTTCTTAGAGTCCTTTTTTTTTTTTTTTTTTGCGCGGGCCTCTCACTGCTGTGGCCTCTCCCGTTGCGGAGCACAGGCTCCGAACGCGCAGGCTCAGCGGCCACGGCTCACGGACCCAGCCGCTCCTCGGCATGTAGGATCCTCCCGGACCGGGGCACTGAACCCGTGTCCCCTGCATCAGCAGGCAGACTCTCAACCACTGCGCCACCAGGGAAGCCCTTTCAAGTCTTTTCATAAGGGAATTAGTCCCTCAATATCAATTTCTCACATTCTGCTTTTCTAATTTCACCTTTCGCCAATAACACAGATGTTCTCATTTGTTTACAAATACTTCTTTGAGATACAAAACAACTTACCATGACACAGATTTCTTAATGCCATTTAATTTGGAATTGCTTGCATGAGGTAGAGCTGCCTTAAAATATTATCAATTACTCCCAAATCATAAGGCAACTCAAGCTACAATAATTTAGAATATCAAAAAAAATCTAAAGTTCAAAAGAAAATAGAACTATAAACTTCCTTAAACAAGTCAGTGTTAACAAGCGTTTCTCTTAAAAGTGTAGTAGAGAAAATGTTTTTATATATTTCTGTACGGACAGGTTGAAATTGGTAGTTGTCTTAGCCTGTATGGGCTGATATAACAGAATACCACACACGGGAGGGCTTAAACAACAAACATTCATGTCTCACAGTTCTGGAGGCTGGAGGTCTGGGTCTCCGGCAGGGCCGTCTTCCTCGTAGGTCCTCACACTGCCCCACATCCCGGATGCATGCTGGGAGAAAGAACGAGCCTGCCGCTCTTCCTCTTTTTATAAGGGCATTAGTCCACGTGAGGGCCCAGCCTCATGACTTAATTACCGCCCAAGGCCCCACCTCCAAATACCATTCCACTGGGGATTAGGTTTCAATCCATGAATTTAGAGGGGACACAAATATTCAGTCCACAGCAGTAGTAATTAGCCGCTATGATAAAAATACATCATCTTTACAGACCACATATTTTTACGTGAGCTTTATTTCTGCTTCACTCAACCTACTCCCTCCTCAAATCACTTCTGGAGTCTCAGAGGATACTTGCAAAATGAGATTGCCTCAAGGGTCCTCAGCTGAAGCAACTACCTAGAAAGGGTTCAGGTTTTTCTATTTTTCCAAATGGGTCAATCAGTGAGTAAGCCGACTTCCACAGTGGCTATTCCCCAGGCCCAGCCACTGTATTCTTTAAATGTAATTAGAGACATTAAACACCTTTGTGAGTTTTCAGGGGGGTTTATGCTGTTGCTCTTGTAATCTTGTACTTTAAATATTTTAAACGAGGCTACGTCTAGTCACTGAATTATTTATGTTAATTCTTAGAAAAGTCAAAAATTCACCCTGAAGCTTCAAAAATAAAAAGACAGAGCTAGTTTTCTAGCTTGTGGTATTTCCTTTTTTCAAGGTAATAGGATGCAGTTCAATGAGACGTTTTTGGTTACTTTTATATTTTTACACAGCAACACTTACATACATTATATGGAATAATATGCAATAATAAGACAAATCACCACTCCAGCTGCTGTCTTCATTTAATAAATTAATTGCTCCATGGTTTTACCTAAAAAATTCATTCCGTTTATTTGGCAATTTACTTTCCATTCCTGTTTCTCTTTTGAACTCTCATTTTAAGTAAATATTTATCTTTTTCTGTTTAAGTACCATCAGAACTACCTATAAAAATCCATTGGGCTTCCCTGGTGGCGCAGTAGTTGAGAGTCCGCCTGCCGATGCAGGGCACACGGGTTCGTGCCCTGGTCCGGGAAGATCCCACGTGCCGCGGAGCGGCTAGGCCCGTGAGCCATGGCCACTGAGCTGGTGCGTCCGGAGCCTGTGCTCCGCAACGGGAGAGGCCACAACAGTAAGAGGCCCGCGTACCGCAAAAAAAAAAAAAAAAAAAAAAAAAATCACTGGATAGAGATCATTAGTCTTCCTTTTATATTTTTTATTTTCTTGACGAGGCCCTCTAATGAGAACAGCTTTAGAATAATAGAGAGAAAATAAGCAGCATAGGCTGCTTTCTCTCCAACAATTTTACATGTAAGGATGTGGTATCCATGACAAAGAAAGCATCATGTAAACCACTGAAATACCAATGTGGCTTGCCAGTCCCTCCCTCACTCTAAATACTGACCACAGCAGAAACACCAAGGCCTCCACATAAACCCCTTTTGACATTGACTACTGCCATCAAACTGATTTTTTTTAATGTCGAGCCACTCCCTAATACAAATTTATATTCCAAAAGATTTGTTTAAAGAGTTTTACTGGAAATATTAGCAAAACACTTCCATACAGGAAAATATAAGGACTTTTTTTTTCTAGTAGTATTTACTTGTGCAACTCTGGCATCATAGCTTCTGCTTTAGAAATTATTGTTACATCTAGGAAGGATGGAATTTAATAATAATAGTAATGACAATGATAATAATAGCTATCATTTAATAAGCACTAAAATGTGCCAAACTTGTACTAGGTGCATTAAATATAATCTATTTAATCCCCACAGCAATCCTATTAATATTTCCTTTTTGCAGTTAAAGAAATTGAGAACCAATGAGATCAAATGCAATGACCAAGGCCAGGTAGCTAATAAGCCTCTGAGCTAGAACATGCGTCAGTACCTGAATCCCGACCTCTATACAACGTGGTCTCTCGTTAAAAATGGCTTCACTTGGTTTTAGACTTTTAGAGGTTTCTATATTAGTGGCAAAAGAATAGGCTAAACATTTCAGAGTAACCCCTCATAATCTCTCTAAATTAATATAGTGCTGACTAGAAAATTCAAATGGCAAATTTATCTTCAGAGTAACCTGAGTCTATTATGAACATCCCTCACTTACTTTACCATAGTGAATGTAAAAATTTAGATTGTGAGGCTAGATGTCTCTTATTTGGGGTTTTAGAAATTTCTTAGCATCCAACACTTAGCATCCTCTCCTGAGAGATCTACTGCCCTTTGCTATTTTGCTTACCTTCCCTCTCACTCCTCTGTGAAGGCATTTTCTAGATCATTTCTGTTGAATTCTAGAAGGCAGTATTATAATAAGTTGGTGGATCCACACAGCAGTAAGCATTGAATTTTGGTGGAACAAATAATGTATTTAACACATGTACTTATTGCATTTCAAATAGATTTTAGTGATTATTACATTACAAATTATTTGAATGTATTTTAAAATTCACAGCATTTTTGTCATGTCAACCACCATAAAAATTATAAGTGGGCTTCCCTTGTGGCGCAGTGGTTGGGAGTCCGCCTGCCGATGCAGGGGACGCGGGTTCGTGCCCCAGTCTGGGGGGATCCCACATGCCGCGGAGCGGCTGGGCCCGTGAGCCATGGCCGCTGGGCCTGCGCGTCCGGAGCCTGTGCTCCGTGGCGGGAGAGGCCACGGCAGTGAGAGGCCCGTGTACCACAAAAAAAAAAAAAAAAAAGTCAAAAATCAATACACATCCTTGAACAGTAAAATTTTCTTTCTACCAGGTCTATCATGATTTGAACATTAAAAATAGTCTGATATCGGGCTTCCCTGGCGGCGCAATGGTTGAGAGTCCGCCTGCCGATGTAGGGAACGCGGGTTCGTGCCCCGTTCCTGGAATATCCCACATGCCGCGGAGCGGCTGGGCCCGTGAGCCGTGGCCGCTGAGCCTGTGCGTCCGGAGCCTGTGCTCTGCAACGGGAGAGGCCACAACAGTGAGAGGCCCACATACTGAAAAAAAAAAAAAAAAAAAGTAGTCTGATATCTTCTGCATAATTGTGCAAGACTACAGCATTAGACAAAAGAAAAAACCCACAAGCAAAAGAATGAAAAGTCCCCCAAATAGAATAGCTCATTGACTTCACCCAAGAGATTAATGCAAGAATGTAAAAGAACAAAAAGCACTAACACTGACTCTTAGGATACCCCTCTGTCTTCTCTCCCAGCATAAATAATAGGCACTGCTGCAGCCCCTTAATATGAAGAACCGGGATGCAGAGTCTGAACAGAAATGTAGTCTAGACTGTGTTTCTTCTCAGTTATTAGTATGTGTTTTTTAAAGGACTTAGCAGCATAAAAGTGAGGCATGGATATTTTAGGCAAAATATTCAAGAGCCACTCTTTAATTAACTTCACCAAAGATATTCAGCATTATCCACCAATAATTAGAATGTAGAGCTATTTGCTCTGTAATATTAAAGAATGTCAAGACTTCTATTATTTATAAAGCTCTATTTTTTTTCAGCTTTTCATTTCACTTGCTCAAATGGTTCTGAAAATATATTTAAAAGTATCTAGCTTCACCATTAAGCAAAATCATCTCAGAACTCCAGTGTGTTTTCATTGCTAATAGTGGTCACCCCTAAATACTTACTCCACAAGTAAGTATTGACCTTGATATGATCGACCATGATGAACACTGACGTAATGTCCCTCCAACAGTTATGTGAGAAACAGAATGCTGCCTGTCAGCTAGTCTTTGATCCACATCATTTCTCTTAGTCTTTTATCCAAAACCAGTAGAAAGAAGTTAACTTCAGAGTTAAATCTATCTGCCAATCCCAGCTCTGTTACCTACCATTGTTTTATTTAAGGCAAATTGTTCAACATCTTTGAACACCCCCTCCCAACAAAATTTACTTCACTATCTAATGAGAATTACATGAAGTAGTGTTTCTTTATACACAACTCACAAAAGCATGATTTAAACCAGCATTGTTTTATTCCCTCAAGTAGTCCACCCCCACTCTCCTAAATGTCTTTTTATTCATATCTCTTCCTTGGCTCTGAACACTCCTTTCAGTCCACATTGCCCAGTGGCTTTTACCTTGCCCATGAAATATGGGGACTAGCTAGAATCAGGTAGAAGCTAAGGCAACTTTTCTAAGAAAAATCTACCTCCAAAGTATTTCTTTTAATCATTGCAGTCTTCTGCCTCCCTCCAAATTAAAAATTTGATCAATGTTGGGAGTATATGATCACGCCCTGAATCCCTATTACAAGTTTTTGCCTCCTTATAATTATCATTGGCCTATCCTCAGGTTGTAAAGCGAAGGTCAGGAGAAAAGAACTTAGTCTTCTGGCAAATGTTCATATCCAGGCTAATTATAACAACTATATCAAAAATCCCTCTATCTTTAGAGTGTTTGGTACACCAGAAATAGGCTAAATTGGCTAAAATAAGAATAAAGTAATTGCACTGGAGGAATCACACTGGAGAATCTTGAATGCAAGCCAACTAATTTAGTCTTTATTATCCAGCAATCACAATAATAAAGAACCTTTAAAGAACCTGACAAACAAGTTAAGAACATGTGCATGTGGTCAGGTATCAGTTTGAGCAACAAAAATATAACAAACCTGTTGTAGTCAGTGGTAGGCAAGAGGGATTCCAGGAAAACACAACTATTTGGAAAGGTCCACCTCATCTGTCACAAGGGTCAGGACATCATTACTCCCATTCTAGCCTTCTGCAATGCAAAAATCCTAACGTGCCAATAACAGTTGGGTTCACTTTGAAGGGAAAAGACAGTTCTGCATTTTAATGTGAACATTCATAACCACGGAGCCACTGGTTTCTCTGAGTCCTTGAATTCATTCTCAAGACAAAACAGAAAAATGTTATTGTCTTTCAATAAGAGCCTCCTGGTAATACACAGGCAAACATTTTTCCCTCAAGGATGTGTTCCAGGCAGACCCTCAAATGTGTTCAACAGCTGCTTTTCCACATCTGCATTTGACAGCCAAAGACACCTGGACATTACTCACTTTGGTGCTAATGGGTTTAGGGCTTGGTAGCTTGAGTTATGTGTCTCTAGTGGTAAAATTTCTGTAGGTGATCGCAATTCTCACATATCCTCACATTTTTCTACCAAAGAACATATCTTAGAAGTGCTTCTCAGAGCTGACTACACTTCAGAATCCCTGTGGTTTTCTTTCACATATGCCCAGGCTCCAATTCCAGAAATATTAATGGGTTTGGGGTAGAACCCGAGAAAGTACACTTTTTCCCAAACTCCATGGGTGACTGGTGCATAGCAAGATGGAGAACTACACCACTGCAGAAAAAAGGTTGATAGGAGTTAACAATTTTTGCATGCTTGCCATGTGCCAGGTGCTTGGCTGAGGGATTTACATGTCTCAGCACACTTGATCTCCATAATAACCTTCCGATATTGGGACTATTATTATCTCTATTTTTCAGTTAAGAAATCTGAGGCAGAGATAAGTGGAATAACTTTCTCAAGGTCACAGAGGAAATGCATGGTGGAGCTGCTATTTAAACCCAGGCAGGCTTCAATAGAGAGATAGATAGATATTGGTATATATATATACATGTTCCTTACATCACATAAGAAAGAGCAATTTTTTTCTATAGCCCTTGTCATGGCTTAAGGTCTTAAATCTTATAATCTTAAAGCTTAAAGACCTTAAAATTTAAATGAGGTTGGCTTGAACGTCCATTGTATTATCTGTGAGTCTTATTACCTTCCCCAAATTTCTACACAGGGTCTTAAAGTGGTGAGTTCTAACTCCAAGCCCTGACCTTCACTGAATTAGTCCATCCTGCCCTTGGTCTTGCCCTTCCTTATGTTTTATTCTTTTTTGGCCCATAAGACAACCATACATGGTAATCGGCCAATTCCCACTATTTTAAAAAAGAAAAAACTAAGCTAAATAAGTCATAATATGTTTAATAAGGCACTATGTAGCAAACTAATGATTTCTTGGGTGAGACAGAGTTTATTATTTTTTTTAATTGCAGGAAGAGAAACAACTTAAAATTGAATAATAATGTTCTTTCTCTGAAATTTCCCCAGCCACCTACTATGTTCAGCTATACTCTGCTTTCCTCTGTTTTTTTCTCACCTCTCCACTCTGAGGTTCTATCTCATCCAGGCTTTTCTTTGTCCTCACCCCTGGATTTCTCTTCATCTCTAAAGCAAGGATATTTAACAAGCTTATTGGTTGCCTCAGGTGTATCCTTCTACTAATACCAACTTCAGGTTCTCACATTCCATCATGAATGATTTATCAATTATTTTCTCATGCAAAGGTAGTGCTTTCTCTGAGTGGTACCTTATCCTGCCTCTTTCTTTTTTTTTCACCTTTATGTAACTTCTCTTTGCCAGGGACTAGGCTGGGTTCATGGTTATACAAAATAATTTTGAGATACAATCCCTAATCAAAGAGTTGACAATTTAGTGGTGAGGCAAGACCTGTGTAAGATAATTTGAAAGGAAATTAACATATAAATAAGTGTTCTAATACTATAAGGATATAGTAAACTTGGAAATTCAGATTAAGACAAAAAAACAGACCAGAGATATGGATGAAAATTTTACAGAGAAGAAAACACTTAGTTAAGTAGGATTCAGATCAGGGATATAAAGTAGAAAGACACCTGTGTCCCACCCCAGATCAATTCAATCAGAATTTCTGTGGATGGCACCTGGAGTATAGTTTAATTTTTCAAACTCTCCAGGTGATTCTAATACAGATGGTTGATCATCACTGTACTATTTAGTGCCTCATGGCTTGACTTAAGAAAATATCAAGCAAAGTAAATGAAATTCAAATTTTGATGAGATAACTTCCCCAAAGTTTTAATTGGCCTTTACACTATACACACAATAGGCTTGAAATATTGCATTTTATAATGCTTTACTAAACATCCAGTATATTCTATATTATAATCAGAATATGAATCAAAGAAGTCTCCTGAATTCTCATCCCCTAATTTTATTGTTTATCTCTCTTCTAGTTATTAGAACAGTAATTACAGCAGCATTAGGAATGGGGTACCTGTCAACCAACTGTGAGATGGACAGAGCTCTCCACTTAAGAGAAATATTGTAGAAAGCAATGTATTATTTCAGCTTTAGTGGATCATGAATTGTTTTTGGTAGAGCAGGGGCAACAACAAAATCAATGTGATTCCACAAAAATGCTGGAGTTTGTTTTGAGGAAAAAAATCAATGAGCTTCCAGAAAATGCCTCCATGAAAGACTTCTACTTACAGCTATGGGGGATTAGCTGCTGTCAGACCATTCTCTACTGAAAACAACTAGAAAAGCTGGGTAGATTTTTTTTTGGTTTTTTTTTTTTTGCAATACGCGGGCCTCTCACTGTTGTGGCCTCTCCCGTTGCGGAGCACAGGCTCCGGACACGCAGGCTCAGCGGCCATGGCTCACGGGCCCAGCCACTCCGCGGCACGTGGGATCTTCCCGGGCCGGGGCACAAACCCGTGTCCCCTGCATCGGCAGGCGGACTCTCAACCACTGCGCCACCAGGGAAGCCCCGGGTAGATTTTTTTTTAAAAAAACAAAACACCTGAAGGCAATGTGCTACCAACGTAGCAAGGACTTGAGGAGGAGCCAATATCCCGGAGAAAAGGAAAATACAAAGAGGCAAGGCCCAAATTCATCATTATATTTTCCCTTCAATCATTGGCTTTTTACAGGTGGTGGCCAAGAGGCTGAAAAGTCCAAGAGGCAGCAACTCAGAGGCCAAAAAGCTGAGTAGAGTTCAACGGAGAGTTCAGTGGTCTCAGTGGACTAAGAAAATAAAGATGAGATCCCACCAAGGGGAGGATCCCGGTAAACACTCCTAGCTTTCACTTAGGACTCATCAGGGGACTGTGCTATAGGAATAAGAGCAACTTGAAATAGAATAGTTTTCAAAAAAATTTAAATACAGCTGCAAATCAACTCATTCCCAAATGAGTCCGAAGTACTCCCCCTCTAACCTCCTGCATGCCAGGAGCAAAGGTAAATTCTCTCGGCAGGAAGATCGCACGCAGGGCCTCAAAATCACTCTACAATTTTTCACACACAACTACAAGAAATAGTCATTTCTATAACATGGGCTAACAAAATTTACCCTATGCTGTAGCTATGAGGCATGTAGAAGAGGTCTGTAAATGTTCTGGCACACAATGGTCAACAAATGATAGCTCTGATAGTGGGCACTGAGAAAATATAAAGTGTGTCATGTTTTTTTAAAAAAACATGCTTTTATTCCTTCTGCCAGGGACACTGGGGGGTTGACTGATAACTTTGTTATATAAGAGAAAATGATGTGCTGGATTTAAGATTAGATTAACATTAGTATTAGAAACTAGAGATGGACACTTTTCCCTTGTCAGTTCCTCAGCAAGTAAACAGAAGTCAGCAAAAATGACAGTTCCACATTAATGAAACAAGCACAGCTTGGAAAGCACTTAAACCTGGCTTTTGTAGCCATTGTCACCATGTCATCCCAGGCTGTTCTGTTTATAATTAAACAAAATTTCTGCATACAGCATCACAACCTAATGTTTCATAATCAAGGGAAAATAATTATCTTTTACTGTGGGTGTTCTTTAATGGCTGAAAATGGAAATGCATTATCCATGATTTCAATGCCTCTAATTTGTACCACACTTAGAATATCAGAATGTACTGTTGATATTAGGAATTAAAGGCACTTTAAATTTATAAAGTGTTTCAAAACATATGTTTTCTTATTTTTATACCCTTAAGTAAGGATTGGGTTTTTATATGTATACACATATAAATATGAGGCCTAGGAAATCTAAATGCCAATAATAGCTCCAGTGATACTAAATTGGGGTAAAATTACGGCTAAATTGAGCAGAAACAGTGGTTTTAATTTTCCTTGTGCCATTTAGTCAAGATGTTTTTTTTTTCTTTTGCCAAATGGCAAATCAAACATTTGTTTTTTTTAACATCTTTATTGGAGTATAATTGCTTTACAATGGTGTGTTAGTTTCTGCTTTATAACAAACTGAATCAGATATACATATACATATATGCCCATATCCCCTCCCTCTTACATCTCCCTCCCAGCTTCCCTATCCCACCTGTGGGAAACGGTTGGGCCTTGAGAGCAAGCTGCGGACATGCCAGGCATGCTGCTGCTGCTCGAAGGGACTGTGCCTACTTGTTCCCCTCCTTGTTCCATTCCATGGGAGATAAATCACCAGGGCCCAGAGATCAGAAAGAATGGAAACTGAGACAAGCAAAGCTGTCTCCCCGCTGCACACGCAGGTTATTTTGAATGATTCTGGGCTTATGGGTTTTCTCCCAGGGAAGTTAACCTTGAAGCCGAGA
Source organism: Monodon monoceros (assembly GCF_005190385.1). NCBI lineage: Eukaryota > Metazoa > Chordata > Mammalia > Artiodactyla > Monodontidae > Monodon > Monodon monoceros. The sequence goes on from NW_021703778.1 coordinate 15,990,839, forward strand.
CACTCTGTAAATGATGTAAACCACCATCTGGCAACCAACTTCCCTTTTTCTAGTCTATATAATCTGCAACTGTAGCATAATAAAATTTGCCTTGCAACTATCAGTTGTCTTGGTCCTTCTGACCCCATTCGTCAGCGCTATTTCAGTTCCTTACCCCTTCCCTTCTGACCCTGGGCGGTGAAATCTTCTTTCTCCGGCTGTTCCGCGGCACCCACCCATGAGATGGTCACAAAGCACCAAGCTGATCTCCATGTGTTATGCAGCTGCTTCCCACTAGCTATCTATTTTACATTTGGTAGTGCATATAGGTCAATTCTACTCTCTCACTTTGGTCCAGCTTACCCTTCCCACTCCCCGTGTTATCAAGCCCATTCTCTACCTCTGCATCTTTATTCCTGTCCTGCCTCTAAATTCAACAGAACCATTTTTTTTTTTTTAGATTCCATATATATATGTGTTAGCATACGGTATTTGTTTTTCTCTTTCTGAGTTACTTCACTCTGTATGACAGACTCTAGGTCCATCCACCTCACTACAAATAACTCAATTTTGTTTCTTTTTACGGCAGAGTAATATTCCATTGTATCTATGTGCCACATCTTCTTTATCCACTCATCTGTCAGTGGACATCTAGGTTGCTGTCATGTCGTGGCTATTGTAAATAGAGCTGCAATGAACATTGTGGTACATGACTCTTTAGGATTCATGGTTTTATCAAGGTATATAACCACTAGTGGGATTACTGGGTCATATGGTAGTGCTATTTTTAGTTTTTTAAGGCGCCTCCATACTGTTCTCCATAGTGGCTGTATCAATTTACATTCCCACCAACAGTGCAAGAGGTTTCCCTTTTCTCCACACCCTCTCCAGCATTTATTGTTTGTAGATTATTTGATGATGGCCATTCAAACTGGTGTGAGGTGATACCTCATTGTAGTTTTGATTTGCTTTTCTCTAATGATTAGTGATGTTGAGCATTCTTTCATGTGTTTGTTGGTAATCTGTATATCTTCTTCGGAGAAATGTCTATTTAGGTGTTCTGCCCATTTTTGGATTGGGTTGTTTGTTTTTTTGATATTGACTGCATGAGCTGCCTGTATATTATGAAGATTAATCCTTTGTCAGTTCCTTCGTTGGCAAATATTTTCTCCCATAATGAGGGTTGTCTTTTCATCTTGTTTATGGTTTCCTTTGCTGTGCAAAAGCTTTGAAGCTTCATTAGGTCCCATTTGTTTATTTTACTTTGTATTTCCATTTCTCTAGGAGGTAGGTCAAAAAGGATCTTCCTGTGATTTATGTCATAGAGTGTCCTCCTATGTTTTCCTCTAAGAGTTTGATAGCGTCTGGCCTTACACTTAGGTCTTTAATCCATTTGGAGTTTATTTTTATGTATGGTGCTAGAAAATGTTTTAATTTCATTCTTTTACATGTAGCTGTCCAGTTATCCCAGCACCACTTACTGAAGGGGCTGTCTTTTCTCCATTGGGTATTCTTGCCTCTTTAATCAAAGTTAAGGTGACTGTAAGTGCGTGGGTTTATCTCTGGGCTTTCTATCCTGTTCTGTTGATCTATATTTCTGTTTTTGTGCCAGTACCATACTGTCTTGATTACTGTAGCTTTGTAGTATAGTCTGAAGTCATGGAGCCTGATTCCTCCAGCTCCATTTTTCTTTCTCAATATTGCCTTGGCTATCCGGGGACTTTTGTGTTTCCATACAAATTGTGAGATTTTTTTGTTCTTATTCTGTGAAAAATGCCATTGATAGTTTGATAAGGATTGCATTGAATATGTAGATTGCTTTGGGTAGTATATTCATTTTCACAATGTTGATTCTTCCAATCCAAGAACATGGTATATCTCTCCATCTGTTTGTATCATCCTTAATTTCTTTCATCAGTGCCTTATAGTTTTCTGCATACAGGCCTTTTGTCTCCTTAGGTAGGTTTATTCCTAGGTATTTTATTCTTTTTGTTGCAATCGTAAATGGGAGTGTTTGCTTAATTTCTCTCTCAGATTTTTCATCATTAGTGTATAGAAATGTAAGAGATTTCTGTGCATTAATTTTGTATCCTGCTACTTTACCAAATTCATTGATTAGCTCTACTAGTATTCTGGTAGCATTTTTAGAATGCTCTATGTATAGTATCATGTCATCTGCAAACAATGACAGTTTTACTTCGTTTTCAATTTGAATTCCTTTTATTTCTTTTTCTTCTCTGATTGCTGTGGCTAAAACTTCCAAAATTTTGTTGAATAAGAGCGGTGAGAGTGGACAACCTTGTCTTGTTCCTGTTTTAGAGGAAATGCTTTCAGTTTTTCACCACTGAGAATGACATTGGGGTTTGTCATATATAGCCTCTATTATGTTGAGATAAGTTACCTCCATGCCTACTTTCTAGAGGGTTTTTTATCATAAATGGGTGTTGAATTTTGTCAAAAGCTTTCTCTGCATCTATTGAGATAATCATATGGTTTTTCTCCTTCAATTTGTTAATATGGCGTATCACATTGTTTGATTTGCCTATATTGAAGAATCCGTGCATTCCTGGGATAAACCCCACTTGATCATGGTGTATGATCATTTTAATGTGCTGTTGGATTCTGTTTGCTAGTATTTTGTTGAGGATTTTTGCATCTATGTTCATCAGTGATACTGGCCTGTAGTTTTCTTTGTGACATCTTTGTCTGGTTTTGGTATCAGGGTGATGGTGGCCTTGTATAATGAGTTTGGGAGTGTTCCTCCCTCTGCTATATTTTGGAATAGTTTGAGAAGGATAGGTGTTATTAGTGTTTCTCTAAATGTTTGTTAGAATTCGCCTGTGAAGCCATCTGGTCCTGGGCTTTTGTTTGTTGGAAGAATTTTAATCACAGTTTCAATTTCAGTGCTAGTGATTGGTCTGTTCATATTTTCTATTTCTTCCTTGTTCAGTCTCGGAAGGTTGTGCATTTCTAAGAATTTGTCCATTTCTTCCATGTTGTCCATTTTATTGGCATATAGTTGCTTGTAGTTCTCTCTCATGATTCTTTGTATTTCTACAGTGTCAGTTGTTACTTCTCCTTTTTCATTTCTAATTCTATTGATTTGAGTCTTCGCCCATTTTTTCTTGATAAGTCTTTTTAAATGTTTATCAATTTGTTTGTCTTCTCAAAGAAACAGCTTTTAGTTTTATTGATCTTTGCTATTGTTTCCTTCATTTCTTTTTCATTTATTTTTGATCTGATCTTTATGATTTCTTTCCTTCTGCTAACTTTGAGGGTTTTTTGTTCTTCTTTCTCTAATTGCTTTAGGTGTAAGGTTAGGTTGTTTATTTGAGATGTTTCTTGTTTCTTGAGGTAGGATTGTATTGCTATAAACTTCCCTCTTAGAACTGCTTTTGCTGCATCCCATAGGTTGTGGGTCATCGTGTTTTCATTATCGTTTGTTTCTAGGTATTTTTTGATTTCCTCTTTGATTTCTTCAGTGATCTATTGGTTATTTAGTAGTGTATGGTTTACCCTCCATGTGTTTGTATTTTTCACACTTTTTTTTCCTGTAATTGATATGTAGTCTCATAGTGTTGTGGTCAGAAAAGATGCTTGATATGATTTCAATTTTCTTAAATTTACCAAGGCTTGAATTGTGACCCAAGCTATGATCTATCCTGGAGAATGTTCCATGAGCACTTGAGCAGAAATTGTATTCTGTTGTTTTTGGATGTAATGTCCTATAAATATCAATTAAGTCCATCTTGCTTAATGTGTTTTTAAAGCTTGTGTTTCCTTTTTAATTTCCATTTTGGATGATCTGTCCATTGGTGAAAGTGGGGTGTTAAAGTCCCCTACTATGATTGTGTTACTGTCGATTTGCCCTTTTATGGCTATTAGCATTTGCCTTATATATTGAGGTGCTCCTATGTGCCTAAATATTTACAATTGTTATGTTTTCTTCTTGGATTTATCCCTTGATCGTTATGTAGTGTCCTTCCTTGACTCTTGTAATAGTTTTTATTTTAAAGTTTATTTTGTCTGATATGAGAATTGCTACTCCAGCTTTGTTCTGATTTCCATTTTCATGGAATATCTTTTTCCATCCCCTCACTTCCAGTCTCTTTGTGTCCCTAGGTCTGAAGTGGGTCTCTTGTAGACAACATATATATGGGTCTTGGTTTTGTATCCATTCAGCCAGTCTATGTGTTTTGGTTGGAGCATTTAATCAATTTACATTTAAGGTAAGTATCAATATGTATGCTCCTATTACCATTTTCTTAATTATTTTGGGTTTGTTTTTGTAGGCCTTTTCCTTCTCTTGTGTTTCTTGCCTAGAGAAGTTCCTTTAGCATTTGTTATAAAGCTTGTTTGGTGCTGCTGAAATCTCTTATCTTTTGCTTGTATGTAAAGGTTTTAATTTCTCCATCAAATCTGAATGAGATCCTTGCTGGGTAGAGTAATCTTTGTTGTAGGTTTTTCTCCTTCATCACTTTAAATATGTCCTGCCAGTCCCTTCTGGCTTACAGAGTTTCTGCTGAAAGATCAGCTGTTAACCTTATGGGGATTCCCTGTGTGTTATTTGTTGTTCTTCCCTTGATGCTTTTAATAATTTTTCTTTGCATTTAATTTTTGATTGTTTGATTAATATGTGTCTTGGCGTGTTTCTGCTTGGATTTATCCTGTATGGGACTCTCTGTGCTTCCTGGACTTGATTAACTATTTCCATTCCCGTATTAGGGAAGTTTTCAACTATAATCTCTTCAAATATTTTCTCAGTCCCTTTATTTTACTCTTCTTCTTCTGGGACCCCTATAATTCGAATGTTGGTGTGTTTAATGTTGTCCCAGAGGTCTCTGAGACTGTCTTCAATTCTTTTCATTCTTTTTTCTTTATTCTGCTCTGCATAATTATTCAATAATTTTATCTTCCAGGTCACTTATCTATTCTTCTGCCTCAGTTATTCTGCTATTGATCCCTTCTAGAGAATTTTTAATTTCATTTATTGTATTGTTCATCACTGTTTGCTCTTTAGTTTTTCTTTAGATCTTTGTTAAACATTTCTTGTATTTTCTCCATTCTATTTCCAAGATTTTGGATCATCCTTACTATCATTATTCTGAATTCTTTTTCAGGTAGACTGCCTATTTCCTCTTCATTTGTTTGGTCTGGTGGGTTTTTACCTTGCTCCTTTGTGTGCTGCATATTTCTCTGTCTTCTCATTTTGCTTAACTGTGTTTGGGGTCTCCTTTTCACAGGCTGCAGGTTCGTAGTTCCCATTATTTTTCGTGTCTGCCCCCAATGGGTAAGGTTGGTTGAGTATCTTGTGTAGGCTTCCTGGTGGAGGGGACTGGTGCCTGTGTTCTGGTGGGTGGGACTGGATTTTGTGTCTCTGGTGGGCAGGGTTGCATCTGGTGGTGTGTTTCGGTGTGTTTGTGAACTTAGTATGATTTGAGGCAGCCTCTCTGCTAATGAGTGGAGTTGTGTTCCTGTCTTGCTAGTTGTTTGGCATGGGGCATCCAGCACTGGAGCTTGCTGGCGTTGGGTGTAGCTGGGTCTTAGCTTGAGATGGAGATCTCTGGGAGAGCTCTCACCAGTTGATATTATGTGGGGACAGGAGGTCTCTGGTGGTCCAATGTCCTGAACTCGGCTCTCGCACCTCAGAGGCTCAGGCCTGACACCAAGCCAGAGCACCAAGACCCTGTCAGCCACACAGGTCAGAAGAAAAGGGAGAAAAAAGGAAAGAAAAAATAATACCAAATTTTTAAAAAGATAAAATTATTATAGTAAAAAAATTATTAAAATAAAAATATTTAAAAAGGTAACAATCAAAAAAAAAAAAAGGAGAGCAACCAAACCAATAAATAAATCCACCAATGATAACAAGAGATAAAAACTATATGAAGATAAACATAAAAATCAGTCTAGAGACTGTCATACAGAGTGAAGTAAGTCAGAAAGAGAAAAACAAATATCGTATATTAATGCATATATGTGGAACCTAGAAAAATGGTACAGATGAACCGGTTTGCAGGGCAGAAATAGAGACACAGATGTAGAGAACAAACGTATGGACACCAAGGGGGGAAAGCGGCAGGGGGGAGGGGTGTGGTAGTGTGATGAATTGGGCGATTGGAATTGACATGTATACACTGATGTGTATAAAATTGATGACTAAAAAGGACCTGCTGTATAAAAAAATAAATAAAATTAAATTAAAAAAAAAAGAAACAAGTCAGTCACAGACAGCAAATCCCAAGTCTACAGTTGCTCCTCAATTTTGGGTTGATTCGTTGTCTATTCAGGTATTCCACAGATGCAGGGTACATGAAGTTGACTGTGGAGATTTAATCTGCTGCTCCTGAGGCTGCTGGGGGAGATTTCCCTTTCTCTTCTTTGTTCGCACAGCTCCTGGGGTTCAGCTTTGCATCTGGCCCCGCCTCCATGTGTAGGTCGCCTGAGGGCATCTGTTCCTGCCCAGACAGGACGGGGTTAAAGGAGCAGCTGATTTGGGGGCTCTGCCTCACTCAGGCCGGGGGGAGGGAGGGGTACGGAGTGCGGGGCGAGCCTGCGGCGGCAGAGGCCACCGTGATATTGTAACAGCCTGAGGCGCACCATGTGCTCTCCCAGGGAAGTTGTCCCCGGATCACAGGACCTTGACAGCCGCGGGCTGCACAGGCTCCCAGAGCGGGTGTGTGTGAGGGGGGTGTGGACAGTGCCCAGTGCTTGCACACAGGATTCGTGGTGGCTGCAGCAGCAGTGTTAGTGTCTCGTGCCCGTCTCTGGTGTCTGAGCTGATAGCGACGGCTCACGCCCATCTCTGGAGCTCGTTTAGGCGGTGCTCTGCCTTCTGTGAGCAGACAGGGAAGAAATCCCCTTTCCTTGCACACCCCAAAACAATGGTCTCTTGCCTCTTACGCAGGTCCAGAGTTTTTTCCAGACTCCCTCCCGGTTAGCTGTGGTGCACTAGCCCCCTTCAGGCTGTGTTCATGCAGCCAACCCCAGTCCTCTCCCTCGGATCTGACCTCAGAAGCCCGAGCCTCAGCTCCCAGCCCCCGCCCGCCCCGGCGGGTGAGCAGACAAGCCTCTCGGGCTGGTGAGTGCTGGTCGGCACCGATCCTCTGTGCGGGAATCTCTCCGCTTTGCCCTCTGCACCCCTGTTGCTGCGCTCTCCTCCGTGGCTCTGAAGCTTCCCCCCCCCCGCCCACAGCCCCTTTCCACAAGTGAAGGAGCTTCTAGGGTGTGGAAACTTTTCCTCCTTCACAGCTCCCTCCCAGAGGTGCAGGTCCTGTCCCTATTCTTTTGTCTCTATTTTTTCTTTTTTCTTTTGCCCTACCTGGGTACATGGGGAGTTTCCTGCCTTTTGGGAAGTCTGAGGTCTTCTGCCAGCATTCGGTAGGTGTTCTGTAGTTGTTCCACATGTAGATGTATTTCTGATGTATTTGTGGGGAGGAAGTTGATCTCCACGTCTTACTCCACCATCTTGAAGTCATCAGGTTTTTAAGGTGACTTTAAACTAGATTTCAAATATCCAAGCATTATTTTGAATAACTGTGCCCAAGATTTTAGATATACCACAGCGTGGGAAGTGTACTGAACTGACAAAATTAAAAAAGAAAAACATTAAGATTAAAATAATTTTTCTACTTCCCCCTACCCCACTTCTTCCACATTGCTGCCCCAACAGGACCCAGCAGGGCAAGGAACACAGCAGGACAAGGGACTGCAGGACAAGTCAACCAGGACGGCCTGCGGCCCTGTTCCACCATGGCGCCAGCATCCTGCACCTCCGCTTCCAGGTCACTAGCCCAGACAGCGCTAACAACATCTTTAGCCAGTGGTACCTGAATCACTTCTGTAAGGAGGTGCCCATCATCGTGGGCTGAAAGACTGACCTGTGCAAGGACACGTCGCTGGTGAACATGCTGAGGTAGAATGGGTTTGGAGCTGGTGACCTACCAGAGGGGCTAGGAGATGGCGAGGACCATGGGCACAGGGCCTCCGTCCAGTGCTCAGCTTGCCTGCACAGAACGTCTATGCCATCTTCCAGGAAGTGGTCAAGGTGGCCTTCACCCGCAGTTGCAACCTCTGGCGCAGGATTACGCGGAGTTTTTGCACGGTAACCCAATGGCCTTGGGCCCTCCCTTCTGCAAAGGACCTGGCAGCGTGGGAAGAAGATGGTCACCGACCTTCTGCCCAGTTGGCAGGGCTGGACGCCATCCCCGCTGTGACAGCCGAACTGCACCTCAAACAGATGGGCACCACCGAGGCCTGGCATCGGCCCCAAAGCTGGGCTCCCTGGACTGGAGAGAAACCCTGCTGAGGCTGAGGCCTGAGGAGGGGGGTTCCCAGGCCCACCAGCCCTGTAGAGGCCCAGCCCTGGAGTCTCCTGGAATTGCTGACAGATTCCAGCTCCCAGCCCCAGATCGCACATCCTGGACCGTGCATCCTGGAGCGACCTGTGCAGCCTGGCACCACCTCACGGCTGTTTCTGGGTCTGCACCTTCACGACCTGTACGCTTAGGACATAAACCCACAACCTGCCCCATTCCCCTTTGCCCTGCCCATCCCAGTGGTAATAACAACTAAAATGATATCACTTGTCCAAAAAAATTTGTTACATGAAATAAACAATCATTTATTTCACAAAATAAACAACTGTTAGCAAACATGATACCCCAAACCCTACATTGGTAGTGACACACTTGAAAGAGGACACTATATGGGAAGAATTGTGATTACCTGAGTCAAAGCTTTCTTGGTGTGCTTATTCTTTAGCTACAATAACATATTCCAAGAAGTAAGGTGTCCTTAAGTACAATAAAACTTTTGTACTACATATGGTGAGTTTCTCTTTCCCCAAGGATGGCAAAAATAAATTCAGAAAAATGGAGAGAAGCAAAGAAGGTCCAAGACCACTGATGAGCACCGACAAACAGACAAGATCTGAAATTAAGAACAAGGAGATATAATAAAAAGGAAATGACAGTTACAAACACTGGCAGTTTTAAGTGGTGTTTTTTTTGTTTGTCTGTTTTTGTTTGTTTTTTGTGGTACGCGGGCCTCTCACTGTTGTGGCCTCTCCTGTTGCGGAGCACAGGCTCCGGACACACCAGCTCAGCGGCCATGGCTCACGGGCCCAGCCGCTCCGCGGCATGTGGGATCTTCCCTGGCCGGGGCACAAACCCGTGTCCCCTGCATCGGCAGGCGGACTCTCAACCACTGCACCACCAGGGAAGCCCAAGTGGTGTTTGTTTTATCAAGCAAAACTTTTTTATGATAGGAATTAAAATATTGGATTCTTGATTTTTAAACAGTTTCAAAAAGCCACTTACATATTAAAATGTATTCTGAGACTTGCAGACCACGATATGATATCATATGATATAGAAGTTGGATAGTTCAAGTAAATAACAATTTTTGACTGAAGCACTATTTTTCACTTTAAGAAAAATCCAGTTTATAATAGCAGCAAAAACTGTAAAATACCTATGAATTAACAGGAGAATTGATGTACAAGAGATGTATCAAGAAAGCTATTAAATTTAAACTCTATTCATGGACACAGACAAGACCTGAAAACATAGAGAATCATACCATGTTCAGGAATGAAGGTAAAAATATTGTAAGCCTATTAAATTCCCTTAAATAAATACAAAAAATCAAAGCAATCTTAATCAAATTTTAAAACAGAAATTTTATGGAACTTTACAAAGTGATTCTAGAATTTAACTGAAAAACTAAATGTGCAAAATAAGTTATAAAAATCTTAAAGAAATAAAAAAGAATAGTGAAAGAGTGATTCATCTTCCAACTCCAATACCAAAACAATAACAAAAAGTTTCAGTACCTAAGACAGTCTGATTGTCTTAGAAATGGTAAAGTAGATAAATGGCACCAAATACTGCAAAGCAGACCTATCCACACAAGAATAATTAATATATGATAGTGTTGACATTTCAGATAATTGAGAAAAACAGCATTTAAAAATGTGACTACCCATTTGAAAAACTAAAGATAGATCACTATATCACAAATTCACAAAAGTAAATTTCTGTCATACTAAAGGCCTAAACGTAATTGTCAGAAACTACAAAATTTAGAAGAAAATATAGGAAATTTTACTATGTTTTTATAGAAAAAGTCTTCTTAAACAAAACTAAAACCCAGAAGCCAAAAAAATTTGTATAATTTAAGAAAAAAAATTTTAATAAGAAAACTCCCTTAAACAAAGTAAAAATGAATGAGAGAACAAGGATTATAGTGTACAAAGGATTTCTACACATTTATTTTTTTTAAAGAAATAGAAATGTCTTTAGGACATATGAATAAGCAAATCACAGAAGAATAAATACAAATCTCAAATCACCATTTATGATCAAATTAGTAAGAACCTTAGGAAGGTTTACCATCAACTTGGTATAAAGTGAAAAAACTAATAAAATCCAATGTTTGCATGCTCTGATACTATTGGTAAGACTACACAATGTTACAACCATTTTGAAGGGCATTTGACAAAATCAGTCAAAATGTAAAATGGGCACAGATATAGATCCAGGTACTTCAATTCTTCAAATTTATCCCTCAGAAATACTTGAATAAGTGTACAAGGGAATATGTACAAAAGCATTACTTAAAGCATTGATTATAACAAAAAATTAAAACAACTTAAGTGTCTCCTAAAGAATTTTTATATATCACGTTAATCCATTTTACAAAATTACATGTTAAGAAAAGGAAGACCTATGTGTTCTAACATAGAAAATGCTCCCAAAATGTCAGTAAAATAATTGAGGTGATACACAATGTGTACATTAAAATACAGTTTATGTTTAAAAAATACATATACATATATATGCAAATTAGTAGAAAGCTATATGGAATATAACACCAAATATTAACAGTGATTCATCTTAGCGAGAGGTAAATGACTAATATAACCTATTTTAAGTGGTAAGAACTTATAGCCAACCTACTTTATAACATTGTAATATGTACCTAACAAATATTATACCGTCAATACATAATACACGTGTAACTGATTCTGTATATTGACTTTTCTTTTTTTTTTTTTTTTTTTTTGCCGTACGTGGGCCTCTCACTGCAGTGGCCTCTCCCATTGCGGAGCACAGGCTCCGGATGTACAGGCTCAGCACCCATGGCTCATGGGCCCAGCCGCTCCACGGCATGTGGGATCTTCCCAGACCGGGGCACGAGCCCACATCCCCTGCATCGGCAGGCGGACTCTCAACCACTGCGCCACCAGGGAAGCCCTGTATATTGACTTTTTATTAACACAGAAGAGAAGCAATACTAACGTACATCCACAAAAATACAATCAATAAAACTACTTTGAGTTTACATTTAGATTCCCAGTCTTTTAGAAATACATGTGACAGTTGGTTTTACATGAATAAATAGCTAGATATGGAATCGAAATAAAACCAAGCTTAAAATTATCATCATCCTTATCAATTCTATAATATCAGGTCTAAAATTAATCTTGCCAAAGGTTTGCAAGAGCCAGCCTATATGTATCCTAAAAATCGTTATTTTGCTCTTATGTCTGTAGAGACCCACAAGATAAACTTAAATAATAACTGTAGTTTTACGGATTTATTTTAACCAATATTTCAAGGCATTTCAAAAATTCGCATTGCAAGTGTCTTCCATACAATACAAAAAGAAGTCTATGAGAAGGTAAAAACAAACAATTAACTTATCCAACTGAAGCCTATCAGAATTATTCAGGGAAACTGAGGAACAAGTCAAAAAATTATACATTTTTGCTTCATGAGACCAAACTACCCATTCAGATGTGATCAGAGATGAACCATCATTTCTCTTAAACACCACTCTCAAACATTTTTGTGACAGAATTCCCAGTGATCTCAAGTTGTTACATCCATATTCCCTGTTCCAAAGTCCCCCGTTAGGAAAAACAATATGGAAGAAGTGAAAATTGCATTAAGGATGACTGAACAAATGTTAAATTGCCTCCTGGGGCAATCAAATCAAGGCATTTTCACAGGATCATTGGAAAGGAAGAAAGATTTGAGTTTCACAAGTGAGAGGCCCATTGCCAGTTAGTTGGCAAAGAGCTATCTGTGTAGCCTTGAATACTCTCCCTGGAGTTTATTTTCTTGTCTGTAAAATGAAGTGATTGGACAAAATGATCTCTAACATGATCCAGCTCTTTATTCATTGAGCTTATGGGCCAAGCCTCCAAGCTTAAAAGCTCCAGAGAAAGGGCATCACTAACATACATAAAAGTAAAACAGGGATTGAGGTGATGGGGATAAAATTAGTTATCAGTTAATTTCAGTTAGTATCAGTTCATACTGCATAACAAACCACCCAAAACTAGAAGGTTTGAAACAACAAATATTTATTATTCCTTATGATTTTGTGGTTTGGCTGGATGCTTCTTCTGGTCTTGGCCAGCTTGCCTGTGATTGGACGGTTTAGGGCAAGAGTCAAAAAACCTTTTCTGGGGCTTCCCTGGTGGCGCAGTGGTTGAGGGTCCACCTGCCGATGCAGGGGACCGGTTCGTGCCCTGGTCCGCGAAGATCCCACATGCCGCCGAGCGGCTGGGCCCGTGAGCCATGGCCGCTGAGCCTGCACGTCCAGAGCCTGTGCTCTGCAACACGAAAGGCCACAACAGTGAGAGGCCCACGTACCACAAAAAAAACACAAAAAACCTTTTCTGTAAAAGACTTGGTAGACCATGTGATCTCTGTTGTAGTTACTCAACTCTGGTTTTGTAGCACAAAAGCAGCCATAGACAATATATAAGTGAATGAGCATGGCTGTGTTTCAATGCTTCTTTATTGAAAGGTAATATACCTGCTGTACAAAAGCAGATGGTAAGTTGGATTCGACCCACAGATCATAGTTTGCCCATCCCTGGTCTACGTGGTCTAACACACATCTGGCTGGTTAGCTTAATATCAGCTGGGATGCTCTGGTTCTTTTCTACATTAACCTCTCATTCTCCAAGAGGCTATCCTATGTTCATTCACATGCTGTACTTGGAGTTCCAGATGCAACAAGATAGCAAGTCAGATTGCAAAACATTTTTCAAGCTTCTGCTTATGATATTTTTTTCCCCATTGGCCAAAGCAAGTCATGTGGCCAAGTTCTGAGTCAAGAAATGGTGAAATAAACTCTACCTCTTGATGGGACCAATGGGCAAAGTCAAAAATATAAAGTGGTGTAGATAAAGATGGAAGAGATCTGTTCCCATTTGTATAATATGCCACAGGGAACTATGTAAAATATACCCACAATGATACCAAATTTCTAATCATTTAGATTTAACTAACCCCAAGTCAATTAAAAAGATAACATTTTGAGATAACATAAAAAATACTTTATTTCTCCTAAAAATAAGTTTAATCTTGTGATTATTTCAAGCTTCTCCACATGGAAAGAAATATTATCACCTGAGGAACTCCAGAGTTCCTCTGACAATATAAATTGTAATTTATATGGTGGTGGAGATTAGACCGTAAAAGAGTAGATTAATAAAATCTTTTTAAGTTGGATTTTTTTTCCTATCTTTATATGAAAAGAGATGTCTATAGCCTACAGCAGTAAGTGAAGAGTACATTTATCACTTTAGAATAAATATACACACTTCACTCCACCATTTTCACTCCAGTTTGATATCTATCCTCTAGGCAACAGAGGCTTGCAATGATAGAGGCACTGATCACTTCCGAAATTGACTGGTGTTATTTTATAGCAGGAAAGTATCTGAGACAGTGGTCTAAGAAAATGAAGAAGCACCCATAGAAGGCCAAAAATGGAATTTCCCCTGAACATTTTGTCAAAAATATAGAAATAAAAGTGAGAATGTTTAGTTATTTGATATGGCTTTTTAAATAATAGATGGACTATTACAGCAGCCATGGTTGAAACTGGTCCTAAGACACATTTATTTTTTAAATATTTTATTTATATTAAAGTAGATCATCAATTTGTCAGCAACAGAGAAGCAGAAAGATACACAAAATAGAGAGGCATGTGAAATAAAAGTGAAAGTTTCCTGTGCATGAGTGATGCCTTCTGTGTTTGGCATGATTTTATTTGACATTCTCAATGATTAGCTTAGTGAGAAAACTGACACTTGCCTACCTTCTAACTCTCAGGAAAGGAAAAGTAAATTTTCAGGTAATCCTTTCAGAGAAGACGCAATCAACATTCTTAAGCGTGAAAAGAACAGCATGAATTATTTTATAGATTACCTGTTGGGGGGGAGGTCAGAGAGTGGAATGAATTCACTTAAGAACAGGGTTCTTAAAGTGTGGTCCCTTACTAACAGCATCAGCATCAACTGGGGATGTGTTAGATATAGAAGTTATCTGGCCCCACACCCTACTCAGTGAATCAGAACCTCTAGGAGGGAATTCCCTGGCAGTCCAGTGCTTAAGACTCCTCCCTTCCACTGCAGGAGTCACAGGTTCAATCCCTGGTCAGGGAACTAAGATCCCACATGCCAAGTGGTGCAACCAAAAAAAAAAAAAAACAAGAACCTCTAGGACTGGGACCCAGCAATCTGTTTTAACAAGCCCTCCAGTTGATTCCGATGCACATTAAATCTGGATTATTCGAAGATAACCCAGTTTGATTATTACATTAAGAGGGACCACTAGAAGCCAATCATGTCTGATGATTTTAAGCTATCTGCTTTCAGCAATCTTCATGGGCCATTCACTGTTTTTTAAATTATATATTCAATCAGGAATTTCTAGTTACAGGAAGACAAGTTAACTATGGACAACAGGCTTGATTGGCAAATCACCATGCTGTGAATGCCTACACTCATTTCTTATTCAAGTCAGGTAGGATCCGTGGAGCTAAGGAAGCATTAGTTAAATGAACAAAGTTAGGACATGAAAATTAAGTAAACTTCCAGTTCTTTTTTCACTGTAGTTTTCAGGAGGTGTGTACTTCCTATGACTCTAGGGGGTCAATTTAGATGATAAGAAGAGTAACAGAAAGGTGCCATTCTGGGTCATCCAATGCTATTCTATTTAAAGCATTGAAATCACACAATATAAATCCAACATATATAGATTAAAAAAAAAAAGATTTTCTCACTTACCCAGGAAAGTACAAGTGGTATGTTTCTTGTTTTAAGGAAAAAGTTCAAAATAAACAGACACTTGAAATTATTAGAAAGACATGGAAAGGAAGATAACAGACTAGATGAAAAAGCAACTTAGCAAAATTGAGGACAAAATGATAGCTGGAGGGTAAACTGGGCATAATATGGAGTAGGAAAGAGCTCCAGAAATTCAGAATGTTTTCACCTATGTGGTGGGCTTCCGTGATTTCACAATTGTATTTAGTTTTGCTGTTTTCTACCTTCATGGAAGACGTTGTGAATAGCCAGGACATTGAAGGTACAGGTAACCTGTTCTTTTCCAACCAGCCCTCCCTCTGCAGCTACATTCTACATTCTGTTCTTATTTTTGAACATGGTGTTTTGGTAGAAATCCATATCTCATAGGACTTTCTAACAATGAGTAACTTAATTGTAATCGCTTTCCAAATACTTCTCTACCTAATGAAGCACGAGGGTGACATTTCCAAGTGCCTTTACCAGCCTGTGGGAAATCTTAAGCCCAAATAATGTAGGGGTTGATGGGGTTCAAGATACCAAAATATGGGGGCTCACTACCCCAAAATATAGCACCTTGACATGCTGAATATTTTCAGCCGAAGGAGTTTGAGAAAATGGCAGAAGCAGAAAGGGCTCTCTGACCTTCCTCTCACTCTTCTCACCCGAAACAGGTCATAAAGCCCTCACAAGAGAGGTGCCTCCCTGTACCCAAAGGAAAAGGACATCCTTATCTCCAAAGACAGAGGGACTCCAAGCATAATCTTAACACATCAGGCCTTGCTAAGTTTTCTCCAGTTTATTACACTTATACTCCTTAACCTATTAAATTTCTACCTGACTACCTATTCTTCAAACCTCACATAAAAATACACAGGTCTGACTGTTTCTTTGGGTCTTCATTTCCTTATGAAGGCTCCCACATCAGGTAAATTTTATATTAAATACATTTGCATGCTTTTTTCCTATTAATCTGTCCTTACCAGTTAAGTTTTCAGACCCAGCCAGGGATGCTAAGAGAGTCATGGAACACGTTTTCCTTTCCAACAAGGTTATAGAAACTCATGAGGGAAAAGGTCATCTTAAAAGCAAAAAATTGGTCTTTTCTGTATGTATATTTTATATAGTTGGTTGTCTAGAACCATAACGAATCAAGGCAGCTTCAGAGGTGACTGTTGCTGGGAGTATAGCTTCCTGAAATAAAGGTGGGAATGAGAGACATTTACTAACTTAGTTTACCTCAAACCTAAAGCAAAACATCACTAACTAGTGCTGGTCTCAAATATTCAAAACTGAAATTTCTCTTTCCGAAGTAAGTCTCAAACTTAGAAATGATATTTTATGTAGAATTATTAGAGGAATTGACCTAATAATACGTTCTTCTTTTATATTGCATGGAAGATGATTGGTTTTTACATCTTTAAAAAACAAAGATGCTATAAAACATTTATACTAATGAGAAACAGGATACTTCATGATGCATTATATTGTTTGACAAGATTACTGCAAATAATTATATGCTGATTTTTAAAGCTTTGTATATGAATGACAATAATCTACCAACTGTGAAGACATTAAAAATATAATTTCCACAAAACCAAACGGAGACTGAGAATCCAAATCATTTGCCTGAGTATTCCTATTCAGTTAAGTAGTAGCTGTTTAAAAACTGTAAAGCATAACATGATTTTAACCTCGATCTATGGATGTGATCCATGACTTATAAGCCTTATTGAACGTATTAAAATGAAATTTTTCTCAATTGATCAGCCTTATTGTCTTTTTATGATTTGTATCCACAAATAAAATCTAAGTTACATGTGCTTTTTGTGGAAGGAAAAAGGGGATGTTGAGGTTGATGAAAATCCAAAAGATCAGATTATATAGGATTCATCAATGTTCATAGCAGCATTATTTGCAATTGCCAAGACATGGAAGCAACCAAAGCCCATCAACAGACAAATGGATAAGGAAGAAGCAGTATACATACATACATATATATAATGGAACACTACTCAGCCATAAAGCAGAATAAAATTGTGTCATTTTTGCAACAACATGGATGGATTTTGAGGGTATCATGCTAAGTGAAGTAAGTCAGACAGGAAAAGATAAATACTGTATGATATCACATGTGAAATCTAAATAATACAACAAACTAGTGAATATAACAAAAAAGAAGTAGAATCACAGATATAGAGAGTAAATTAGTGGTTACCAGTGGGGAGAGGGTGGAGGGAGGAAACATAGGGGTAGGGGATTAAGAATTACAAACTATTAGGTATAAAATAAGCTACAAAGATACAATCGTACCATACAGGTAATAGAGCCAATATTTTATAGCAACTATAAATGGAGTATAACCTTTAAAAATTGTTAATCACTGTATTATACAACTCTAACTTATATATTATTGTACATCAATTATACTTCAATGAAAAAAATCAAAATTAAATAAATACAAATTATGTAGGATGCAGTGAAAGCAGTGCATGGAGTGAAATTTATGTCACTGAATGCATATATCAGAAAAAAAGAAAGATCTAAAATCAATAATATAAAATTCCACCTTAGGAAACTAGAAAAAGAAGGATAAATTAAATGCAGAGTAGGCAGAAGAAAAGAAATAATAAAAATTAGACATCAATGACACTGAAAACAGAGAAGATCAATGAAATCTTTGACATCACCTCCCTGGAGGTCCAGTGATTAAGACTCCGTGCTTCCACTGCAGGGGGCACGGGTTCGATCCCTGGTCAGGGAACTAAGATCCTGCATGCCACATGGTCAAAAAGAAAAATAAAAGTTGGTTCTTTGAAAAGAACAATAAAATTGATAAACCTCTAGCCAGAAAAAAGAGAGATGACAAAAATTACTGATATTAGAAATGAAAGAAGAGCTATTACTACTTATCCCACGTACATTCAAAGAATAATAAAGAAATATTATCCATCTCTACAAATTTGATAGATGACATTGACAAATTCCTTGAAAGATAGTTTATCAAAACTTGCACAAGAAGAAATAATCTTAATATATCTATATCTATAAAAGAAATTGAATAAATGATTAATAATCTTCTAAAAGAGAAAGCACCTCTCCCAGATAGGTTCACTCATGACGTCTACCAAACATTGAAGGAAGAAATTAAACCAATTCTCTACAACCTCTTCCAGAAAACTAAAGCAGATGAAATAGTTCCTAACTCATGGCCTAACTGAGGCCAGCATTATCCTAATATCAAATCAGACACAGACATTACAAGACAGGAAAACTACAGGCCAATATCTCCTATGAACACAGATGCAAAAATCCTTGACAAAATATTAACAAATAACGAATAAAATCCAACAATTCATAAAAAGAATTATATACCACAACCAAGTGAAATTTATTATAGATACAAAATTTATTATAGATACAAATTTATTATAGATTCAACATCTGCAAATCAATAATTGTGGTCCATCATGTCAAAAGGTTAAAGAAGAAAAACCATATGACCATATCAATAAATGCTCAAAAATCATTTGGCAAAGTCCAAAATCCAGTCATGATTTTAAAAACTCTCAGCAAACTAGATGTGATTGTTAGTTTTATGTGTCAAGTTGGCTAGGCTATGGCACCCAGTTGGTTGTCCAGACTTCAGTCTAGATGCTCTGAGATCCCCTGGAAAGGAAGTTATTCTGCTTCCAGACTGCTTTTAGACTCAAGACTGAAACATTAACTCTTCCCTGAGTCTCCAGCCTACACTACAGATTTTCAGTCTTCCCAACCCTCACAATCACAAGTCAATTTCTTACAGTAAATATATATCCTGTTGGTTCTATTTCTCTGGAAAACCCTAACTAGTACACTAGGAGTAGAGATTAACTTCCTCAACTTGGTAAAGACAATCAACAAAAAAACCTACAACTAACATCATACTTAATTATGAGAAATTGCATATTTTCCCACTAAGATCAGGTACAAGGCAAATATGTCCACTCTAACTTCTCCTATTCAACATTGTACTGAAAGTCATAGCTAATGCAATAAAACAAGAAGAGGAAATGAAAGGTACACAAACTGGGAAGGAAGAAATAAAACTGTCTTTGTTCACAGATTACATGCAGGAAATCCCAAAGAAGCAACAAAAAACTCCTGGAACTAATGGGTGATTACAGCAAGGTTAAAAGACACAAGTTGATATATAAAAATCAATTGTTTCCCTATATACACAATGAGCAACTGTTATTTGAAATTAAAAACACAGTACCATTTACATTACCAACAAAACAATGAAATACTTAGGTATAAATCTAACAAAATACGTACAAGATCTATATAAGGAAAACTACCAAAGTCAGATGAAAGAAATCAAAGAAGAAAGACCTAAATAAATGGAGGGATATTTCATGTACTTGGATAGGAAGGCTTGATTTGTTAAGCAAACAGTTCTTCCCAACTTTATCTATAGATTCAATGCAATCCCAATCAAAACTTTGGCAAGCTATTTTGTAGCTATTGACAAACTTATTCTAAAGTTTATGTGGAAGGCAAAAGACTCAAAGTAGCCAACATATCAACATTGAAGAACAAAGTCAGAGGACTGACATTACCTGACTTCAAGACTTACTATGAAACTACAGTGATTGAGACAGTGGGGTATCAGCAAAAGAATAAAAGAACAGATGAATGGAACAAATAAAGAGCCCATAAACTGACCCTCACACATAGAGTCCACTCATCTTTGACAAAGAAGTAAAGACAAGTCACTGGAGGAACGATAGTCTTTTCAACAAATGGTCCTGGAACACTAGACACTGACATGTAAAATAATGAATCTAAACACAAACCTTGCATCTTTTGTAACAGTGAACTCAAAATGGATCATAGATCTAAATATAAAATGTAAAACTATAAAACTATACTATCTTCTATGTAGAAGATAACATAGAAGAAAGTCTAGGTGACTTTGAGTTGGCAATGACTTTTTTAGACAGAACATCAAAAACACTAGCCAGGGGAAAAAAATTGAAAAATTAGACTTTATTAAAATTAAAAACTTCAGCTCTACGAAAGCACTAAGAGAATAAAAAGATAAACCACAGACTGTGAGAAATTATTTGCAAAATACATACCTGGTAAAGGACTGGTATCAAAAATACATGGGCTTCCCTGGTGACGCAGTGGTTGAGAGTCTGCCTGCCGATGCAGGGGACACGGGTTCGTGCCCTGGTCTGGGAAGATCCCACATGCCACGGAGCGTTTAGGCCCGTGAGCCATGGCCGCTGAGCCTGCGCGTCCGGAGCCTGTGCTCCGCAACGGGAGAGGCCACAGCAGTGAAGGCTCGCGTACCGCAAAAAAAAATAAATGAAAAATACACAAAGAACTCTTAAAACTCAATGATAGGAAAACAAAGAATCCAATTTTAAAAAACAGGCAAAATACATGAACAGATACCACCCTGAAGAAAACAGACAAATGTCAAAGAAGCATATGAAAAGATTCTCAATACCATATGTCACTTTTTTGTCATCCAAAAAAGAAAATTTATTTGGGTACAGCTTGGAGAGTAAATGTCAGATACCTGCAGGAGATATTAGAATGACTGCACTTACTATTTACTTTAAACTATGACAATGTTTTTCAGGAAACTTTAAGGCAGAAAACAGTAAGTCATTTTCTTTGAGAAGAATGTAGTTTTATTCTGATGGTTTTTAAACCCAATCTTTCTTCAAAAGAACACTTTGCTTTTAAATACAGCTCATGATTATTCCCTTTAAAAAATGCAAAGAATGGTGTGAAACAGGAACGGATTATTATTTCTACTTTGACTATTATTCCTTCCCCTTATACCACTAAATGTGTGAGAAAAGGAAGAACTTCAAGCAGTAAAACACGCACAGAGATTGAACAAACTATAATGAAAAATAATACACATACGGCAAGTTTTTTTTTCTCAGAATCAGGGTCTCATTAAATGCCATCTAACTTTAACAAGCTTAGTAAGTTGAAAATCACCATTTGTGTCATCTTACTGTACACCTAATATTCTTTATACACTACAGACTCACTGAATACCAAAAGGCACAGGATCTCCTAGGATAAATAGACAAAATCTTAGGGATAAACCACCGTCCATTTTTCTCTACAAATATTTCAAGCATAGGGCATAAAAAAGCATCAGGCCACCCTTTCTTTAATTATTTTGGATTGCAGAAAATAAGTAGATTGCCTATTTCAGGCTTCAGTGACATTACGTAAATTACCTTGCCAAGCTTGGACACTGAAAAGGAGAAAAATTGTTTAACTTCCCATACAACATAGACATAAAGGATGATAGCAAATGGCCCAAGTAAGGTATCGTCCCTTCTCTTTTAACTCATTTTCAAAGCTGCAGAGTGGTCTTCATCCAAGAAAGTTCACTGAAAACAAAACAAGGTTTTGTCTTATTTTTCAATGTATCCACAACGCCTTGCAGAGAGTTGAGTTGTATCGTTAACAAATGTGTGATGTCTGTTGTTTATTGAAAGAAATTTTAAGTGAGCTGACCCAACTATATAGGAAAATAAGGACTTGCCGTCTCTCCTTGATTTTTACCTCTTTCACACACACACACACACACACACACACACTTTAAAGAAGTCAGCAATAATCATTTTAGTTTGTTAATTCTCTTTTCCTTTAATATAGCAACTACATTTCCATGTGTCCTCACATGCAGCTTTCTACAGTTTTCTAATTACACTTCCAGAGAGTCAAAGGGAAAGAGGGTTCAGTTGAGGAGGCTCTCTATTTGATTTGTGCTATAAATTACCTCTGACAATGACATTCATACTTGCCAGAAATTCAGTTGGGCAATATGACTACCATGTCAGGGTAAATTTATACAAGGCTATATAATTGCTGATGATGGGGGAAAGGTAATTGAGCTTAATATTTGATGAGAAAGACAGAAAAATTATGATCCTTTCTAGTCCCCAATATGCTGAGTTCCCAATTATCAGGATTTGAAGCTGGGTGCCACAATAAAATGAAAAAAATAATAACAGTGGGAAGCCTCATCAAGAATTATAACCTAGCCGTGGGGAGAGATTAGGGCCTGCTAAAGATAGGTGAAGAATTGGTCCAGGAGATTCAGCCCAGATAAAAATCAGAATACACAGAATGCCTCTAAATCACAGAGTAAAAGACAAGACTGTAGCTGTAGGAAGGACAGGGAGGGTAGAGGAATGGCATAATAACAGGAGCAGCCAGCATGTCAGAACAGCTCAGAAAAGACAGTTTTGAGCCAATGGAGTGTGGAAGGGTTTTCATTTCCATTTAAACCGACCACTGGCCAGTGAATCCAGTCCTGTATGTGCAGCAGAACACAGGATTGATACCTGGCTCTTGGACTTCAGAGGTGATCAAATCAGCTTCGCAGGCCATGATGCTTTGCTCTGGACGTGAGAAGAACAGACCATCCTCGGCATCAATGCACGTGGACTGATTCCTCCTTGATGGTAATTCCGTCAATGGACAGTCTTTAGTATTAGTGAAATATCACCTCCCAAAATAAATACAATTTTATGCACACATCTATTTACTTCAGCCGCCATAAGACTTTCAAATTTTGAAATGAAGGTTTTACTCTGACTAGACGGGGTAAATAAGAGGCAGAAGCTTTGGGGTGTGAATGGGAGTTTAGAAGTAAATAAAAGTTAAATATCATCATGTGGTCAGGACTGTAGAGACAGATATCTTTTTCTGAGCCAAATGACGTTCCAGCATGCTCATTTAATCACCACATATTTGAATACGTCCATATTTTGTTTTATACCTTACAAATTCCTGCTAAAAGATATGACACTTTTTTGTCTTTTGCTTGTTATCAAATTCTACCAATTACAAAAATTTGCCCTATGGCATATCAATATGTAGGACTAGATAACATCTGAAAGTACTTTCTGAGTGATCTATAAGGGTCCATGACCATTTTTTACTTTAGAGGGGCCAGAGAGGAGTATTCAGTGGCCTTCTGTATCTGAAAACAAAATTTACCCCGGGACTTGCCCACCCTACTGAGGGAAGCACTCCAATCAAAAAACTGTAAGAGGACTTCCCTGGTGGCACAGTGGTTAAGAATCCGCCTGCCAATGCAGGGGACACAGGTCGAGCCCTGGTCCAGGAAGATCCCACATGCTGTGGAGCAACTAAGCCTGTGCACCACAACTACTGAGCTTGTGCTCTAGAGCCCGTGAGCCACAACTGCTGAGCCCGTGTGCCACAACTACTGAAGCCTGCGCGCCTAGAGCCCATGCTCCACAACAAGAGAAGCCACCACAACTAGAGAAAGCCCACGCACAGTAACGAAGACCCAACACAGCCAAAAATTAATTAATTAATTTAAAAAAAAACTATAGGAAAACCAATGACCAGCCTTTATGTCATGCCTTAGAGGTAAGTGGATAAGTCTCTGTAACTGTAAAATTATGTTGCTAATGGATACAGACTATAACAAAAATAAGTATGGGGACATTACAAACATTACAAAAATCTTTTATGTCATGGTTCCTTGGATTACCTCGAGGTTAAAAAAAAAATCCATTCAGACAGATATTAATCCCTGGCATACTTAGGACAATGGCCTTTGTAGGAAAGTGTCATTGAAATCCTTGAGCTTTAGGAGTGGATCTGACCAGTGGAAAAACCCGTAAAAGCACTCAGACGCATGGGGAAGAAAAAACAAGGAAAACATAATGTTATTTTTATGCTGTCCACGCGTTTCAAAAGAAGAGAACGGATAGCAAGGGTGAGAAGGGAGAATCGCTGTGTAACAGACAGAGCCACCTGCATAATTTGCAAGGCCCGGTGCGAAACGAAAATGCGGGACCTCTTGTTCACAAAACTGACAGAAAGCTTTCTCCTCCATTTCCCCGTCCATCTCTCAACCAGCCACGGTGTTTTTTACTTGCTGTTTAATGTTGCACTCTCCTGGGAGAGCCGAGACCTCACAGCCCCGCCCCGCAACTGCACGCATAGGGTGCTTCCCAGCTCCAACCATCCCGCGCCCACGCCCCCGCCCCCCTGCCGGTGGAGGCCACAGGGCGGATGGTGGGAGGGACAGGAGAGCAGGTGCCTGAGCGTCTGTCCTGGGAGGCACCAAGGTGGCAGGAGGCGGCCCCCACCTGAAACAAGGCTCCAAGCCCCTCCCCACTCCCCACATATTCCATTGCTCCATCAGAATTCACTTATTTAGCACAAATTCAAAGATTAAATTATTAAGAATTTCAAGGTGGCAATTGCAGAGCATTAAACCGCAAGTTGCCTGCACTGGTCACACACAGGTCCTGATAACTCACAATGGTCCAAACCGAGGGCATAGGGAGTAATTAAATGATGACAAATTAGAGCGGACTGAGCCAGTGGAAATGGCTACTTTGGCCCAGGAAAATCCTCCTTTCCTTACCTTTCTCTGCTCTGGTGAGCTGCCAGGGAACAACAAAGGAGATTTAACCAAATCTGCGAGGACGGTGAGACTTTCTGGGAAACGCTTCGAGTTGGCTCATTTTTTTTTTACTATTACTGGTGACACTATTATTAATAGAGTTCCTGTTACCAGATAACTATAAAATGTTAAGGAAGTAAATCTTTTGTTTTGTTTTGTTTTTACCTCTTTCTGCTTCTTTACTCAAGCCACATATTTTTTTGTTCACTGTAGTGCCAAGGAAATTCACAGATTTGAATCAAATTTTGATTGAATTTAATTCTCCCCCTAGTTGAAAGTTAACTGATAAAAGAATATAGAACTATGTGCTTGATATATGATAATGAATCAAAACAATTTTACCTGGTTATTTTGTATATCTGCTGGGGCAGCCTAGCAACATCTTTGTATATTGCTGAATTTTTTTTCATCTGCTTGGTGAAAATTCACAGTAGAGGGATTGAAACCCATAAATTTCACAAAGAGGGCAGTTAGTGATTTTTTTAAAATTCTAACTTCTCTTTGCCAAACTCAGAGAATCTAGAACACATTAACCAAATCATCAAAAGATTAAATCCCCAAAGCTAGAGGAAACTGTCAGTAACAAAAGGCTGCCAACGAGATAGTCAACTTTTATCACAACTTCCTACAGTTCTTTCAAAATTATGAAATGATTTATAAGGTTCTGACAAGGGAATAATATAGAATCAAATGCAGTCTTAGTAACTGTAAAGTATCTAATTCTTGAACAGATGCAAGCCCCTCATCTCCAGGGGCTAATTCAACACCACAGGGTTTAATTTGAGGGAAAAAGAGAGTAACTTTTTGGTTCTTAATATCATAGTTTCAGCCTGCTCTGCTGCTGTTTTAAGAAAAGGACACAGGAAAATAGCCCTGTTTGAGTCCCAGCAGCAAAATCACCTGAGAGGATGAATCCTTCCCAGGGCTTTTGTCTATTATTATTTTCAACCCAACTGTAGAAATCTGGGAAGATCAACATAGAATCTACAGTGGATAAAAGCATAGTGAAACTGAGTTTCTAATGGGGCAGACATTCAGCAGGAGACAGGATTCATAATCTTTGCAGAGCTAACCTGCTAACAAAAGATTCCTGGAAAGAAAAATAGGAATTGTATTATTTAGAATGAGCTCTTCAAAGCAGCCCTAAATAGTTTCCTTTTAACGTCAAGCAGAGCAAACAGAGTAAATAGAATTGTGGACTTAGATTTGGCAAGATTAGCACACCTATAATGAAAAATAAAGGTGACCAGTTGTTCACTAGATGTGCTTCAGAGAAAATGTATATTTGTGCGATAGCTCTCTCCTTAATCAACATCATTAAAGGAAACATTAGGTGGCCCTGATAATAAAACACAGTTCTAAATTCTAATCTTTCTTGTATGTTTCACATCCCCCAACTCTGACATGGAGCCATTTATTAACTGCTCTTTACCCTGGGAGACATATTATTATGTTGACTGCAGGAATGTTCTAGAGGAGATTATTCCCTAGAGAGTCCTCTTCAAGAAGATCCATAAAATAAAATTCTCTTGGGCCCATGTACATAGCAGAAATATGGATGTATAACATTTAGCAAGTTATTTCTTTTTATTTTATGATCATTAAAGAGCAAGTAACCATCATTAATCATCAGGGAAATGCAAATCAAAATCACAGTGAGATACCACTTCACACCCACTGTGATGGTTAGAATCAAAAAAAATCAGATAATAGGGGCTTCCCTGGTGGCGCAGTGGTTAAGAATCTGCCTGCCAATGCAGGGGAATATGTTCGAGCCCTGGTCCGGGAAGATCCCACATGCCGCAGAACAACTAAGCCTGTGCGCCACAACTACTGAGCCCGCACACTTAGAGCCCGTGCTCCACAACAAGAGAAGCCACCACAATGAGAAGCCTGCGCACCGCAACGAAGAGTGGCCCCCACTGGCCACAACCAGAGAAAGCCCACGCAGCAACGAAGACCCAACACAGCCAAAAAAAATAAAAAATAAAAAAAATAGGATAATAAGTATTTGCAAGTATGTGAAAAAACTGGAACCTTAATACACTGGTAATGGGAATGGAAAATGGGGCAGCTACTTTGGAAAATAGTCTGGCAGTTCCTCAAATGATCAAACACAGGGTTACCATGTGATCCAGCAATTCCACTTGCGTATATACTCAGGAGAAGTGAAAACAAATGCCACACAGAAACTCATACACAGTGTTTAGGGCAGCATTTTTCAAGATAGCTAAAAGGTGGAAATAATCCCATTCATCAATGGAGGAAAGGCTTTTTAAAAAAGAAGCATATCCATATAATGAAATAGTATTTGGCCATTAAAAAAATGAAGTATTGATAATATCCTACAGCATAGATAAACCTTGAAAACATTATGCTAAGTGAGGCAAGCCAGTCACAAAAAACCACATACTATGTGATTTCATTCATATAAAATCCAGAATAAGGAGATCTAGAGAGACAGAAAGTAGATTAGTGGTTTCTTATTGCTGAAGATAGGGGTTAGGCTGAAGAACCGAGAGGTAAAAGCCAAGGTATACATATTTGAGGTGATGAAAATGTTCTACAGTTAACTGAGTGATGGGTGCACACATCTGTGAATATAATAAAAACCACCAAATTGAATATTTTCCAAGTGTGAAGTGTATTGTTCTATCTCAATAAAGCTGTTAATTTTTTTAATTAAAAAAGAAGAAAATGATATAACATTTTTATCTCCTACTATGAAGAAGTCAGTCAAACTTGTGTACGACTTCAGTAAATGCATAAACTTTACAGATTATGTTTTTAGATACTAATTTCATCCCAGCTTTATCTGCCATTTTCTTGCCCTTGTCTTTTCATCTCTCCTGTCCCCAACCCTCTAGACTTGATTTATTCACTTATTTATTTTGCATCTACTTAGTCTCCAGGTAAACTTGTACACTGTCTTATTTTCTCTCTGGAATGATCACACTATTCACCATTAATTAAGCTGTTATTATTAACTTAATTAAACTTCGTTCTTTTAACCAACAGGTTTGGGCATACCTAGTCTATAGTAACTATGTATACCAGATTTACAGTTTTTTAGAGGAGACAAAATTAAAATTCCTACAAAAATGTAATTTACTGAGTTTCACATATTTGAAAATCTCATCTTCATTTAATTATAGGGTAATATTTTCCCTTTGTGGCTAATATTTTAAGAACACTGGTTACGTCTGTGCCATCTCAAGGAATTCTGTACATTTGAAACAGAATAACCAAAAGAACTACCAAAAACTTTTACCTTGAAGCAACTATTAACTTGAAGAATCGATTGCTTAAACTACAGCTATTTTTACTCATTTTATGACATATTCAGTTTTGGCAGGTAATACAAAATGAGCACAGCCTGCTCTAAAATCAGGTTGCTTTTGTTACAAAAGGATTGTGTAAAGTTAAGCAAAACTTTCACATAAAAGTCTAGTATATAAAATTTAAATGGAAGATAAGTTAACACAATTAAGCTTCTTAGGAAAAAAAAAAGTTGTACAAGAATAATATTTTTGTCAAAAACGTGAACATCTGCACAACCACATCTTAGTTCTCAAAAATCAGACGTCTCTTCCTGCATCCCAACAGAAGGCAGGGAAAGAAAGCTATGAACTTCACAACAGCAAACATGACTAAAACAACATTTATTATCACATTTTCTTCAGTTTGCCAGTTTCAGCCTCATGTCCAATTTCATAAAAGCACAATGCAGAGATTCTCCTGAAGGAATGTAATTAATCCTACTTACCAGGGTATAAGGCACTTTTATAACTTTGCTTTTTTACCCTTTTCATATTACTCAGCCACTGCTAACTGTGAGAAATATTAACACTATCGAAAATCCAGTTAACATACTCCCTCTGCTGGTAGTAGTTGTCTTTCTCAAAGCATAAATTCATCATCTTTTCCTCTCATGTGCATTTCCTTTCCATATTAGATTTTCTATTTCACGTTTTCTTATAAAGAACCAAGTTACCTAAGGAGGCTATGAACAAACTAGTAAATGAAAACTTTTTAAAACCATAGGTTTTTAGTGAAATTATAAACAAAACCTTCCTTCTTGCCAAATTCCAACAACTTTGAAGAATTTACTAACAACATCCTATTTTGACCCTCCTTTCTTACATCTCCCACAAACTAATCTGTGAAAAACACTATTATTCCTTCATTTACAATAGCTACTTCTAAAAACTTCAACTGAAGTCTTCTCACTTCTAAAATAACTAACAACATAACCGCTGATATCATAGAAGGCTTCCTAAAATATTTGGAACGTTAAACATCAAAATTTCAACACACACAGAAAATGACTCATTGCATTTCATCCATTTAAAAATGTGTCTTCAGTTAATTAATGAGCAATATCTTCCTTTTATAGCTTTAATCTCCATTCCTACAGCTGCCCTTTTAGTCCAGGGCATCTTCATTTTATATTTACATTTCTCTATTTCCAACTCTTTCCTGGCTCCAATTATTTGTCATACTGCTACCAGGAAAATTTCCCGAAAGCAGGAAAATATCCTTAAACCCAGTGTAACCACTTCACTCCCCTGCTCATAAATCAGTAGTCATTTTGAAACCAACTACTTCTGCTTCATTTCCTCCATTAGTCTTGAAAGAAGTTGTAAATCCCTAAAATTAAATACAAAGTTTTGCATTTGTATACATATACATTGTTCTGGAGAAAAGATTGCATAGCTTTCACTAGCTTATCAGAAGGACTCAGGACACCCCTCCAAATTATAAGAACTTATTCTGTGTCTGCTATACCCCATTGCTCTACACATACATTAATCCACATTCCACATTGGCCTCTTTGCTCTGCTGGGGCTCACACACATGAATGGCCTTTTATTCCACACCCCTCTATCCAAGTCCCATTCTTTTTCAGGACCCACCTTCTGCATAAAGCTTATTCCAATTGCTTCTCAATTTTTATTACCCTTTAAACAGCAGCACTCTATTTTCCCCTTAATTATTCTGTAATAATTCTCCAACCATGGTCAAATAACAACTTCCTAATATTTGTGTCACGTGTATTGGTTTTATTTTCCCAACTAGGCTGCACATATGTTATCACTTAACATGTCTTTTCCATTCATTCAGTGTGAACTCCCTGAGGGCAGAAAGCTATTGTGTATTCATTCCCAATGGCCATTATTGCATCGTGTAGAGATTCCCTAAATGTGTGATAAACAGAGATACAAATGTTCTGAAGGAAACGTAATATCTCATTATTTTACTTCCTTCAGTTATACAGGTATTTCAAAATACACTTATTTATGGATTTGTAAAAGATTTTGTGAAAATAATTACAATCTAAGGTTTTCCTTACTTTGATAATTAATAAATAAATAAATAATTTATTTATTTAAATAAAGAAAGAAATATGCTGTGTCACGTTCTGGAAGTTATAAGGCCTAAGGCCTAAATACTTCAGTCTCTAAGGAAGGTGCATAGTTCACTACAGATATACACATACACACACACCATGGAATATGACTCAGCCATAAAAAAGAATGAAATAATGCTACCTGCAGCAACATGAATGGACCTAGAGATTATCATACTGAGTGAAGTTAAGTCAGGCAGACAAAGACAAATATCATATGATATCACTTATACGTGGAATCTAAAAATCATACAAAGAAAATGGATAGCAAGACACAATCCCAAATCTTGGTTTTTTGGGGACTATATCCTTATTCCCCATTGATGATGTCGGAGCTTGGTGGTAAGTGCTCAGGTTACAAGGAACAAAGTAATGTCTTATCACATTGTTTTCTTTTTTACCTCCATGAAACAGTTTACCATCTCATTAAAGTCTATCCTATAAAATATAATTTTTTGCATTAAAAAGATATGAGAAGCAACAACAAAAAAAGGCAGAATGCAAAAGATCTCAGCCCTAACTTTAAAACATGAAGGCATCAGTGACAAACAAAATGAACTAACTAGTTATTCTTAAACCTGAACACCATTAGAATCAACTGGAAAGCTTTCAGAAGAATATACATAGCAGGACTCTAGCCCCAGATTTAATTACTCTGAGGTGGAGTCCAGGCTTTTTTTTTAAGCTCCCCAGGTAAATCTAATGTAAGATTGGATCTGAGAAATTCTGCCCTAAACCTAATCACAATTGTATCTTAGGGTTTACTGAGATAAATTATACAACTCAGTAAACTAAATTCTGTAACAGAGATTCCAAGCATGAATGAAAAAAGGGAAGGCAGGGAGTTAGGAAGGAAAATGAAAAGAGAAAACTAGAAGGTACTAGAAAAGATTGTTTCAGCTGTCTTCAGACCAACAATTAGAAAAAAATTTTCTCTAGAATTCTACCACTTCCCAGATGTTAGCTTGAGATATACTGCCTATTCAAAAGATCATTTTATTAAATTGTCTCATAAATTCTTTCTTCCAAAGTCCCTTGAAATTTAGATGACTGGTTCTCAAAGCTAGCCAAATCATCAGGTTCGATTCATATTTTTCTTTTAAATACAGGTTGCTTGTCCCACCTCCAAAAGATTCTGATTTGATAAAATTGCAATGAAATTCAAGGATTTATATCATTAAATGTTTCCCAGGTGTTTCACAGTCAGGATTGAGAATTACCGGTCTATATTATGAGATAATAAACTCTTTTTCAGCAAGAGTGTGCCCATTTCAGGGGTTCTCAAATAGACTTGTTCAAAATAGTGTGGGCCCTCTATAACTGCAGGTTCTGAATGTGTGGATTCAACCAATGGCAGATCAAAAATATTTGAAAAGAAAATCCAGAAAGTTCCAAAAAGCAAAACTTAATTTTGCCTCATCCTGGCAACTACTTACATAGCATTTACATTGTATTTACAGCTATTTACGTAGCATTTACACTATCTTGGGTTTTAGAAGTAATCTAGAAATGATTTAAAGTATACAGGGGAATCTACGTAGGTTATATGCAAATACTATGTCATATTATATAAAGGACTTAAGCACCTATGGATTTTGGCACTGTTGGGGCTTGGTGGGGGCACGTCCTGGAACCAATCCCTTGTGGATACTGAGGGATGACTGTATACACATTCAGACTCAACCCAAGAGATACTCATTCAGGAGGCAAAGAGTTTGGGTTGAAGCATTTGTATTTTTTTAAAGCACCAAAGGTAATACTGAAGCACCCAAAGTCGAGAGCCCCCAGCATAACACATAACATTTCAATGAATAGTTGTTGAATAAATCAAAGAATGATTGGCTATAAATTGACTTTTGCCTCCTTTTCATCTCATAACTCACCTTGCTTTTGATTTATAATAGTATTTTTTTTTTTTTTTGGCTGTGTTGGGTCTTCGTTGTTGCGCGTGGGCTTTCTTTAGTTACGATGAGTGGGGGCAGCTCTTCGTTGTGGTGCGCGGGCTTCCCATTGTGGTGGCTTCTCTTCTTGCGGAGCATGGGCTCTAGGCGCACGGGCTTCAGTAGTTGCGGCACGCAGGCTCAGTAGTTGTGGTTCACGGGCTCTAAAGCGCAGGTTCAGTAGCTGTGGCACACGGGCTTAGTTGCTCCACGGCATGTGGGAGCTTCCCGGAACAGGGATCGAACCTGCATTGGCAGGCAGATTCTTAACTAGATATTTTCTTCGTGAAGCCAGGACTCCAACTGGTGGTAGATAATATCATGTCTCAATCCTGTCTGAAAGGTGTACTTCCTTCTTCAACAAAAGCATAGCAGAATCTTGACATTAGTAGCTATCTTGGAACAAAAGGTGTGGCTTGATCATTCCTCAAGTCCAGCATCAATAAGACAAACAACTACTTAAATAGTATGCATCCTTATCATATTATCCACTTACTAAATCAGAATCTTGGGACAGGGGAGAACATCCTGGGACTGGGTTGGTTTTTTTTAACAAGCACTTGCAAGTAGTTCTATGATTAGGCAAGGTTTGGAAACACTGAATAAGGGGAAAAATTAAAATCAGTCAAGACATGTAGGAAACAATCAGTGCTTAACCCAACAGATAAGGAAAGGTAGCTGATGATCACATTACCTAATGTAGATTGTAAGTCATTAAAGCCATGCCTTAGATGTAAAGAAAAAGGAGGAAAATATTTCACCAAAGCATATAGAATAGTCAATAAATGCAGCTTTTAAAAGTAACTTATTCTCATTGAGTCCACCCATTCTTTCCATTTCAAGAAACGACTTGGGCTGGCTAAACAATAAACAATAAAATACGATAAAACAACAAAAAAATACAAATACACGGACATTTAATAATTATTATAAATTTAAATGCCAGTTTATAAAGATGGAAGATAACAATTAACATCCATAAAACTCTGACGGATGAAAGCTACAAAAACTGAACTCAAAGCTTTGCCCTGAGCTTCCTAGCAGCCTAAGTAACAAGGAAATTTTGATCTGTTATATACCTCTCCTTGTCTGGTAGGAGAAAGCACGTCAGTTCATCAGAAGAAACAAACTTTTTCTTAAATCTGAGTGTTATGAAAAATTGGTCCCAAGGGTCTTTATATAAGGAACATTGAGAATGTAATGGGCTGTGAATGCTAAAGCAGTAAAGAATAAAGAATGCTGTTATTCAACATATGGCTATTTTTCAATCAAAGCCTCAGTGAAAGCAAAGGACACAGTGGTAATGATCTCGTAAAGATATGCAGACTTCTGGTAATTTCTTCTAACAGAAGAATGATGAGTATCACATTATCCTCAGAAAATCTTGAGAAATTAACAAGTCCATTAAGCCTGTGTTTCCCCTAGTTAATCATATGTAAGAATTACACAAGAGCAGTTTAAAAATGTAAATTCCTATACTGGTCCCTAGATTTTGGAGTTGGGATCAGAAATCTACACATAGAACAAATGATTCTCAAGTGATTGTGGAAAACCACCTCCTAGAATTGCCACTTTCAAAAATCAGTGGTCACTGCTGGAATTGTTCTGATTCAAGGTAGAAGACCCCAGTGAAAGTTTGGCAGGTACACTGGTTGAAAGTAGGAGGAACCATGGTCTCCAAGATAAGTTTGCCCATTCCTCTTGGTAGCTTCTAAAAATACATTTTTTTAAAACTCATCCCAGAGCTGGAGAATCCCTCTGTTAGTGGTAGAATTCAGGAATCTGCATTCTAACTAATACTGCAGGTGATTCTTTGCACAATAAAATTTGAAAAACTTTGTTATAGCCTGTGTATAAATCTTTTTATATTGGACATATAAATGGGGGAGAAAGGATAAAAAGATACTTTAGTATAAGAAGTAAAGTTCCTGACTTGAAATATGACCACAGGGGAAGCCTGCTAGAAGAATTCTTACAAGTTGTGCCAAGATTTCCTAGAGAGCAATTTCAGATCTGTTCCCATGCTCAAACCAGAAATCAACTGAATGTTGTACCATCTGTGGCAAGTAATTAATTTCAAGTTTCCAGAAACTTTTAGCTGTAGGAAATGTCCTAATATGGCATCAGTGGGCATTGCAGACCTATGCTTCCAAATATAATCATCCTTCCTCTGAAATCCTTCTTAAATAACACTCAGCCAGAAGAGACTTTCCAGTTTAATTAAATTCTCTCAATTTGCAAATGGAAAAAGCTGAAGACTAGAGGTCACGTCCAAGGTGATATGGCTAATTTTGGCACATTTAGCTCAAAACTCTGGGCCCCTGGTACTACCATAACCCAATTCTTTCTATTACACACTTGCCAATGCAAACCATTTTAAAGAAAGGCCTAATTTAGAGGCAATGAAAGCAAGAAGACAATTCTTTTAATATGCTATTTTTCATAAATTATCCTCCATAAATGTTGATTCTCTTTTAGGGAACACATGTCAAGAGTCTGCTGACATGTAAGAAAATACTTACAATTCCTTGTGCTAAGTGCTAGAAGATGTTTAGATGCTAAACATCTTTTGGTCTTGGTTTTGTCTTGCTGTTTTTTGGGTTCTGTTATGGGTCAAGAGATAATATTTTGGTTGATCTAACTACTCTCTTTACTCAGAACCCAGGTTTATAAACTCCCCACTGTGAGTACAGGTTAAACCTGGGCTTTTGAACAAACTGACCCCAACTGTCTGCTCGTTGATCTTCAGTATAGCTTTGACCTTTGTGCTATGATGTTTTAAAGTCAGAATGGCTCTGGGTCAATTAGAAACTTACCCCTTCATAAAAACAGTTCCCTCCTGACATTTTCTAAAGATATTTCCCACTTACTTGACATAAATTAATCCCGGCTGTAAATGAGTTTTAGTCCCCAAAAACTCAACTATAAATCTAACCCTTGTATTACACATTCTGAGTTTATATTCACAAAGAACTCAGGAAGAAATGTGCTTTTTCTCTGGAGTTTTTCTTTGCAAACGTGTTACCCATGAGTCTTCCTAATGAACTACAAATCTGCTTCTAAGAAATGTCTTCAAAGAGAAAAACTCGAAGTAAACATTAATTATTTTCCTGAGACACTTTAGAGTTTGTGTGTACCTATATACACTTTTTCTTTTTCCTTTTACCTTTGTCTGAGCAAGGCCTCGTTAGAGTTTGACTGGAGTGGTCCTAAAAGCCTGTTAATGGCAGCTATGAGGAAGAGAGGCATTAACACACATTTCAGAAAAACAGGCTGAGCAAACAAGTCCCTACACTTAACAGAGGATGAAAAGTTCTTCTACTGGAAATGCTGTTTCACTTGAGATTCTATTCAAGGAAAGGACACTTTTAGTAAAACACAAGAAAAAGATGTTGTGAGCAGACATTCTTTGTTTAGATTTATGGAATTTAAGAAAACCTATCAAATGGAACAATCATAATTAACAAATACTGCCCAAAAAATGTTGAAATTGGGTGTGATTTCTGTAGTCTTGAAAAAAGTGTCAAGTAAGATAGGTGGAATTTATTTTTTTTAATTTTGGTCCATTATGATTAAATTTTTAAAAATCCACTTACACTTCAGGAAATATAGTCAAAAATAGAAGGTTTTCACCCAATATATCATTCATTGATTATTTCCTAGCTGCCATGCACTGGTTACCATAAACCAATTGGAAAGAATTTTTTACAGTAATTCAACAACCATTTCCTGTAAGTTTTCTCTGCTTCTGGGACTAGAAATACAAAGAAGAATAAGAGCTGAACTCTTCCTGTCAAGAGTCTGTTGACACGTAAGAAAATAATTACAATTCCTTGCGGTAAGTGCTAGAAGATGTTTAGATGCTAAGCAAGTCCTTGAAACAATCAACTCCTTTCCTGGGATGAAAACAGAGATTTATTTCAAAGCCCTCTTCAAACTGACATTTATAGTATAAGGAGTTGATCAGGATATGTGCACATCCTAGAAGGCTTTCCCAACAGAGAAAAATCAGGACTGCGTGTGCAAGGGCAGAGTCACGAACAGACTTAGCATGTACAGGTGATTAATATTTTGTTGTGTGTGTCTATGTTGAGGAAGGAGATGGTAAGAATGTACAACCAAGCAGGACCCTACAGGGACTTCCCAGGACAGACCCACACCACACACACACACACCATGTCCTCTGCCTGATGCTTGTTTGTAGAAAAATTTTAGCCACCTAGGCCTTCCCCAGGTTTCAAAGAACAAATTTAATCAGAAAAGTGAGAAAAGGCAGAAACAAAGAAAAACCATCTAGAAAGACAAAATAATAATAATTTAGCCATTAAACAAAGACAAACACCTTTAGTTCCTCCTAAAGGGCTATAGATAATGTTCTGAGCCATACCCCTTATTTTGCAGATACTGAAACCCCCACCAGGTGGAAGAAGTTAACTGCCTGCTGACCATAAGCACATAGACCCCAGACCAGCTGGAGCCAGAAGGTTGATGATGTTAACTCCCAATTACCTCACCACCAACCAATCAAAAGAATGTCCATGAGCTGATCACACACCCCACAAGCCTCTCCCTTATGCTGTCTTTAAAAACCCTTCCATGAAACCCATCGAGAAGTTCAGGTCTTTTGAGCATTAGCCATCCATGCTCCTTGTTTGGCACCTGCAATAAATGCTGTGCTTTCCTTTGCCACAACCCAGTGTCAGTAGATTGTCTTTACTGCACTTGGGCCAGCAGACCCAAGTTTGCCTCAGTAAAACATGGAAGGAGATTAGAGTAGAAGAGCAGGCAAATGCCAGATTATAAAGGCTTTATATGCTCAGTAGTCTATATAACTTTTTTTTTTAACTTTACCCCATAAGTGTTGGGGGTCAAAGGAAGTGAAGATAAAAAAAGATGAGAAACATGTAAGAAGTATTTATATATCTGATTGTAATATAAGATAAACTATTTAGTTTCACAAAAAATATGACTACATTTATAAAATTAACACATCTGTGAACGTAGGTAAATTTGAGGCTGTCTTACTTTTACTCTTGATGGTGAATTTAATGTAAAACTATAAATATGGGGATGTTTTTGGAACAGCAAATGACAGCTATTATGTCCTAAAGCTAATATTTATGCATTCACAAAACTAAGTGCTTCTATCCTTTCATGCCTGTAGTCTACCTCGGTTCCACATTCTTATCATTTTGTATTCTGACTTCTACCAGCATCCTGCTGCAGTCTGGCTTGAATGGGTCCTGAATCATTACTCTTGCTTAGCATAACCTAGAGATTTCCTCTGTGAAGCAGTTCAGGAGAATGTCAATTAACACTCACCTAAAAATAAAATAAAAATACATAAATATGCATTGAGAGCTTTAAAAATTGAACTGTAAACATCCAATGCTAAAACAGAACAGAAATATAAAAATGCAATTTTGTAAGGGCTTTTCAAGGTCTTAGAGAAGTAATTCTCATAGAATACAGATTGATAAAAATACTGACTTCCAATGAGGCTCTTCCAGGGCTATTTTAAGTTTCATCCTGTCAGTAGACAATGTATCAGTTACAGATGTCAATCCATCCCCTACTTTAACACCAGTTACACACACACACACACACACACACACATATACACATGCATGCACATATGTTTACAGTTAATAGGAAGTTATCAGGGCTGGTCAAAATTGTAATGGAAGTGACATGTATATTTTCTTTTGTTCCTCCACTGGTTCTTTAACATTTTTCTCTTTTATGAATGTTTTCTCAGTCCAAAGCTGCTAAGTCATCTCTTTCTCTCACACCTTTAGTCACATTTGTTAGTATGCTCTATTGGCTCTACCTTCTGAATATCTCTAAAATCTGACCTCTTCTCACTACTTTCATTTATAACCCCCTTTTCAGAATTTTGTGATAAAGAGGTCAGGAAAATGGGATGGGAGGAAAGGAAGTTTTATGATGTGCATGTACTTGGTGAAAAGAAGGTACTACCAGGGGGAAATAAATTGTCAGTGGAGAAATAATCCATGAAAAAAAATTTTAAGCATTTACTATTTACTTATTGTCTCCTTAATAACATTTGACTAACACAAGTAAATATTTTAATTACTTTGACTTAGACTTGGTGATACCTTATGCTGCTGGGTTATGACCGTGCTTTATGTCTGGGCTATCTGAGTTCTAGCTTAGTAGCATTACTGTAGAGTCTTCCTTGGTTGTTTTCAATCATTCCCATGACTTCTATATTCTCCTTATATAGATTAATGTATTTATAACTCTAGTTCTGCTTTCTGCCCTGAGCACCAATCTTATATTTTAACTGTCCGCACCTCAAACACAATTTCCTTAAAGTTTATTCGCCAGAGTTTCTTCTCAACTTTCTCCTGGTTTTCTGGTCTCTGTAATAGCCTCTATTTACTAGTTAAACAACACAGACTTTGCCTGTTCCCCTCCTCTGCTCCAACATAGTCAGTTGCCGAATCTTATCATTTCTGCCTTTGCATCATCGCATCGATAGTGTACTGATTAGGTCTTGTCAGGAACTAGGATGACACACTCAAATTGGGCAATTTGAAGAGAGGTTAGTAAAGATACAGATGCAATAATGTGGAGAGAGGGGGTGGAACCTGTTACTACACCTAGGTTTAAAAGGTGAACAAGAGTAGAAAATTGTTAATGGAGAGAGGAAGCTACTTGGAGAAGGCTACCTAACGAGAGCTATGGCCTTGGGTCACAGTAAGACCATGACAATCCCTGACAGAAGGAGCTGGTGGTGGTGTTGGGGAGTGGGGCTGAAGGAGGTATATATACCCTGAGCTTATCCTCTTTCATTCCTCTGATGTCCAGCCAGGGCACATCATTGTCTGAACTTAATTAGAAGCCAGAAAGTAAAAATACTCGTTGATATAGTCCAAACTGTTCAGCTTCTGGATTCTAACACTCTGTAGACCAGGCACTGGAGAGAGAAATGGAAGGTATCAGCCCAGCTGGCATCCCCTTTATCTCCCTTGTTACTCCATTAATTCAACACCTTGTTTTCTCTTACCTGATCTGCTCTCTTCTAAAGATCTGCCTCCTTCCTCCTAGCATACCAAAAGACCCTGCCTTTTATTCCAGAAGACACTATGTCTACTATGTTTACTCTATGTTCACTATGCTTACAAACATCCTGGAAAATAGTCCAGAAGAGCCTAGATCCTCTCAATAACCATGCGTCAGAGGTCTGGTCCCTCGTCCAAGACGGAGCACAAGAAAGCTCAATTCATCTCCTTTCTGGATTTCTATAGTATGCTCTATCCCATGTCGGCTTTTGAAACTATCAAAGGAAGAGCATCTTGGTATCTGAAACTAAAAACTGAATTTACTGTTTAGCTAAGTAAGGGAGAGCTATGCTGACCAAGCACAGTCTTGCTGGACAAAATAAATTGCTGATTTTATACAGGGTTTTAAGGAAGCATTCATTTCAGAGCTTTGTTGGTTATGTTAGCAGGAATGAGTTGATGTGAACATGTTTTATTTCGGTTACAGAGCTGGGACTGGGTTAATATCAGCCCCTTAGTAGCATGATCATCAGAATGATTCCACCATCAATTGTCCAATTTTCAAAATGTGAAGCTGTCATTCATGGCTGGCTTTTAGATGTGTGTTTAACTGAAATGGTTTGTTATTAGTCGACTAAAGAGAAGTAAACCAGGTCTGTTTGTTGTTACCATGCCTATAGAATTGTCATTGACTGATTAAACAGGTGGAAAACAAGTTTTGTTGGTTTACTAGTTTCCTTGAATATAGAACAATCAGCCCTTTCAGTAAGTGTATCTAATGTGAAATGCTCTTTTTATGAGACTTTTGGCTCCAAGACTTCCCAGATGACATCTCCATGGACTAAAGGCTCATAATCTTGTCTCACATCTGAGGTAACCTTTTCTCAGTCTCAGATATGACTGTACTTCTTTCCCGCCATACAACTGATCAGAGCAGATAAGTTAACTTCAAATGCAAGAAACAGCTTTAATTTAACTCAAACTATTAGAAAGACTATTGCACCATCCATTTGTCCCTGGCGCAAATCAGAACCTATGCCAGAGGATATATCCTCTCAGGGCATCTCTTGGTCCCCAACCCCGCTATATCACATCTCCTGCTATTATTCTGTCCACCTCGACTACTGCTCAGACCTTCAAGAGCTAAAGCATTTGACAAGAAGATAAAGGGACTGTATTTCAGCAAGTCTAGGAGAGGCACAGTACCACAATTGATAGGTCTCCCAAGAGAGGAGACTATAAATCAGAAGGCAATTCTGGAGTGATATTCATCTCAGAACATCTGTTCTTTACAGCCCTGATGGAGTATCAGTGTTTGACTAAACCGGAGAGCCCAGGGGTTTTGCCTTATGTTCCCTTCCATTCCCACTGCCACCTCCTTGCCTATCCATCCTGTGTCCCACAAGACCCTCTAAGTCTGGGAGTCTTCCTTTAAAGTTACAACTCGTTCATAGAAATTTTGCTATATGGTACTGAGAATCCTAATAAGGCTGTAAGTTATAAAATGAGTTTTAGAGAATGTTGGGATTTTGGATCTTACTCATCTCTTTCTTTCCATTCTTACATTATTAGTAAGAACAAATTAAGTTCTGAAAATCTTCATAAACTATTCCTGGTTTACCAATTCATGACCACTAAATGTCCCTGCATACTTAATAGCACAGGAGGCCCTGATGTTACTAGTGAACAAGACCCATCATTTTGCCAAATAAATGCATGGCTCATCAGCCACTTGAACCCTCCACTGCAGATCAGGGTCCAAACTCTCATACTCATCAGAACAGCTTTGTGCAAGCGATACAGAGACCTCAGCTAAACCCTGGAGGTGAGTGACATAAAAGCAGCATTGTGAAACAATTACAGAAATGGAAACTTAGGTTAAATTACTTTAAATCCATTGTGTTCCATTAAGTCATTTGCAGAAGCCTGAGCGTAAGTAGGAGCATAAGTACGCTCTGTGGAGTTATTCAAATGAAACACTTTCTGGCCTAAAGTAGTATATAATTTAATGGAAAGTGAATAAACAAATAAAAAACTAAATAATGTGAGAAAAAGAAAACCTACGTACAGCTAAATACAGTCACCCATCTTCAGTTAAATGCCAGTTCTTCAAAATTTCCTGATCTCTATTAATTTGTTCTTCCTCTCAGAGCACTGTTACAATTTCCTTCATTTGATGTGCCAAGTCGTTAAGTTTTGTGTGATTATTTGATGAATGTATATCTCCTGTGCTGGACTGTAATCATGTAGGTGGAGCCCATGCCTGCTTTCTGCTCACCATTGAACCCTAAAACCTCATCCAGTGCCTGGAACCTAGAAGTACTACTCAGTAAATATTTCTGAGTCAATGATTGGGTGTAAAATGTTTCCATTATATTTTTACCACTAGTTATAACTTTGAAATAGCATCCAGTGGTGGAAATAATCCACTATTGTACTGACACTAACTTATTAGGAGACCCTGAAAATATCACTTCCTTCTCTGTCTTTGCTTGTATTTCCTCAGCACCAAAATGAGGATTAAAACCATCTGAATCACCTACCTTTCTTTATATGGTTGCTGTGCCAGTTACTATTGCTGCATAACAAAAGCACTTAAAACTTAGAGGTATAAAATAATTGTATGATGCTCACAGTTTCTGTCGGTCAGGAATTTGAACAGGGCAGAGTGGACTTTATTGTTTCTGCTCCAAGATGTCTGCAGCACACCTGGGAAGATTCAAAGATTGGAGATGACTCTTTGGCTGGGAGCTGGAATTATCTGGAGGCATCTCAACTTACATATTTGGCAATTGGTGGTGGCTGTTGACTAGAATCTCAGCTGGGCTGTTGGCCAGAAAAGCCTATGAGTGGTGTTTCCTGGTGTCCTCTCAAGTGGACTAGTTTGGACTTCCTTGCATCAGAGAAGCTAAGTTCCAAGGGTGAGCATCAAAAGAGAACTGGAAAGAATCATTTTCTATGATCTAACTCAAAAGTTACATAGCCTCACTTACACACCCAAGTCCGCCCAGGTTCAAGGTGATGGAGTTTATAGACCCTACCAATTAATGGAAGGAGTGTGAAATTCACATTGTAGGAAGAGCATGTAGATTGGAAATATTATAGCATTTTTGGAATGTACACAGTTGCTTTGATGACCAAAGAAGGTACCAGGAGAAATACCAAACGGCACCTATAAGAGTTAATTTTTGTCCAAACCTAGACCTTTGTTAATCTAACAAAATCTTTGAATTATGCATTTCTGAGGCTTCTTTATGGTTTTATTGTTATCTTTATGCTGTTGTATTGGTTCTTAATGGAAATTCAAACCCCAGGAAAGAAATGAAACACTGATTAAAACAAAATGGATGGACATAACTATAAATTAGAAGTGAAAAAAACGGTTAATAAACATGAGAAAATTATTAACTAAAATGTGCAAATAAAACAATAAGATGATTTTTATCTGCCAAATTAGCCTACAAATGACAATGTCAGCAAGGACTCTATCCCAACTGCTGGTAGGAGTGGGTATTATTTATCTATTGATGTGTAACAAATTATTCCAAAATGTAGCAAGTTAAAACAACAAATATTTATTATCTTACTTGGTTTCTGAGGGTCAAGAATCCAGCAGTAGCTTAGCTGGGTGGTCCTGGCACAGGAGCTCTAATGAGTGGCCATCGAAGTGTTGGCCAGGACTGCAGTCATCTAAAGGCTGAAACAGGGCTGGAAGGTCTGCTTGCAAGATGGCTCACACCTATGGCTGTTGATGGAGGCCTCAGGTCCTTGCTGGCTCTTGGCAGGAAGCCTTAGTTCCTTGCTACGTGTACCACTCTTTGGGGCTGCATAAGTGTTCTCATGATATGGCACCTGGCTTCCTCTAGAGCATGGGATTTAAGAGAGAGCAAAGTAAATGCCACAGTGTCTTTTATGACCAGCCATAAAAAATTCCTATAATAAAATATTGATTTACACAGGTCAAGCCTATTCATTATAGAAGGAATTAGACAAGGGCATAAATAACAGGAGGTAGGTTTATTTGGCATAATCACCAATAAATTGGTATGACCACACTGGATAGCAATTTTATAATATGTATCAAAAGCCTTAAAAATGTTTTATAGCAGAAAGTTGGCTTTCAAAGAATGTTTGTTCAAGGAATCATTAAATAAATAAACAAACCAGTAGTTTCAATTCTAGGAATCACTCTAAGGAAATAATGAGATGGAGATGACAAAGATTTATATACCAAGATGTTAATTATACATAAATTGTTACAGGATCAAGTAGAAATAAACTAAATGTACAAATAACAGAATCATCAAGTAAATTATAACATACTGTATCTTTTTACTTTTTTGAATTTTATTTTTTTATACAGCAGGTTCTTATTAGATATCCATTTTATACA
This sequence comes from Monodon monoceros, assembly GCF_005190385.1. Lineage (NCBI taxonomy): Eukaryota > Metazoa > Chordata > Mammalia > Artiodactyla > Monodontidae > Monodon > Monodon monoceros. The sequence goes on from NW_021703778.1 coordinate 16,034,176, forward strand.
TATTAGTGTATACATGTCAATCCCAATCTCCCAGTTCATCACACCACCACCACAACCCCCACCATTTTCCCCACTTGGTGTCCAGATGTTTGTTCTCTACATCTGTGCCTCTATTTCTGCCCTGCAAACCAGTTCATCTGTACCATTTTTCTAGGTTCCACATATATGCGTTAATATACGATAGTTGTTTTTCTCTTTCTGACTTACTTCACTGTGTATGACAGTCTCTAGATCCAGCCAAGCCTCTAAAATGACCCAGTTTCATTCCTTTTTATAGCTGAGTAATATTCCATTATATATATGTACCACAACTTCTTCATCCATTCGTCTGTCGATGGGCATTTAGGTTGCTTCCATGACCTGGTTATTGTAAATAGTGCTGCAGGGCTTCCCTGGTGGCACAGGGATTGAGAGTCCACCTGCCAATGCAGGGGACACGGGTTCGTACCCCGGTCCGGGAAGATTCCACATGCTGCGGAGCGGCTGGGCCCGTGAGCCATGGCCGCTGAGCCTGCGCATCCAGAGCCTGTGCTCTGCAACGGGAGAAGCCACAACAGTGAGAGGCCCGCGTACAGCAAAAAGAAAATAAAAAAAAAAAAAAAAAAAAAAGTAAATAGTGCTGCAATGAAAAATGGAGTGCATGTGTCTTTTTGAATTATGGTTTTCTCAGGGTATATGCCCAGTAGTGGGATTGCTGGGTCATATGGTAGTTCTATTTGTAGTTTTTTAAGGAACCTCAATACTGTTCTCCATAGTGGCTGTATAAATTTACATTTCCACCGAAAGTGCAAGAGGGTTCCCATTTCTCCACACCCTCTCCAGCATTTGTTGTTTGTAGATTTTTTGATGATGGCCATTCTGACTGATGTGAGGTGATACCTCATTGTAGTTTTGATTTGCATTCCCTAATGATTAATGATGTTGAGCAATCTTTCATGTGTTTTCTGGCAGTCTGTATATCTTCTTTGGAGAAATGTCTATTTAGGTCTTCTGCCCATTTTTGGACTGGGTTGTTTGTTTTTTTGTTATTGAGCTGCATGAGCTGCTTCTAAATTTTGGAGATTAATCCTTTGTCAGTTGCTTCATTTGCCAATATTTTCTCCCATTCTGAGGGTTGTCTTTTGGTCTTGTTTATGGTTTCCTTTGCTGCGCAAAAGATTTGAAGTTTCATTAGGTCCCATTTGTTTATTTTTGTTTTTATTTCCATTTCTCTAGGAGGTGGGTCAAAAAGGATCTTGCTGTGATTTATGTCATAGAGTGTTCTGCCTGTGTTTTCCTCTAAGAGTTCAACAGTGTCTGGCCTTACATTTAGTTCTTTATTCCATTTTGAGTTTATTTTTGTGTATGGTGTTAGGGATTGTTCTAATTTCATTTTTCTACATGTAGCTGTCCAGCTTTCCCAGCACCACTTATGGAAGAGGCTGCCTTTTCTCCACTGTATATTCCTGCCTCCTTTATCAAAGATAAGGTGACCATATGTGTGTGGGTTTACCTCTGGACTTTCTATCTTGTTCCACTGATCTATATTTCTGTTTTTGTGCCAGTACCATACTGTCTTGATTACTGTCGCTTTGTAGTATAGTCTGAAGTCAGGGAGCCTCATTCCTCCCGCTCCATTTTTCTTTCTAAAGATTGCTTTGGCTCTTCGGGGTCTTTTGTGCTTCCATACAAATTGTGGAATTTTTTGTTCTACTTCTGTGAAAAATGCCAGTGGTAGTTTGATAGGGATTGCACGGAATCTGTAGATTGCTTTGGGTAGTATATTCATTTTCACAATGTTGATTCTTCCAATCCAAGAACACGGTATATCTCTCCATCCATTTGTATCATCTTTAATTTCTTTCATCAGTCTTATAATTTTCTGCATACAGGCCTTTTGTCTCCTTAGGTAGGTTTATACCTAGATATTTTATTCTTTTTGTTGCAATGGTAAATGGGAGTGTTTTCTTGATTTCACTTTCAGATTCTTCATCATTAGTGTATAGGAATGCAAGAGATTTCTGTGCATTAATTTTGTACCCTGCTATTTACCAAATTCATTGATTAGCTCTACTAGTTTTCTGGTAGCATCTTTAGGATTCTCTATGTATAGTATCATGTCATCTGCAAACAGTGACAGCTTTACTTCTTCTTTTCCGATTGGGATTCCTTTTATTTCCTTTTCTTCTCTGATTGCTGTGCCTAAAACTTCCAAAACTATGTTGGATAAGAGTGGTGAGAGTGGGCAATCTTGTATTGTTCATGATCTTAGTGGAAATGCTTTCAGTTTTTCACCATTGAGAATGATGTTGGCTGTGTGTTTGTCATATATTGCCTTTATTATGTTAAGAAAAGTTCCCTCTATGCCTACTTTCTGCGGGGTTTTTATCAAAAATGGGTGTTGAATTTTTTCAAAAGCTTTCTCTGCATCTATTGAGATGATCATAGGGTTTTTCTCCTTCAATTTGTTAATATGGTGTATCTTGTTGATTGATTTGTATATATTGAAGAATCCGTGCATTCCTGGGATAAACCCCACTTGATCATAGTGTATGATCCTTTTAATGTGCTGTTGGATTCTGTTTGCTAGTATTTTGTTGAGGATTTTTGCATCTATGTTCATCAGTGATATTGGCCTGTAGTTTTCTTTCTTTGTGACATCTTTGTCTGGTTTTGGTATGAGGCTGATGGCGGCCTTGTAGAATGGGTTTGGGAGTGTTCCTCCCTCTGCTATATTTTGGAAGACTTTGAGAAGGATAGGTGTTAGCTCTTCTCTAAATATTTGATAGAATTCGCCTGTGAAGCCATCTGGTCCTGGGCTTTTGTTTGTTGGAAGAATTTAAATCACAATTCCAATTCCAGTGCTTGTGATTGGTCTGTTCATATTTTCTATTTCTTCCTGGTTCAGTCTCGGAAGGTTGTGCATTTCTAAGAATTTGTCCATTTCTTCCATGTTGTCCATTTTACTGGCATATAGTTGCTTGTAGTTATCTCTCATGATCTTTTGTATTTCTGCAGTGTCAGTTGTTACTTCTCCTTTTTCATTTCTAATTCTATTGATTTGAGTCTTCGCCCATTTTTTCTTGATAAGTCTTTTTAAATGTTTATCAATTTGTTTGTCTTCTCAAAGAACCAGCTTTTAGTTTTATTGATCTTTGCTATCATTTCCTTCATTTTTTTTTCACTTATTTCTGATCTGATCTTCATGATTTCTTTCCTTCTGCTAACTTTGGGGTTTCTTTGTTCTTCTTTCTCTAATTGCTTTAGGTTCAAGGTTAGGTTGTTTATTTGAGATGTTTCTTGTTTTTTAAGGTAGGGTTGTATAGCTATAAACTTCCTTCTTAGAACTGCTTTTGCCACATCCCATAGGTTTTGGGTCATCGTGTTTTCACTGTCATTTGTTTCTAGGTATTTTTTTATTTCCTCTTTGATTTCTTCAGTTATCTCTTGGTTATTAAGCAGTGTATTGTTTAGCCTCCATATGTTTGTATTTTTTACAGATTTTTTCCTGTAATTGATATCTAGTCTCATAGCGTTGTGGTCAGGTAAGATACTTGATGCAATTTCAATTTTCTTAAATTTACCAAGGCTTTATTTGTGACCCAAGATATGCTCTATCTTGGAGAATGTTCCATGAGCACTTGCGAAGAATGTGTAATTTGTTGTTTTTGGATGAAATGTCCTATAAATATCAATTAAGTGCATCTTGTTTAATGTATCATTTAAAGCTTGTGTTTCCTTATTTATTTTCATATTGGATGATCTGTCCATTGGTGAAAGTGGGGAGTTAAAGTCCCCTACTATGATTGTGTTACTGTTGATTTCCCCTTTTATGGCTGTTAGTATTTGCCTTATGTATTGAGGTGCTCCTATGTTGGGTGCATAAATATTTACAATGGTTATCTCTTCTTCTTGGATTAATCCCTTGATCATTATGTAGTGTCCTTCTTTGTTTCTTGTAATAGTCTTTGTTTTAATGTCTATTTTGTCTGATATGAGAATTACTATTCCATATTTCTTTTGATTTCCATTTGCATGGAGTATCTTTTTCCATCCCCTCACTTTCAGTCTGTATGTGTCCCTAGGTCTGAAGTGGGTTTCTTGTAGACTGCATATATATGGGTCTTGTTTTTGTATTCATTCAGCCAGTCTATGTCTTTTGGTTGAAGCATTTAATCCGTTTACATTCAAGGTAATTATCGATATGTATGTTTCTATTACCATTTTCTTAATTGTTTTGTGTTTGTTTTTGTAGGTCTTTTCCTCCTCTTGTGTTTCCTGCCTAGAGAAGTTCCTTTAGCATTTGTTGTAAAGATGGTTTGATGGTGCTGAATTCTCTTAGCTTTTGCTTGTCTTCAAAGGTTTTATTTTCTCTGTCAAATCTGAATGAGATCTTTGCTGGGTAGAGCTATCTTGGTTGTAGGTTTTTCTCCTTCATCACTTTATATATGTCCTGCCTCTCCCTTCTGGCTTGCAGTTTCTGCTGAAAGATCAGCTGTTAACCTTATGGGGATTCCCTTGTGTGTTATTTGTTGTTTTCCTTTGCTGCTTTTAATATTTTTTCTTTGCATTTAATTTTTGATAGTTTGATTAATATGTGTCTTAGCATGTTTCTCCTTGGATTTATCCTGTATGGGACTCTGTGTTTTCTGGACTTGATTAACTATTTCCATTCCCATATTAGGGAAGTTTTCAACTAAAATCTCTTCAAATATTTTCTCAGTCCCTTTCTTTTTCTCTTCTTCTTCTGGGACCCCTATAATTCGAATGTTGGTGCATTTAATGTTGTGCCAGAGGTCTCTGAGACTGTCCTCAAATCTTTTCATTCTTTTTTCTTTATTCTGCTTTGCAGTAGTTATTTCTACTATTTTATCTTCCAGGTCACTTATCCGTTCTTCTGCCTCAGTTTTTCTACTATTGATCCCATCTAGAGAATTTTTCATTTCATTTATTGTGTTGTTCATCACTGTTTGTTTGCTCTTTAGTTCTTCTAGTTCCTTGTTAAACGTTTCTTGTATTTTCTCCATTCTATTTCCAAGATTTTGGATCATCTTTACTATCATTATTCTGAATTCTTTTTCAGGTAGACTGCCTACTTCCTCTTCATTTGTTAGGTCTGTTAGGTTTTTGCCTTGATCCTTCATCTGCTGTGTAATTCTCTGTCTTCTCATTTTGCTTAACTTACTGTGTTTGGGGGTCTCCTTTTCACAGGCTGCAGGTTCGTAGTTCCTGTTGTTTTTGGTGTCTGTCCCCAGTGGCTAAGGTTGGTTCAGTGGGTTGTGTAGGCTTCCTGGTGGAGGGGACTAGGGCCTGTGTTCTGGGGGATGAGGCTGGATCTTGTCTCTCTGGTGGGTAGGTCCACATCTGGTGGTGTGTTTTGGGGTTTCTGTGGCTTTATTATGATTTTAGGCAGCCTCTCTGCTAATGGATGGGTTGTGTTCCTGTCTTGTTTGGCATAGGGTGTCCAGCACTGTAGTTTGCTGGTCGTTGAGTGGAGCTGGGTCTTGGTGTTGAGATGGAGATCTCTGGGAGATTTTCGCCTTTTGATATTACGTGGAGCTGGGAGGTCTCTTGCGGACCATGGTCCTGAACTTGTCTCTCTCACCTCAGAGGGACAGCCCTGATGCCTGGCTGGAGCACCAAGAGCCTGTCATCCACATGGCTCAGAATAAAAGGTGGAAAAAAAAGAAAGAAAGAAAAAGAAGGTAAAATAAAAGAAATTAAAGTTGTTAAAATAAAAAGTAATTATTAAAAATATTTTTAAGTAATAAAAAAACAAGAAAAAAAGAAAGAAGAGAGCAACCAAACCAAAAAACAAATCCACCAATGATAACAAGTGCTAAAAACTGTAGAAAAGAAAAAAAAAAAAATGGAGAGACAGAACCCTAGGACAAATGGTAAAAGCAAAACTATACAGACAAAATCACATACAGAAGCATACACATACACACTCACAAAAGGAGAAAAAGGGAAAAATATGTATATATCCTTGCTCCCAAAGTCCACCTCCTCAATTTGGGATGATTCGTTGTCTATTCAGGTATTCCACAGATGAAGCGTACATAAAGTTGACTGTGGGGATTTAATCCGCTACTTCTGAGGCTGCTGGGAGAGATTTCCCTTTCTCTTATTTGTTCACACAGCTCCCAAGGACTCAGTTTTGGATCTGGATATGCCTCTGCGTGTAGGTCGCCTGAGGGCGTCTGTTCCCCCCCAGACAGCACGGGGTTAAAGGAGTAGCTGACTCGGGGGCTCTGGCTCACTCAGGCCGCGGGGGAGGGAGGGGCACGGAGTGCGGGGCGGGCCTGCGGCGACAGAGGCCGGCGTGACATTGCACCAGCCTGAGGCATGCCGTGTGTTCTCCCGGGGAAGTTGTCCCTGGATCCCGGGACCCTGGCAGTGACTGGCTGAACAGGCTCCCGGGAGGGGACGTGTGGATAGTGACCTGTGCTTGCACACAGGCCTCCTGGTGGCGGCAGCAGCAGCCTTAGCGTCTCATGCCTGTCTCTGGGGTCTGCGCTAATAGCCGCGGCTCGCGCCAGTCTCTGGAGCTCCTTTAAGCGGCGCTCTTAATCCCCTCTCCTCGCACACCAGGAAACAAAGAGGCAAGAAAAAGTCTCCTGCCTCTTCGGCAGCTCTAGACCTTTTCCCGGACTCCCTCCCGACTAGCCGTGGTGCACTAACCCCTGAAGGGCTGTGTTCACGCCGCCAACCCCAGTCCTCTCCCTGGGATCTGACCTCCGAAGCCCAAGCCTCAGCTCCCAGCCCCGCCCGCCCTGGCGGGGGAGCAGACAAGCCTCTCGGGCTGGTGACTGCCGGTCGGCCCTGATCCTCTGTGCAGGAATCTCTCCACTTTGCCCTCTGCACCCCTGTGGCTGCACTCTCCTACATGGCTCCAAAGCTTCCCCTCTCCGCCACCCACAGTCTTCGCCCGCGAAGGGGCTTCCTAGTGTGTGGAAACCTTTCTTCCTTCACAGCTCCCTCCCCGAGGTGCAGGTCCTGCCCCTATTCTTTTGTCTCTGTTTTTTCTTTTCCCTACCCAGGTACGTATGGAGTTTCTTGCCTTTTGGGAGGTCTGAGGTCTTCTGCCAGCGTTCAGTAGGTGTTCTGTAGGAGCTGTTCCATGTGTTGACGTATTTCTGATGTATTTGTGGGGAGGAAGGTGATCTCCACGTCTTACTCTTCCGCCATCTTGAAGCTCCCTCCACAGTATAGTTTTGTAAATACAATATTTCTATAATCAGAAATAGTACATATTTGAATGTTCATTTATTGCTCTTCCTTCTCATGCACATTCTTCTCAACAATTCATGCAACCCTACACAGTCATGACAAAAAAGATATAACTAAAGTTTTGCACTTTCTATTATGTTAATATTTAAATGTTACGCACATAGAGAACTAAATTCCGTATCTTAAGGTCTATGATCACTAGAAAGTCAGCAATCTGCATAGCAACTTATCAAACTATATTTTTGCTATTATAAATCGGGGATGGTTTTTATTTGCATGTCACAAAATTATCTATTCTGGAAAATACTGCTATTAAAATAATAGAAATCACTGTTTGAGTAAATATACAATGAATACCATTTGGAGATAAACATACTTTTTGTTTCTTTTTTTTTTTTTTGCCTTTCTCCAGATAATTCTAGTGGCTTTAGACTCTACAAATAATCAGTCTGGTGTTTTATGTCCCAGCAATTCTGAAGTTCACTTTGTCTGTTCTGTCTACATGTCATAGAGTCACTAAAATCTTTCACCCAGAAATTCTAAATCTTTTTACAAATGGCGTATTAAGACACATATCCCTGCAAGGAAATGAAATAATTTGATTGTATAAGTAAGGTAACACAAGCAAGAGTTAAATGACAAACAGTACTCCCAAAGCAAATTTTGAAAAGCCCTTGAATGAAGAGGCTTTTTCCTGAAAGACCAGCCTCTTTCATCAAGAGTCTTTAATATTCTTGTCCTTCTTTGCAAATAACCACAAAGAAAGAAATTGAAACTTTGCACTGGAATATTCAACGTGTCCAAAACATCTCAATGCAACAAATGAAAAATTCAAATAAAAATTTAAAATAAGAGCTATCATATTCCATTACACATTAATAAGACCATTTTCTGTTCTTCTTTAAAAATTAAAATCAACCAATCCGTGTTGAAATAAATAAATATATCCTTGCTGTATCTTCCTTATTTGAAAAAAAATAATATGCTTCAAACTAAAAGCCAAGTTAAAAGAAATTATAATTGGGGCAAGACCAATAAAATGTTTTCATACATTCATTTTGAGGTCATTAATATTTTACCTCTCCCATCATTAAACTCAGAACAAGTGCAGTCAGATATATTAATTAAAATGCTCTACACTTCTATCAGTGTTGATTAGTTACTAATACAAAAGTGTTAGAATTTTTATGAAACAACTTAAAAATTTACCCCCAAAGAAGATGGAAACCACATATTTAATAACAGATGCCAAATATGAGATTGTTCTCTCTTTAGAAGTATAATTCACCACTTAAATACTAAGAAGTGGAGAAGTGATATATTCTTCTCTATGGGTCTTTTTCTATCTTCAGACATAAGGACTGAGGACTCATCACAGTGAAGCTGAAAACAGGTTATTGGCACATTAGTAAGTTACCCAAAAGCTGTTCGGCAAATTGCCAACTGTATAAAGGAAAATGTGTGGGTTTTGCTACAAAACCTACAATCAATCTAATATGTAGAAAAGTCCTCCTTTGGAGTCTGTATATAGTATGAATCAATCACGTTTACAATTGCAAATAGTCTGATAAATCGACATCTCAAAATACAAAATTTATATCTAGAAAATATAAACTATCATTTTAGAGGTATTTGAATAAATAGATTGACGTTATCTCTGCTCTTTTAAAAGCAAATCAAGGAAGAAAATTTTAAAATTTATGTGTCATCATTGTATTTTGAAAGTATATTATCTATCCTTAACTCAAACAATATGCTATGTTGAAGAAACAATTAAATGCTACCCACGGGATAGAGATGGCACTGTCTCTCTTCACATACAATATAGAATTTCCAAATGCTATCTAAATTTCTTCATAAACACGCCTTGTACCCACTGGAGAGAGAGAGGCAATGGGATTTAGCAGTTAAGAGCACAGACTACTGTCATGGATGATGATAATAGTACATACCCCATAGAGAGTTTTTGCAAGGAATGAGTAATGTAATAAAGTAAATAACTTGTTTTACTTATTTATTGTTTGGCTGCCTCATGTGGCATGCGGGATCTTAATTCCCCGACCAGGGATTGAAACTGTGCCCCCTGCATTGGGAAAGTGGAGTCTTAACCACTGAATCACCAGGTAAGTCCCCAAAGTAAAGAACTTAGAAAAGTGTCTACCACATCACAAGTGCTACGTGGGCCCGGCGCCCTGGCCTGGGGCAGCGCGAGCGCCCGAAGCTGTGGCTGGACACCGAGATGCCCGGTGAACAGCAGACAGAGGAGGAGGAGGAGGAAGGGATGCAAGAAGAGATGGTGCTGCTGGTGAAGGGTGAGGAGGATGAGGGTGAAGAGAAGTATTAAGTGGTGAAACTCAATATCCCCATGGACAACAAGGAGGTCCCGAGCGAGGCGCCAGTCCCGTCGGCGTACCCGGCGCACTTACACGCGTGCTGGGACGCCGTGCCTTGTCACGCCGCTCCACATTGGCCAAACACGCCCGCATACACACGGGCGAGCGGCCCTTTGCGTGCACCGAGTGCGGCCGGCGCTTCTCGCAGAAGTCGGCCCAGCCCAAACACAGCCGCACCCATACGGGCGAAGGGCCTTACGAACGCCCGGAATGAGACAAGCGCTTCTCGGCCGCCTTGAACCTGCGGTAGCACCGCCGTCGCCCCACGGGCGAGAAGCTGTACGCTGCCGCCACTTCGCGCAGAGTTCCAACTACGCACAGCACCTGCGCGTGCACAGGGGCGAGAAGCCGTACTCGTGCCCGGACTGCGGACGCGACTTCGGCGGCAGTTCGTGTCTGGCGCGCCACCGACGCACGCACACGGGCGAGCGGCCGTACGCATGCGCCGACTGCAGCACACACTTCGCCCAGAGCTCGGCGCTGGCCAAGTACGGGCGCGTGCGCACGGGCGAGAAGCTTCGCTCCTACGCTGTGTGTGGCCTCGGCTTCGGCCACCACTCCAACCTGGAGGAGCATGCGTGCACACACACAGGCGAGCAGCCCTACCCACGTGCCGAGTGCCGCCGGCGCTTCCGCCTCAGCTCGCACTTCGTCAGCCACCGTCGCACGCACATGCGGCGCCGTCTCTGTATCTGCGCGGGCTGCGGCCGGGACTTCAAGCTACCTGCTGGAGGCACTGCCGCCGAGCGCTGCCCAGATTGTGAGTGCAGTTGAACCACCATTCTTGTCTCCGCGGGGTGCGAACTGGGGAGGGCCACGCTGGTATCCCGACCTGGGCCTGCGTTAATCTGGACAACTCCCTGCCCCGCCATCTGCGTCTCAGATAGGGTGGGACGGCGGCCCTGGCTGCCCTGGAACTGGGAGACAGGGAGGATCCCCTACTGGGGTCCCTGGAAACGCGCCCACCTCCCCCTCATTACATCCCCTCGGCCCGTGTTAGAGTGAATAAAGTATTATATCCTCATCCCACCCGTGCCTGTGAATGAAGTGGATGGGGTGTGAATTAGGAGGAAAGTTGGGGGGGTCTCCCCAGGCTTAGGTGATTTAGGTGAATTGTCATGGAGTCAAGTGGAGCTATAAGCCCAAAAGTGTTCCAGGAACTGGTTTTGTGTGTGTGTGTGGAGTCATTCCATGCTTGGCTCTTGGTTACGTCTTCATGACCTCAGACCTAGAAGGGTCCATTAATTTAGCGCGTTCGTGATCAACAGGCAGTGCATTCTGCAGAGCTTTGAGTGAGGCGGCATGAACCTCATGGAACTCAGTCTAGTAAAGAGAAGCAATAGTGGAAACTAGCACTAGGTTAAAGAACTTCAGTGCTACATTATTATTAGCTCATTTTCATCCTCAAAGCATCCCAAAATTAGGTAACTCTTTTACCTCCATTTCTGCAGGTGAGTAAATAGGTACTGACAGCCAGTGAATGGCACAGTGGTGACAAGTACACAGGCAAGTGCAGTCCCTTATCATTGGAGCTCTAATGGGGGAGTTGTTGGATAGGAGAGGTCTTCAATGCAATCTTGGAGTTGAGAGAGGCTCTTCTCAGAGGTGGCATTTAAGCTGGTCTTAAGGTCAAGAGAGTTGGGGTTGAGGACGTATGGAGAGAACCCCTGAACCCACATGCCAGACTTGTTAGAGCAGCAGATGTCCTGTCGGGTGGAAGGTAGGGACAACAAGCAAGGACGTTGGCAGGAGACAGACCACTGAGGACCCTGGAAGCCAGGTTAAAGGTTCCAAGGCCACAAAGAAGCCTTGAGGGATTAGAAGGGAGGGAGGGATATGGCATATTATTGAGCTAGAATTAATAGGAGTTAAAGTGGACGTGGGGAAAGGAGAGATGGGGCTGATTTCATTTCTTAGCTTGGGTAACCGCAGGCAGTGTCATTGAGATGGGGACACGGGATGAGGAACAGAACCAGAGTTGAAAAAAAAAGAAAAAGAACAAAGAAAAAAAAAACAAGTGCTACCTGTTAGCATTTTTTTTTTCCTGATCATTTCTGTTCTTGTTGACACAACTAGTTCACCAATACTTCCTGTATTACTGTGAATCCATGCGAATGTGACCTGCTACCCATACATAAATACTAAAATTCCTTATCTGGGATGCTCATTTCGGTCCTTTGTCATACACTGCCCTGAATTTCAGTATTTCAGGGTATAATTCCGATATAAATGTGAGACAACGTCATACCTCATTTTTAGCATTCCTCTCAAACAATTAGCCTGCTTCTCTGAGGATCAGGACTGTGTTTTACTCATCTTTTATTGGAGCCACAGCCAGGCACATAACAAGCACTCATGGAACTGATTTGAATATTTATGATCCCCATCTAAGCCAACATCATCATATTAGCATATTAGCATCTGGTAACTGAAAAAAAAAAGAGGGGGAAACTGCTGGGAAACTCATGAAAAATTGCATAAAATTCACTAGGTGATTTCCCAAGTTTTGTCTTTGGAGCAAGAGGAATATATTAGAGCAAACATGGCGACTATGAACCCTAGTAGCTGTCTTGGTGTCCTGTAGGGAATTCCCAGTGGCCTGGATTTCACCTAGAAATGTTACACTAATCCCTGTCAAAGGTGTGAGGCTGTGACTCCAGTGGCAACATTGTGACTACTTTAACTTATTGCTGTCCAATGACTAGATTGTCTGATTTTTTTTTCTTTCCATTACTTGGATTGTATTTGAGCAAATGGATTAGAAGTTTGTGTATTGTGAAGCCAGCACCTTGGGGTTCCGTCAGTGCCTTGTCCCCAGCCCCTGCAGAACACTGGGGAAAAGTTCCACCTCAACAAGGCCTGGCAAGCCACCTAAAGAATGTCTGCATTCTCTCTAATCTGAAGCCTCAGGGATGTCGACACAACACTTCCTCCTCCCAGCAAGCCCCTCCCAGTGTCTTCCCACATCATACCCTTAGCAGCTCTTTTCAGGACATCCCTAATTTGCTAGGGTATCAGATTGTACCATAAAGGTAAATGACAGATAAAGCCAAAATTATTTTTATACTTGAGGACTCTTATGGTGGAGGGTTTGTGTAAAGAATTAATAGATACGGAATGTTTTTAAAACCATTATCGTAAAATACATGTTCTAAGCCATAATTGCTATCCCTCTGTCCAGACAACCAATGTAGCCACATCCCTTCCTAGAAGGCTTTGGAGCCACCACTTTAATTATATGTATTTCAATAATATATATTAAGACTATACCACTCTACTATTTTTAGTGTTTATTTTCTCTTCTTTACTACTGTTTACTGTTTTATTTTCCTCTTGGCCATTTATACTCCTTTATGTCCTCTACTCTCTTAAAAGTGTTGAACTATAACTTATTTCTGGAACAATCCCTTTTTCTATCCCTGTGAAGACCCAGATGGAAGTTGAAAGAGGGGACTCTCCACCAACTGGCCATTATGGGAAGATAAGAGGACATGCAGCCTCACAGGAGGCCTGCAGGGAGTAATCGCAGAGCTGCAAATGTGGGTAGAAGGCTTAGCTAGCCCCACCAGCGGTAAAGATTTTATCTCAGTGAGTTGTTGAAAGAGACATGCAGATCATCAAGTGAGGCAGAGGCCAAGAAAGTCATAGTAAAAAGTCTGATCACTCCAGGAGATGCATGTAAGGTAATCAAGGGCAGGATAATGGCCACTTTCTGAAACTGGAGCTGGACAGGAACCACCCAACCCTGCATCTGCTAAGACATCAGGCTCAATTCCCAGCAGCCTGGCAACCTGCAGCAGAGACTCAGTGTAAACAGCCGGAGCATCGTCCATCCTCCAGCAACAATAGCGAACTGCCTGGTGCCATGGCCCTGTGCTTTCACATGCGATGTCCCCTGTGCCTGGAATTTCAAAATTTACTCCTTAAATTGGAAAAAGTGCATTTATCTTTTAATCTCAAGTGTAACCTTCTCCCTCCACCTCACGGATAAGGTATCCTTCCTCTGTGCTCTGACAATAATCATATTGGAGTTGAATTACCTATTTGTGTATCAGCTCAATAGACTGAGATTCCCTTGAAGACATAAATTTTTTTTCATCTCTGTATCCCCAGAAATGCCTTACACGTTGTGCTCAGTACATACATGTTGATGAGCAAATGAGTAAGTCAACAAATAAAAGAAGGAAAGGATGAATGGATCCTTGAGCATTTGTGGTTTTGACAGAGAGACAAGCAACTGTGGGGACCCTTCTGGGACTGAGGGTTTTGGCGGGTGGGATGAAGCGATGGTATGGAATCCTGCCATCTCACTGAGCCTGAGCAAGGGACAGAGCTGCCTGCAGGACACCAGGCACCCCAGAAACACAGGGACGGCACCTGGACACATGCACCACCTCTGATAACAGTGGCTTCTCAGGGAACCAGAATCTCTTTCCTCTTCTTCCTACCTCCAACCAGAGTTAAGAAATAAGAAACCACATACTGCTGACATTTCTCCTTTAGAGCCTTTTACACTAGAATGGACTTTCCTGCTTGGGAAGTAAGCCCTTTGAGAAATAACAGCAACTATATTCTGTGTAGCAGAAAGCACGTTATCACCATGGAGATAACAGCAATGCCACCTCTGAGGCTAGTGATAAGAAGTTAGTTTAAAATTCTCCAGAGAACTGAGATTAAAGACAAGAATAATTACAATCTTTGGGGGCAAATCTGTTCCACAATTTTGAATAAGGGAAATAAAAGATCTCAGGTAAAGCCTCTTCAGTCAATGATTTCAATGGTGTTTTATCCTTATTAATGAGTTTATTCTTACACAGTATGTTGGGCTGTATTAAAATGATTGTGGGGAATTCCCTGGTGGTCCAGTGGTTAGGACTCTGCACTTGAGCTGCAGGGGTCCCGGGCTCAGTCCCTGGTCAGGGTACTGTACTAAGATCCTGCAAACCATGTGGTGCAGCCAAAATAAATAAATAAAATTAAATGATTGCATTTTATAATGAAGAGAAGGGAATATTGCTACCACAAAGCAAGGACCTGACTCCTTTTCACTTACTCGTTTGTTCAAACATTGTTTCCTAGAAATCATGTTTAGAAATGTCTCATCTAACTCCCCCACCTCAGAAAGTACCACTCACTTTTGTGCTTTCAAACATCAGTTTGTCAGACCGTATCAGAGAAATTAATAAGTGTAGTAACACTCTCAAGCCTAAATAATAGAAATGAATGAATGGTATTATTAGACCATATGATCTGCATATACGTCTTCATTTTTTAGGGTATAAAGCAAGTTTTTTAAAGTTTAATACCATAACTTAGAACATAAAGATCAAAGTCTAAATACAATCCACATTCTTCATTCCCCAACCGGAAACACTCTCTAAAGTGACATACACATATGTATACTTTTTGATTATAACAAAAATAAGCCTGATGCTGTTACTCTGTCTTACAGGTTTAGAAAGCTTAAGCTCAGAATCATGAAGCAGGATGTCCAAAGTCATATAGTTCACATGCAATAGAATTTAAATTTGAACTTCATCCCTTGAATTAGTGAAATGTAAATAAATAGGGAGTTCTGGCAGATGTATAAATTAACTTTCATTGGACTATGGGCATTATTCAAATTCTGTAGGGTTTTTTCCTTCAAAATAAATAAGAACATGGTTCATCATAAATGTTAAAAATTACATAAGGAAAGTTCTCCAAATAATGTGAAAAAGCAAATAGGTTCAAAGAAAGACTCTGCAACAATAATAAAAATTAGGATATCCCTTTGGGCAGTATTTTTCAAACTGTGCTCTTCAGAACACTACTTTCACTGGATATTAAGAGATACTATATGGCAGGGGGGGGAAGGATTCACCAAAAATTAGTTTATTTCTATTTAATAACAAGGAACAACCTCAAAAGGAAATTAAGAAAACAATTCATATTTAAAATAACACTGGGAATTCCCTGGTGTTCTAGTGGTTAGGACTCTGAGCTTCCACTGCCAGGGCCTGGGTTTGATCCCTGGTCAGGGAACTGAGATCCTGAAAGGATCAAAATAAATAATACCAAAAATAAATAAATAAAATAGCATCAAATTATATGAACTAACCATACTGAAGTAATCATTTCACAGTATATACATGTATCAGATCATCATAGTGTACACCTTAAACCTACACAGTGTTAGATATAATGTTATATATACAGATATATATATAAAACTTACACAATGTTGTGCGCATATAAACAACAATTTTGAAAAAGAAGAACAAAATTGGAGTTCTCACACTTCCTGATTTCAAAACTTACTGTAAAGGGACAGTAATCAAAACAGTGTGGTACTGGCATAAAGACAGACATGTACTCCAGTGGCACAGAAGACAGCCCAGAAATAAATGTGGTCAAATGGCGTCGACAAGACTTCCAAGACCATTCAATGGAGAAAGGACAGTCTTTCCCACAAATGGTGCTGAGAAAACTGGATATCCACAAAAGCATAAGATTGGTCCCTTACCTTATACCATATTCAAAAATGAACTCAAAATGAACCAGAAAGTGGCTCCTCCCACACAGTTTTGTATCTCAATAAATGGCAATCCCCTCTGACCAGTTGCTCAAGCAAGAAGTCTCAGTCATGGTTGTCTTCTCATTTAACATCATTCAGTCCATCAGAAGACCTATCAGCTTCTAAATAGATCCTGAATCTGACCACCTCTACTGTCTCCAAGCTAAAGTTGCCTCTCTTTTGTACAGAGATTGCTAACTGGTTTTCCTTTTTTCCTTCTCATTTTATATTGTCTCTTTGTACAGTCAGTTTTCCTCACTGCAGAGTCATTCCCTTAAAGGAAACCTGACCCCATTTCTCCTCCAGTGGAAACCCTGTCTTGGATTCTAATCTCACACTAAGTAAGAGTGGTCTAAAAGTCCTACACCACCTACACCCCCACCACCCTCCTTAACTCATCTAACACCACTCCTGACCCCATTCACTCTTCCCTAACACATCTGCTTCATTGCTTCCCTGGACAATACCCAGGATGTCTCCACCTCTACACCTTGGCACTTGCTATTATTTCACCTGGAAGTTCTTCTTCCACAGACCTGCAGGCTGTTCCCTCCTCCCCTTCAGGTCTTGATTCTAATATCTCAGACTTGGAAGATTGTCTATGACCACCTTATATAAAACAGGTCTGCTTACAGTGTTCTTTTAGTTTTTATTTGTTTTTTACTGTGCATACCACCATTTGAAATTTTATATGCATTTACTCGTTTGGGGTCTAGCTTAAAATTAGTTATGTATTTTGACTGTGGCATTCACTGCTAGAGAATAATATATTTTTAGCAAATATTAAAAATTATCTATATTTTTCCATCCTCAGGATTTATTTGAAATGGCATACTCAATTTAATTTCTGTCATATCATACCATACATCACAAAAATCCTATGAAATCTTGAATTTCTAGCAGTATAATGTATGCCTCTGATTGACATTTTATTTTGGCTGCAAGTGATTTTAATAAGCACTAAATATCCAATAAAAAATATTGACTCCAAAGTCAAATTTGGGCAATCTGACCACAGAGGAAATATTTTCAATATATCCTTGCTTTAGAGCAGTTTACCCCCAGCATCTTCCCATAAAATAACACAGTAATGATTCTACAAAAGAAGGTTCCAGAAAATAATTAGATGGAGTTGAAAATAAATCCTGCTCTTGTGAAGAAGTGACCAAAGGGTGCTGATCTTGTTCAATCCCTGATCTATCACTGTTGGAGTGGGAGAGATCTTCAGTGGTGTTGCAGAGGAAATTTCACAAAAATCATGTTTCTCGATAGCGGTGGATCAATTTTCCAGTAGAACTCCAAGCAGGAAGAGAGTCTTCTAGCAAAGCCTATTTAGAATGAATCTTCCATTACCCTGTATGAGCTCAGTAAAGGAGCAAAGAGGTAAAGAGTCAGAGTTGATTAATTGTAGAGCCACAACCAGCATTTTATAGATTTTAAATAAAATCAAATACATCCATACCAATACACTGAAAACCATCTACTATTTCTTCGTTCATTAAAAAAAAATTTATTGAGCACCTGCTGCAGGTCAGGTACTCTTCTAACACTGAGACTATAGATGCAAAATAAGGCGGGGGGAGCGGTAAACCCTGCTTTTAGGGAGCCTACATTCTACTGGAGAAAGGCAATGATCAATCAACTGAATCAATAGGTAATTAATGTTGATAGGTACTCTAAGGAAAATAAAGGCAGGTAAGAGGACAGATAGTAGTTAAAATGCTGGCAGGGCTCATATGTTTGATAAAGGTTCAGGGAAGGACTCTTGGATCAGGTGTCATTATATATAGAAAACCTGAATGAAGTGAGAGTGAGCTATGAGGCGAGCGCATAAATGCTTCTGGCGGAAGCGTCCCTGTGTGCCAAGGCCGAGGGCACTTAGCATGATTGAGATGCCGCAGGGCCGCAAGAGTGGCTGAAGGTGAGTGAGTGAGACCAAGATTGGCCAGAGATGCAGATAGAGAAGCAGGTGAAGACCATTTCATAGAGAATGTTACTTGCCATGGTAAGCACTTGGTAGTTCATTTGTAAGCTGTTACTGGGGTGGATGAGCACAGAGGCACAGAGCAAGAGGAGAAGCTGGAAGACACATTACAAACCTGATGCAACAGTCCAGGTGAGAGATGATAGAGGCTTGGACTAAAATTATTTAATTGATAGCTCAAAATTAGAATATATTTTGAAAGTAGAGCTGACAAGATTTTATGATAATTTGAAATATGGGGCTTAAGGGAAAAACATAACATTTGAGAGTCAGATCTCTGGGTCAAGATGAGATAAGTCAGTTAAGTGAATATAGACAGAGAAGAGGAAAGATCCAACAAC
Source organism: Monodon monoceros (assembly GCF_005190385.1). Lineage (NCBI taxonomy): Eukaryota > Metazoa > Chordata > Mammalia > Artiodactyla > Monodontidae > Monodon > Monodon monoceros. The sequence continues at coordinate 16,052,662 of NW_021703778.1, forward strand.
GATACCCTGAGAGACTCCAATATTTGAGGTCTTAGAGCTGAGTAGGATCCAACAAAGACAACAGAGAAGCAGTAGTCCAGTAAGGTAGGTACAAATAAAAAGGGAATGATATTCTGGTGACCAAGGGCAGACACAGTTTCAAAGAGGAAGGGGCAACAGATGATGTCAAATGCTGCTGCTGCATCAGTAAGGTGAGGACTGCGAGTTGACCCCCGGATTTAGGAACATGGAGGACATGGATAAGAAACAGCTGTAGGATGATGTAGGAAGAAGGCCCTGCTGGAGGGGGTTTTGTAGAGAATGAGAAAACAGAAAGAGCTCGTTACCATTTTAAAGAAGTTTGCTCGTGAAGGACATAGAGAAATTGGACAAGACCTGGTAGGAAATGTGGAGTCGAGAAGGTTTTTGGATAGAAAATATTTCAAGCAGCTTTTATATTTTCAAAGATGTGAAAAGATCCATTCTTATATTATCCCTTGGCAAATATCAGAGTTTTGTAGCTTCATTATAAGGTCCAAGGGGGAAAAAAAGCCAAATAGCTATTTTTCTCAATCCTATCATTTCCATGGCAATCTTTAAAGCATATTTTTAAAGGAATCTTTAGGGTACACTCCCGTTATAAAAATGCTAGCCAGGGCTTCTCTGGTGGCTCAGTGGTTGAGAGTCCGCCTGCCGATGCAGGGGACACGGGTTTGTGCCCCGGTCCAGGAAGATCCCACATGCCGCGGAGCGGCTGGGCCCGTGAGCCATGGCCACTGAGCCTGCACGTCCAGAGCCTGTGCTCCGCAATGGGAGAGACCACAATAGTGAGAGGCCCGCGTACCACATACACACACAAAAAAATGCTAGCCATTTGAAGAAAATATATTTTAAAATTCTTGATATACGTCAGTTTTAAATTCTTGATATACATCAGTTAAGCACAAAACTTAACATTTGGCTTCCCACAAAAAATAATAAAATTATTCATGAAATGGAAAAGAAAGAAAATGAGTGCTACCAATTTGTTTCTTATTTTCAGGAGAGAGAAAGTCTCCTGCCAGTAACTTCATTAAGAATATTTAACAACATAATGAATATTGCTAAATATTTAGTCCATGTGACTTTTTGTTTTATAACAATCTTCTAAAAACAAAACCTTAGGACATATTTTGTAATTTTTTGTGGGAATTTCTACAGAAAATTAATGTCATCTAAAGCATCAATCGAACTTTCTGGTGGTATTAGATTAGAAAATCCAGAAAATTCATGATACACTTATCCCTTGGACCAGATCGTTGGAGACTTTTTCAGACCCACACGTTTTCCTCCAAATGGGCTTGAACAAGCCTATCTACAACTGCAGGAGACCAAGGACTTGGTATCTCTGCATACCCTCAACCCACCTGTGGAAATACCAGTTGAGAAGAACCTTAGATGATGACTCTCAGACATGAAGTGTCTTCATCTGTCTTTTGAGAGAAAAGAATAGTATAATCCAGACCAGACTCTCTGACAAGCACCTAAGACACAAAATAAACATCTCATTTGCTTTAAGTACCTTAGTATGCCAGGGACTAAGTTGGATTGTTTCCATAAAAGTTTACAGACCACACTGACTGAAAATAATCTCAGTGTAGGCACTCTAAAATGTCACATTTGTGAGGAGTGTCAGAGTCCAGTACATCCACTTTTGGGGAGATGACTATGGTTTAATGGCTTATGAATTCCACTAGGGAAAGTACAAGAATTCCCACTGTACTCCAACTGTTTTATTCATGTACTGCTATATACCACCGTATTTCCCATGCTTAGAATGATGCCTAGCTTACAGTAAGTAATAAATGTCACTTCCAAAATTATTCATTCAATGAATATTTTATTGAGCACTACAACACACCAGGCACTGTTCTAATATAGCAGTTCATGACTAGAACACTTGGGATGAGCTATGGATAATGGAAATCTCATACTGATAAATTCTACCAAAACATTTTTTGGCCAGAGTTAGATATTGAAATACTACTGGGGAAGACTTAGTCTACAGAATCACTTGCTTTTTTAAAGAGCTCTTTCAGTTCATTTGCTTCAACCTTCTTCATTCGACATAACAGCCTTAAAAATTGTCATACTCATAGAAACAGAATAGAAAAGTATTTGCCAGGGACTGGGTGGGGAGAGGGGGTGGGAAATAGGGACAGATTGGTAAAAGGGTATGAACTTTCAGCTATAAGATGGATAAGATCTGAGGATCTAATATAAAACATGATGACAATAGTTGATGATACTGTATTGTATAATCAAACCCTCCTGAGAAAATAGAACTTAAACGTTCTCACCGAGAGAGAGAAATATGTAAGGTGATGGATGTGTTCATTAACTCAATAGGGGAATCCTTTCACAATGTATACATGTATCAAATCACCACTTTAAATATCTTAAAATTTTTTGTGTCAGTTATACCTCAATATATCTGAAATTTTAAAAAAAACAGGCTGATTCTTGGGTCGTCCCCACTGGGATTTAGCAGCCTCCTCAACGATCACCAATGACCACTTATTTCGTTGGAAATATCAAAAGTCCTCCCAAAGCAAAATATAAAACTGTAGCATTTTCCTCAAATGAACAAGAAAATGAATAAGCAAGTTCACTTTTCTATGGAGAGCATTTTTTATCTGTTTAGACTAAAATAATGCAAATACGTCTCCTCTACCCTCCTATTTCTTCAGAACACTTATAACAACTGAAAACATGTTTTGCTTAACTTTTTAGAACCGTATTGCTTTCTTCCAAATAAAACCAAAAGTAAGTACCCAATAGGATACAGAGCCTTTTCAATTTAATGATTATAGGAAAATGAATCTAAAAGAGAAATATCTGCAGCCATGTATTATGCAATGATGAAAAGAGCTAAGTTCAGGATTCCAAAAGAAATGTCTTAGTTCAGAGTACCTAGCGTGTGCTGGGAAAGATGAAGGAAGAATGAGAAGCTGACACTGAAGCTGAGAAGGGATGCTGCAGCTGAAATATAAAGAATGAAAAGGATATGAGAAGACTTATTTACACTCCTAGAACAAGGCTAAGTCCAGTGAAGCTAAAAACACCCACAAAAATGAAATACCATCAGCGTCCAGAATTTAGGCAAGTATATTTTATTGAGTTCTACCACTCAGTGTGAAATGAACTCACAGAGGGATTACAATCCAGGCTCAGATGCTTTAGATCACCAATTTTCCAAGTGCTAGGACTTGAAACATTCATCATGATGTTTACTTTAGAGGATTTTTCATATATGCAGTTTCCTAGTAAGCCTGGGTTTTTACATTTCTTCACTATTAATGTATACATATGTTGAATAGAGAAAAATCATTACTAAGAAATAGCATCTATCATTATAAAACAAAACAAGGTTGTTTCCAGATTTTGTGCTCTCTAAAGGGATAAATGTATTATGTCAGTTAAAAGCTCATGGATGATCTTGGTCTTAGTACTCACTTAGTTGCAGCCTAGCTTCTTATCAGTCCTGGGCCTTAGCCAGGACATAAGTACACACACACAACTTATTATATCCAACTTCACTTGCTAAATTTTAGAGCATTCAGAGACAACAAAAACAAAAAGAGTGTCTTTTGGAAATGATTCAGCTCAGATTTAGAAAGTTAATATAGGACTTCCCTGGAGGTCCAGTGGTTAAGACTCCACGTTTCCACTATAGGGGGTGTGGGTTCATTCCCTGGTTGAGAAACTAAGATCCCACATGCCACACAGCGTGGCAAAAAAAAAAAAAAAGTTAAAATAAGCACAGATGTTTTACTGCCAGAGAAGCAATCCTATTACAAGTATTATTTGCAAGGCCTACAGGTTTTTACTAGCACTTTATTATGGGGATGCTTGTAATGGGGCTGAGGCAATGATAAACAGGCACTGTGACTCGAATGCTTTTCTCTCAGTATTAGTCGTATTTTTATGCCTTGTAGTACTTTATAAAGTGAATGTTGTGGGCATTCAATAATAATTTTTAAATTATTGCATGGAATAAAATCAGTGAGGCATAAATCATTCACAGATCATGGCGTTCAATTGAGAGAGGCCAAGTAGGCCTGATGAATCAAGGATCAAATTCAAAACCAAACCATTTGTCAACATTTAGTAATGTAAGTGCCCATGTCTGTTCTCGCTCACAAAATACCTTCACAAGAAGATGCTTGAGATTCAGGCTTTGAGACCCTTGCTGTAATGGCCATGAAAAACATTAGAAGCAGTTTTCACATAGATGGAGGTGTAGAATGCTTAGGTTTAACAAAGCCAATGTTCCTAACAATCTCTCTGGTCTAAAGGGTTAACCACATTTACGCAGACCTCTCTCCCTTGCCAGTTAGAGATAGGCAAACAATTTAGATGCCATCCTTGTGACTGAGTAGATTTGTCCATATGAGCCCTTGATGAATGTTTTAGATCAGCTATTCGTCTGCTCTGTCATGAATAGCCTCTCACTAAGTTCCCTGCCACTTACCCTCAGTCTTCTACACAGTTCACCAAGTTTATCTTTCGTACATGCACACCTGGATTCATCATACTTCTACTAAAGACTGCCAAGTTTCTCCCCTGCCAACAGAGTAAAATCCAAATGGGTTACAGTACTAAATGCTTTTAGACAAACCTAACATTTTAGTCTAACATCCCTGTTTTAAATACACACACGCATATCCAACTCCAGACCCCTCCGATTCCTCAGTTGTTTCCAAGTGTCACAGTACTCCTGCTTCCAAGCCTTTGTATGTGCTATTTTTTTTCCTAGAATGTCCCTTAAAACCTGAAAACACCTATTCATTCTTCAATGCCCAGGTCTAACATTGTCCTCATTGTGAAGCCTCCAGACTTCCAGGCAGAATAAATCAGTTTTCTTTGTTTCCATAACTCTTGGTATCTGTGTCTTGTAGTGAGATAATATAGTTATCTGTCTGTCTTCCTAGCTTGATTTTAAAGTGCTTGGAAATGGAGAATTCATTCATTCAACAAACCATTATTATTATCATCATAATTATTTTTAACATAATTATATTTATTATAATTATTATTCAGAACCTACTAAATGCCAGGCACTACTCCTGGAGATGAGGTTATAGCAGTGAACACAACAAGCGAGATCCCTACCCTAATGGAGCTTATATTGCAGTCTGAAGAGAGAGATAAGAAACAAAATAAATAGTACAATAGAAAGTGGTACGAGCTATGAAAAGAAAATTAAGCAAAGAAGCAAGGTAAGGAGTACTGTTGTTGATGGTTGCAATTTTAATTTGGGTGAGCAGGAACGGACTCCCTGAGAAAGCAATATGTGAACCAAGATACAAAGATGATAAGGCGGAGTGCCGTGTAGATATTTAGAGGAAGCTTACTGGAGGCAGAAGAAATAGCAGGTACAAAAGCCCTGAGGTAGATCAAAGAAGTCAGAGTGACGGGAGAGGAGTGACAATAAAGAGTCATAGAAATAAAGTGAAAGAGGTAATGGTAGCCAGATCATGTAGGACCCCTTAACCCATTGTACAGAGTCAGCTGTTTTTCCGAGTGAGAAGTTAAGCCATTGGAAAATTTACAGCAATAAAGCAGTTTGATTCTTACATTTTAACGAGCTCACTGTGACGGCTGTGTGTTCACCAAATAATTTTATTTCCTCCCTGTATTCACATTCAAGGCAATTTCTTAGCTTCTCTTGCAGTTAGATAAGACCATGTGACTGACTTCCAGCCATAGGAAGCAGTCAGAAGTGATGGATGCAGCATCCAGGCCTGGCAAGAAAACTCACACATTGTCCACATTCTCTGCCATGTGCAGAGAATCCAGTGGAGAATTTCCTATCCTAGAGAAAGATGGAGAAATCCTGGGTCCCTGAATGACCGTGCAGGTCAGCACCCCTTCACCCACTCACTGTCATGTGAGCAAGTAATCAACATTTGTTGCACTAAGCCACTGAGATTTTGGAGTTGTTACAGCAGTTAATGCCATGACTAACACAGGAGGCTATTGCAATAATCCAAGTAAAATATGATGATGGCTTGGATCGAGTGGTAACAGTGATAGAAGCAGTCAGAACCTTAATATATCTTGAAAATGAACCCCACTGGTTCATACAATACTGAGAGGTTGTATTGGGGATGGGAGCTTAAAACACTAGTCAAAGATGACTCCCAAGATTTTTGGCCTGAGCAACTAGAAGGGTGGAGTTACATCTCTCTGAGCTGGAGAAGACAGAAAGGACCAGGCTGTGGGGAGAATCAAGAGCTCAGTTGAGGAAATGTAAAGTTTGAGATCCAAGTACAAATGTCATCTAGACAGTTAGACACATAAGACTGAAGTTTAGGGGCAAAGTCTGGGCTGAGATGTTTAAACCACATAATATATAGCACATATTTAAACCGCAAGACCATATAGATCTCCAAGTTTGTTTGTGTAGATGGAAAAGAGGGCTAAGGACAGAGCTCTGGGACATTCCAGTTTCAAACTTCAGGGGAATAAAAAATACCAGGGAGTAAATTGGAAAAGAAAGAGAGTGAGGTAGGAGGGATCCAAGACAGAATGAAAAACAAAGTGTTTCAAAGATGGCAGAGTAATTAACTGCATCACTTAAGAATATTTTTGTCATCTTTTTACTGTTAAGCACAGTACCTGATACACAATAAAAATGAATAAATATTAATAAATTTTGGATGACTCTAAATAATAACTATAAATTTGCTTCAAGCAATGGGAAAGATGAAAGAATGGCATGAGGGACACAAGAGTCCAGAATTATGCTAAGGGAAGTGATAAAATGAAATTCACCTAAAAAGCTATCCTTAAATTAAATGGTACTTTCACCAATCCCCAGCAGCAAGACGTATTTTTATTATCTAAATGGTAGGAGGGGTTACTTTCTGGTGGGGAGAGAAGCTTGAGAATGCACAAAGTACTCAGTTTTAAGCATTATGATGTATGACCTCATAAACAGTCTTTTTTGTGATGTATCGTATTTTTATTTTGGAAAAAAGGCTGTTTTTTTCTTAAAAGCCTGGCTATTTGAAACTATTATATAAAGAATAGTTTGAATTTTACGTGAGTAATTATTTCATGCATAGCTCTGTCTTCTGTGATAACTACCATTATTAAGCTTTCCAATCTTTGCACACTTCCCATTTTCTTTCTCCTTAATTCTCCTCAATATGTTGAAAATACAACACTGAATTTTAAACTAAAATATTCCTAGGGAATTAATACAAAAGTGAACTAGCATTTCCAGAAAGTTGATAATAAGAGAAATATTATTTAGAGGAATTATCTACTTACATATATACCAAGACACAAAGGATATGAAGCACTGACAAGTACTGACAAACTGACAGCTTAATTTAATAAAATAAAATATTGGGTTGGCCAAAAATTTCATTCGGTTTCAAATAAAAATAAAAGACACATTTTTCATTTTCACCAGGAACTTTATTGAAAAACATACTCATTAACCAAATGAACTTTCTGGCCAACCCAATATAAACAAGTGAATATAAAACAAGGTCAGAAAGCTATAAGGTAAACCTGAACTATAAGACTAAGCATTAGTATATAGTTATGGATGTTATAGGTTCTAAAGTTATAAAAATTGGGCCACATATTAATTCTAGAACTTCCTGATGGCCAACAAAGGAATAATAAGTCTATAATTCCCTATATGTGCCTTGGATCTTCCTTACAAGGGCCACTTAGTGATGCAGTAGATGATATCTTCAGCTGCTTTCCCAACTGCTTACAATAAATGAAAAAATATATGCATCCTATAATGTAATTTATGGGAGGGCATATGCAAGAGAAATTTAAAAGGAATTTTGTAAGGAAACCAAAATAATATGGACCACTCCATAGCTCTTTGATGCTCTGGCTTGGTTCGCAGAGAAGAATGAGTTGCTTCAAACAATCCTCCATAGAAATCATTTATCTCAGTGGGGCTTAAGAAATACTAAAAATAATAAGTTCTTGAGAATCCTTCAGTTTAACATCTGTCCCAATTGTGTGTCTCCAAATTTCTTGGGGATAAGAACTGTCATTTTAACATAATTGTGTAAGTGCCTAACATGACATCTTGCAGGGGCAGAGGTTTTCAAAATACAAAAATAGATGCATTCCTTCATCTAAAAACTTTCTCTGACAAAAAAGTGATAGAGTGCCTCCTCTCAGCTAAGGTGGTTGCGTTCCTCATTGTTCACAACTGGTCCTTGATTGTCACACAATGAGAGTAAATGGAATGGAGAGAGATAATCAAATTACCATTCCTACCATGAACCTTTAGAAAACTGCCACTAAGGCTCTAACCATAAAGTCTTTTTCACAGCTTTAAGCATAAGTTGTAGACTCCATTAGTTCTTGCCCCACAAATTAAATAAACTTGAGCTAATGAGCAGAATTGACCCAAAAATAGAAAAGCTAATTTTTTGAGTACCTGTGTTGCAGTCATGACACATATTTTACTTAATCAATATAAATAACAACCCTGGGTAATATTCAACTCATTTTACATTTGAGCTATTTGAAATTTGTAGAGATGCAATGTTTTTCTGGGGCTACATATCTGGTGAACAGCAGAGCTTGACTCAGATCTCAAAATTTACCCTCCTTCTATGATATCAAATACTGCTCTCAGTCTTCCATACTATTTTCTGTTTAGAGATATAAAGGAATGCTTATTAAAATAATACTTTTTTTCAGAAATAGAGCCTTATATAAAATTATCATGCATCTGAAATATAAATGCACAACTAACAGACTTTAATGTGCATTGCAAGAAGTGACAACTTAGAAAAGTTTTATTCAAAAAAATAAGAATCTCCTCCAGAATGATACATAATAAGGTATAATTTCAAAATCTCCTTCTTTATTAAAATATATCAAACAAACATATTTAGGACATTGATAACAGTAACAAAATAACACAGACATCTAAATAAGTTCATTAAAATGCTTAAATAAATCTTTCAGAGCTAAAAATCAACAATGCATATTTCATTGATATATATGTTTATGTATGTATGTGTGTGCGTGATCAATTTGACAACCTATAAGTACAGTTATTCCCCTGGGAGATTTGGGAAACAGCTAAAATTGTCTTACATAAGCAGAAGATAGCATGGTGGCCAATGCACATTAGGAATACTGAAGCCCAAACTTGATTAACACCACCACAATATCTGAAATTCAAAGGTTCTATAAAATAAAGTAAAGTGACTATGAAATGACTAGGTATAAAATTCCAAAATACTGAGAATAACTTCTCTATTGAATACAGGTTTAAATTGGCATAGCTGAATAATAATAAAGTTAAAATTTTCTATCAATAAGTTCTGTCATTTCTGAAATACTATTTCACCAAGCTAGAGAAAAGAAATGAATTGTTCCTTTTTCTTTTAATATTGCCCTGTCTCAAAAGATCTTCTTCACAGCTACCAAATTTTGCTTCGTGTAATTTTGAGATCATTTTGAAATACAGATACAATTTCTAATGTGAACTGTTAAGAAACAGTGCACCCTTTGCAATATAAGCTCTTGTTCAATTTACGTCTTTGGTTTCATTGCAATCTCATTGAAAGCAGACCTCAGATTATTCAATGGCACTAAAGCAAAATTTCTTCAGGATTTTCTGATGTGTTTTGTGTTTATAAAGTCTCTTTCAGCTTGTGAAAACATCTTTAGACCCTGAGCTATGTAGTGATTAAGGGATAATTGTTAAACAAGAATTTAAATATTAATGGATATATCATGATAAATTTTTCCAATGACATCATCTGTACCATGCAGTTCCATCTTCTGACAGTAGAGACTGGGTTCCATAACTGATCGTCTAATTCAAAACAAGTTAAAATGATAAGTAAAATATATTTTAAAATCTTTTCAAATGCCTAAGTCCATCAGGAAAGTAAGGAATATTCAGATGCCAAAAATTAAGTGAGGGCAGAAACCCAGCTAGGTACTAAGAATTTAAAACAGGTTATTCCTTGAAGGAAGCCTATTTCTGAGCTTAGGAATTTTAAGCTTTGGTTTCCATGGTTTTAAGGGTGCAGGAATAAAAAGTAATGCCCAAATAAAAGAGTTCAATAGAAGGAGAGGAGAAAGAGAATGAAGTAAAGACAATATATGAAGAAATAATGACTTCAGCTTTCTAAAATTTATGGAAGACCCCTCACCACAGAATCAAAAAGCCTCACAACTCTCAAGCAGAATAAAGAGAAATCCACATCACAGTGAAACTACCAAAAATCAAAGAAAAAAAGGAGGCTTTAATACAACCAGAGGGGGAAAAAAAGACAGATTACCCTAAAGAGAATCATAATTACTAATAATTACATTGACAGCTGATTATCATCTATGACAATGGAACCCAAAAGACAGTAGAATTACATGTATAGAGAGTTCCCAATTGATGATGATTTGATTTTTGATTCTTTGACTTTACAATGGTGTGAAAGCAATCCACATTCAGTAGAAACCATACTTTGAATTTTAATCTTTTCCTGGGCTAGCGATATGTGATACCACACTCCCTTGGGATGCTGGGCAGTGGCAGTGAGCAGCAACTCCCAGTCATGAGGTCACAAGGGTGAACAACCAATACACTGACAACCATTCTGTACCTGTGCAATCATTCTTTTTTTCGCTTTCAGTAGAGTTTTCAGTAAATTACATGAGATATTCAGTAAGTTTTGTGTTAGATGATTTTGCCTAACTGTTGGCTAATGTAAGTGTTTGAGCATGATGAAGGGATGCTAGGTTAAACTATGATGTTTGGTAAGTTAGGCATATTAAATGAAATTCAATTTAGGATATTTTCAACTTATCATGGGCTTCTCAGGTTGTAACCCCATCATAAGTCGAGGAAGATCTATCTGCTAAGAAAAACTAGCTGTTAGAATTTGAAACCCAATTTTAAAAATTAATCACATTTATTGATGTAGAATGTATTTAAAATGAACTGTATACATTTAATAAAAACCCAACTCAGTGGGTTTTTATAGATTAGCACAACTGTAAAACAACTGCCACAACTACAGAACATTTCTATCACCCCAGAAGTTTCCTCAAGCCCTTTTGCAGTATATCCCACCCTCCACCAGTAGCACCTGATAACTACTGATATATATTTTTCCTAATATAGCATTTTCTATTCTTTTTTACATGAATGGAATCATACAACATGTATTTTCGTATCTGGGTGCTTTAACTTAGCATAATGATTTTGAGGTTGATCCATGTTGTATTGTGAATCAGTGGTTCATTCATTTTTATGTCTGAGTAATATTCAGTTGCATAGATATACCATATATTTTTTTATTCATTGATAGACACTTATGTTGTTTCCACTTTTTTTTTTTTCACTGTGATTCCTAGCATTAAGGAATTTTATTATCAGGGGTTTTGTTTGTTTGTTTGTTTTTGTTTTTTTTTTACATCTTTATTGGAGTATAATTGCTTTACAATGGTGTGTTAGTTTCTGCTTCATAACAAAGTGAATCAGTTATACATATACATATGTTCCCATATCTCTTCCCTCTTGCGTCTCCCTCCCTCCCACCCTCCCTATCCCACCCCTCCAGGCGGTCACAAAGCACTGAGCTGATCTCCCTGTGCTATGCGGCTGCTTCCCACTAGCTATCTACCTTACGTTTGGTAGTGTATATATGTCCATGCCTCTCTCTCACTTTGTCACAGCTTACCCTTCCCCCTCCCCATATCCTCAAGTCCATTCTCTAGTAGGTCTGTGTCTTTATTCCTGTCTTACCCCTAGGTTCTTCATGACATTTTTTTTTCTTAAATTCCATATATATGTGTTAGCATACGGTATTTGTCTTTCTCTTTCTGACTTACTTCAGTCTGTATGACAGACTCTAGGTCTATCCACCTCATTAAAAATAGCTCAATTTCGTTTCTTTTTATGGCTGAGTAATATTCCATTGTATATATGTGCCACATCTTCTTTATCCATTCATCTGAAGATGGGCACTTAGGTTGTTTCCATCTCCGGGCTATTGTAAATAGAGCTGCAATGAACATTTTGGTACATGACTCTTTTTGAATTATGGTTTTCTCAGGGTATATGCCCAGTAGTGGGATTGCTGGGTCATATGGTAGTTCTATTTGTAGTTTTTTAAGGAACCTCCATACTGTTCTCCATAGTGGCTGTACCAATTCACATTCCCACCAGCAGTGCAAGAGTGTTTCCTTTTCTCCACACCCTCTCCAGCATTTATTGTTTCTAGATTTTTTGATGATGGCCATTCTGACTGGTATGAGATGATAGCTCATTGTAGTTTTGATTTGCATTTCTCTAATGATTAATGATGTTGAGCATTCTTTCATGTGTTTGTTGGCAGTCTGTATATCTTCTGTGGAGAAATGTCTATTTAGGTCTTCTGCCCATTTTTGGATTGGGTTGTTTGTTTTTCTGTTATTGAGCTGCGTGAGCTGCTTGTAAATTTTGGAGATTAATCCTTTGTCAGTTGCTTCGTTTGCAAATATTCTCTCCCATTCTGAGAGTTGTCTTTTGGTCTTGTTTATGGTTTCCTTTGCTGTGCAAAAGCTTTGAAGTTTCATTAGGTCCCATTTGTTTATTTTTGTTTTTATTTCCATTTCTCTAGGAGGTGGGTCAAAAAGGATCTTGCTGTGATTTATGTCATAGAGTGTTCTGCCTATGTTTTCCTCTAAGAGTTTCCACTTTTTGACCATTGTTATAATGAAGGCTTCTAAAGGAAGTGTGTTGCAGTAAGGGGACAACTAAGTAAAACTATTGCTTTTTAAATAATTAAGGCATAATCTACACACAGTAAAACCACCCTTTTTAGTGAACAGCTCTATGAGTTTTGACAAGCACATATAGTTATGCAATTTGCACCACAATCAGATATAGGACAGTTCCATTACCACCACTCCCAAATTCCCCTTCCCTCTTTGTAGTGAATTCTCCCTGCACCCCCAGCCGCTGGTAACTACTGATCTATTTTTTGTCTTTCTCAAAACATCAAGTAAATGGAATCAAACAGTATGTAGCCTTTCAAATTTGACTTCTTTCACTTAATTTAATGTATAGGAGATTCAGCCACATTTTTATGTGTATCAGTTAGTTTGTTTCCTTTATTGTTGAATTATACTCCATTATATGTGAAACCAAAATTGCAATTCATAAAGGAAAAAATTTGATGAATTAGACTTCAAAATTAAGAACTTCTGCTATCTAAGGGGATCAAGAGGTACAAACTTCCAGTTTTAAGATAGATAAGCCAGGATGTAATGTACAGCATGGAGAACACAGTCAATAATATTGTTTTAACTTTCTATGGTGACAGATGGTATCTAGACTTACTGTGGTGATCATTTCACAATGTATATAAATGTTGAATCACCACGTTGTACACGTGAAACTAATATAATACTGCATGTCAATTGCACCTCAATTTAAAAACTTATAACCACATAAAAAAGAACTTCCACTCCTTGAAAGACACTTTTAAGATATTTAAAAGACAAGGCATGGACTAAGAAGAAATATTTGCAAATAACATATCTGACAAAGGACTTGTATGCAGAATATACAAAGGGCTCGTAAAACACAATAATATTTTAAAATTATTTAATGGGCAAAAGACTTTAACAACTACTGCACCACATAAGATATATGGTTGGCAATAAGCACATGAAAGGATTCTCAACATCATTAGTTATCAGGGAAATGAAAATTAAAACCATAATGAAATACCACTAAACACCTATAGAATGGCTATGATTTTTTAATTAATAATAACAAGTGATCAGAAATATGCAGAACAAATGTAACTCTCCTCAATTCCTAGTGGGAATACAAAATTTACACCCACCCAATTTAGAAAACAGTGTGGCAGTTCCATTAAACTTACATACACATTTACTGTACAACCCAGCAATATTTATCCAAGTGAAACAAAAACTTAGATTCACTTTAAAAGCAGTATAAAAATGTTTATAGCAGCTTTATTCATAATCACCAAAAACTGGAAACAACTCAAATGTCCTTCTACTGAGGAATAGATAAAAACTATTATTTTTCAATGCTAAATTAGGCCATTTATGGGTATATAACAAGGGTTCCAAAGTTTGGTATGTGGACAAGTTACCTCATATGAAACTGTAACCTTAGTTCTACACGACTGTTTTAGAAAGTAAAGTTTGCTGTTTTGTTTTCAATTTCTCATTTTGTTGAACTATCACTTCTCTTCAAGGAAACAGTAGAAAGAAGAGAAGAGAGTAGATATCTGGTGCGAATGTGTGAGACTGAAATATCTGTTGGGCGAAGAAAGATGGTGAGACAGATTACTCCAGATGAGACAGTCAGCCACTGGCACTAAGCAATTCAGCTGTGCCCTAGATTCCAAAAGCAAAGTCAATACTGAGTACACTTCTTCAGAAGTTCATGAAGGTCTTATTGACACCTGGGCTATCACAGTGTGTATCCATTTCCCAATCATTAGGCCAAAGTTGCATGCTATTAATACATTCTTAGTTCAAGACAATATTATATGTGAGCCATTCAGAGTTTCGACGTACCTAGGCATAAACCTAAACTACTTGGTTTTAAAGAAATGCTTATTGAATGCTGTGTTTTTCACCCTTAAGTTTATCTTTTTTTGAGTTATATTTGACATATAACATTAATTTCAGGTGTATAACATAATGATTCAATATTTGTATATATTATGAAATGATCACTGCAATAAGTCTGGTTAACATCCATCACCATATATAGTTCCAATTTTTTTTTACCTGTAATGAGAAATTTTAAGATCTACTCTCTTAGCAGCTTTCAAATATGTGATACAGTATTTTTAGCTACAGTCACCATGCTGTACACTACCTCCCCAGGACTTATAACTGGAAGTTTTTATGTCACCCTTAAGTGCTATATTTTTTGTTCATTTCCAATTTTTAATTATTTAATGCTTCATTTTTTATAATTAATTTTCTCTAATTATTATAGAAATTCCCTATTTAATTCTCCACAACCTACTTACAGAAGCCTATGTTATACATTAGTAAGTGCAAAGCTTGTCACCTATGTGTTGTAAAAGCTTTGACAAGACCTATGTCTCATCTGGTGACAGAATCCTAGGGAGGTGGTTGGCCAGAAATATAAGGAAAAAAAGGACCAGATTTCAGGGAAGTGGGGTTGATGCAAGATAGAAGGTTCTCAACCACATCTAGGGATCATCAGAATGGTTCAAGGACACACGCTGGTGGGGGGGGATCAGTTTTACATCCTAAAAGGAGTTCCCACAGCACAATGAGAATGCGAAAACATAAAGCCGTCATCACCTACTTCAGGAGACAGAAGTCAAGCCATCTCGGTGGCTGGTCTCAGGTAACCACGTGGAGGCCTCTTGCATAGATAACATGGGCAACTGAGCTGTGGAGAAATGCTTGACTGGCACAAGCTCCAGGCTTCAGGTTCTTACGGGGCTCCTTAGGTAAGCACTTCAGGAGTGTGACATCCCTGACATCAATTGGAACACGGAAGGTACATGGCAGTTTGTGTATAACGTCTCAAGGACCACCAATCCCACCCCCAGACATAGAAAGAACTGTATAGAGAGGCTAGGTTCCAGCGACCCCTGGAGGAGACAAACTGACCTGCATGGTATCAGGTTCATACCTGATCCCTGGAGTCTCAAAATCCTGCAACCAGGACAGACAGCCATCAGAAGAGTAATATTTTATAGCTTTTTAGTATTCAGCAAAGAGCAGACAGTTCATTAAAGTATTTACCCTATCTATATGCATGGTAAAGAGCTCTCAGAACATGTCTCCCAAAGCAACCTTGGGCTTATCCTCACAAGTAAATGAAGTCCAGATTTAAAAAGAGATAGTATCCAGTGTTAATTTTCCCTTGTCACTCTTATATTCTTATTTTAACCTCTATAATATAATTGTAAACTAATTGCACTTTAATGGTGAAAGGAATTGAGTCACAGGCAATCGATTCTATTTTGTCAGGTTGAAAACATATTTCCTGAGGGCACAAGATGAACGGGAAAGGTTAACACACTATTTTGATCTTTCTTAAAAATCAACTACACTGACTTAGGTTTCTACACAGATTACATAATAAATGTTTTCCTACCAAGGTTAACTTTCTCTTAGAATTTACTAGGTAAAAATTATAGGAGAAAACAGAAGGAGAATTCCCTGGATGGACCAATCTTTTAGAAATAAAAATGGATTGTCTCATATTGTCAGAAGAATTTGAAATTAATTCTAAATTGCATCCATGTTCTAAAATAAAATGGTATTTGGAAATAGGAGTCAACTGAATGACTCTTTTCTTTGGATAAAACCATCAGAAAAGCAACATTTTGAGGAGGTAATATACCACAACAGTTAATGACAGTTTTAAGGTCAGTAAATCTGAGTTGAAATCCCACCTCCTAATAACACCTCAAACTAAGTATGTCTTCTTTAGCAATTTCCTTCTTTGCTCTAAGCTTCACTTTCCCACCAACAAGGAGACAGTGTTAATACCTACCTCTCAACTGAGCAAGTCCATTAATCTTTGTGATCTGCAGTTCCTCTAGCTATAAAAATGGGCTGTTAATGCTGGTCTCAGAGACTTATTGTTAGAACTGAATGAAACCGGTTAAAACACATTAAATATAAAGAACTATATAAATATCATAATTGAGTTGCTTCCTATGATTTGTGGAACATGGTGTTATATAAATTAGTAAGTAATTAAATACTGTTTAAATATAAAATAGATATCAGACTTGGAAATTCTCTGAGCAGACAAATATTTGGGGGGATGGGAGAGTGGAGGGGGAGTAGGGAATACCTTGAGACAGTGTAAAATCCTACTTCTAATTAAACTTTTACCCACTAGTTTTAACACCCATTGATGAGTATTACCTGAAATTATTTTTCCTTTTTTTTTGCCGTGCCACATGGCTTGCGGGATCTTGGTTCCCTCACCAGGGATTGATTCCAGGGCTATGGCAGTGAAAGCACAGAGGTCCTAACCACTGGACCACCAGGGAAGTCCCACCTGAAATTATTATTAATGTGGTGGTTACCAAGTGGTGATTTTCAGAAATTTTTTATCAGTCCTTCTATAATTCATTAACTTGAAATTAATTTGTAATATATGTAAACCTGGTTGATTTTTTAAGATATCACAGTAGGTTTATTGATTTTTTGAGAGATAAGTTACATTTTAAAAATTTTTACTGAGATATAATTGACATATAACACTGTATTAGTTTCAGGTTTACAACATAATGATTCAAAATTTGTATATATTGTGAAATTATCACCACAATAAGTCTAATTAACATCCATCACCATAGGTAGTTACAAAAATTTTTTTGCTTTGTAATGACAACTTTTACAATCTACTTTCTTAGCAACTTTCAAATATGCAAGACAATATTAACTATAGTCACCATGCTGTATATTACAACCTCATGACATTTACTTTATAACTGGAAGTTTCTACCTTTTGAGCCCCTTCACCCATTTCACCCACCCCCCCAAACCCCCGCCTCTGACAATCACCAGACAAAATCATTTAAGCCATATAAGCAAAACTAAATCTAGTTTATTTCAACATAAGTGAAACTTAACTTAGATTATTTCTTGCAAATACCTGTGATAATCATGAAAGAAACTTAAATCATCATCCTAAAAATGGTATAAGATAATCACTTTCAACCAGTCTCCTGCCATATGGAGACCCCCTACTGTGATAACCAATCATTGTACAGTTTAATGGATTTCCTGATTTTCACTTTATAAGCCATCCTGTAACTCCATGCCCCTGAACTTCATATCAGTTTTGAATTTCAAAGCTCCCAGTTGAAAACTGTTCTTACATGCACAGTAAACTTTTACTAAGTACTATTTTATTGATCTGGTAGTTTTAATTTTGCTACTTCTGGAGTTTTGACAATACATATAATTATTAACATAATTAGCAGAATTATCTAGTCAGTTGTCAGACAGGGCCTTATGCAAAATAGAAAAGCTGATTTACATTTGGAAATGGCTTGTCTGCACTATTCTTGTCCTTTCATCATTGAGTGGGTTTGTCATGGAGATAAATGTTTACCAGGCATGAACAAACACATTTTACCTCCTGACCTGGTCAAATATGAATGCAGGTGGGCATGTGAGGTAAAAATGCAGCTGAACCTTGGCATTCACTAGTCCTACTTCATCAGTTTTCACCTCACGTTTCTCCCAAAAGAAAGTTTATTTTTTATTGCTTCATCTCTGCTTCCCAAACCCTAGAGTATAACATTTCTAGAGATTTCTGCACAGCGATGAGGATTTTTCCCACACACAAAAAATGTCTCAGACTTCTGTTGTTCTGACATGTTCTTTAAATATATTTCTCCTTCAGACATCAATGCTAAACTCGAGGGTCACTTTATTTAAACTTTAAAAAAATATTTCACAGTCATGTAGAAAATTTTAATACACTTATAATGTCCCTTAAATCTTCATTTTTAATACCCCCATGTGATAGCATTCACTACTCTCACTTTTATTACAGTTGTTAAGGATGGGATGTTATTCTTAAATGGGACTTTAAGGGACTATATTACTATATATTATATATATCTATATTATATATATAGATACTACTATATTACTATATATTACTTTAAGGTACTATATTACTATAGACCTTAGACTTCATTGTGTTCAGGAACTGACAAATTCCTGATATTTAAGTATTTTTATGAGCCTCTGCCTGAGCATGTTGTCATCTTTGGAACTTGTATAAGGCAGGTGTAATAGCATACATAAAGGCAGAATATTTTTAATTTTTATAATAAAATATTTAATACATACAAATGTACTATATATACAGTGTAAAGAATAATACTAAAATAGGCACAATATAGCCACCACCCTACCTTTTTTTTTTTTTTTTAGTTTTTATTGAAATATAGTTGATTTACAATGTTGTGTTAGTTTCAGGTGTACAGAAAAGTGATTTTGTTTACATACATATATATATATATATATATATATTCTTTTTTAGACTTTTTTCCATTGCAGGTTATTACTACATATTGAGTAGAGCTCCCCATGCTATACAGTGTTCCTTGTTGGTTACCTGTTTTATATATAGCAGTGTGTATCTGTTAATCCCAAACTCCTAATTTATCTATCCCACCACCACCCTACTTTAAAAATAATATCAATATTTTAAAATTTTCCTCTTTGTCCATTTCATGTATCAATTACATATCCCTCCCTCCTCAACAAAACCTCTGAATTTTATAAACTGTTGTATTTATATTTAAAAGGTTGTGTTATGAATAACTTATCATTGAAAAACACTTGAAATACCCATGGAAAAAGAATATAATATCAAAACTAATATCTAAAAGGTGCCACTTTCTAAAGTAATTTTACATTTTATATTTAAATCCAATTTTAATATTATAAATGATATGCAGAAAATGTTGAAAGAGAGGGAAAATTACTCACAAGATAAAACAAAATTTATAGGAAAATATATTTCTTAAAGGCAATTATTTTTCCCCAGCTTTATTGAGGTAAGATTAACAAATAAAAATTGTGTATATTTAAGGTGTACAATATGATAATTTGGTACACATATCCTTTGTGAAATGATTACCACAATCAAGACAATTAATACATCTATCACCTCACATAGTTACATTTTTGTGTGTTTGGTAAAAACACTTGAGGTCTACTCTCCTAGTGAATTTCAAGGATATAATACCTCATTATTAATTATAGTCACCATGGTATACATTAGGGGTCCAGAAATTATTCTAATTGTAGTATTGGGATAATGCTGACCTTATAGGATAAGTTATAAAGTCGTGCCTCTACTTCTATCCTCTGAAAGAGTTTGCAGATAACTGGTATAATTGCTTCGTTAAATGTTTGGTAGAATTCACCAGCGGGCCCATGTTGGCCTGGTACTTTCTGTTTTGGAGGGTTATTAATTATTGATGTAATTTCTTTCATAGATATAGGCCTATTCAGATTGTCTATTGGTCTCTCGTTTTTGACTGTTCTTTATTAGAACTTTAGAATTTTCTTATCAATTTGCAAAAAGTTCATATTTCTTTTCAACAGCTACTATACTCTGGGCCATTGGAAGCACTGATTTTCATGCATGCAGAACTTAACTGGCAGCTTATTAACTCTAAATTATCACAGGTACATTCTCTAGAAATCTCTTTTTTTTAAATTTTGGCTGTGCCGCGGGGCTTGTGGGACCCTAGTTCCCCAACCAGGGATTGAACACGGGCCTCGGCAACGAAAGCCCAGAGTCCTAACCACTGGACCACCAGGGAATTCCCCTAGAAATCTTAATATTAAAGTTATAATGGACCACACCAACTGATTGATCCAATGCCTTCAGGTTCCAGATGAGAATAGGTCACAAGGCCAGGCCAAAGAAAAAATATAAAAGAAAAGTAATATTTGATGAATACTATAAGGGAAACAATTATCACTTACTTATCCAACAAATATTTCCTGGCAGTATTACATGCCAGGCTCTGTATTAGATGCTGGGGATTCAGACAGCCCTCCCAGACCTTATACAATTGTGGACATGACAAACAACAAACATGTAAACAGGTAGTGTGTTACAGTAATTTTAGTTTTTGGTATGTGCTCTGAAGAAAATTCAAGCAGACTAGAGGGATAGAAAGTGGTTGGAGAAAGAAGATGCTATTTTGGAAAAGGTGTCAAGCTGGGTCATTCTAAACTGATGACATTGAAAGAGAGATTTATATGAAGTGAAGGAACAAGCCATCTTATTTCATCTTAAAAGAAATAGCAAGTGAAAAAGCAAAATCCCTGTCCCAGGAATGAGCTTAGTAAGGTTGGAGACAGCTAGAAGGCCGGGGAGGCTATAATGGAATTAAAGAGAACAGTGGAAAGAGAGATGTCTAACCATTTAGAGACAAAGGACACCAAGCAATTTAAGATTCGTGGCCCAAATATTAGCAAGAGTATAATGGTCACGTGTCAAATTTTTCCTAACAGAGCATGTATCTCAGTTTTCTGCCTGTAGGCGAACGTGCTCTGCCGGGACCTGAATCTCCCTGGTCACACTTTTGTTGCTTTTCAGAAGAGAAGCTTCAGGTCAGAGAGAGGTTCCCATGAGTTGTCCCACCCTTGGGGCAGGACTGTCCAGCAACATTGTTGTTTTTGTTGCACTTTTGAGTCCTGCCACTCAAAAGCAAAATTTCTGAAGCTAATGGAATACAGAGGAAGGCATCTTTTAAATCTAATACAGAATATCAGGTCCTGGTGGATGGTAGAGTGGCCAGCAGGGTGTAGGGATTAGGGACTACTGGATGTATATCCCTGGTGGCTTCATTACTGCCCTGAGGTCCTGTACCATCCAGTATTCCCCAGTGGGTATCTTTATGGGGAGAATGGGGGTATTACAGGCTGATTGGCCTGGTCTAATAAGGCCCTGCTCAATTAGGTCCTGTATAACAGGGGTGATGTCCAACAAGGCCTCTGGATAGGGTACTGTTTTCTATTGGGCCATGTATATCTGGGTTTTAGATGGACTATCAAGGGACTGGCTCTTCCAGCTTGTCACACCCATCCCTGGGCCCAGACCCCAGGATTTACTCTGGGGAGATTGACTTATTCTGTCTGGGGAGGTTTGTCCTCAGTCATTAACATTATCATTTGTGCCCTTTATCTGAAGGGATGCCAATCTCCAACTTGTCTCCCATTAGGTGGATAGTAGCCCCCAATTTATGTGATATCTCTTCTTATGAGAGGTAGAAGGTATTCAGGGACATACAGGAAGGGATGGGTGAGTAGTGTGTATTCGTCTAATTTGCATTCTAATGACTCTGTGAACGCCCATTCTTGGGCCTTCCTTGATAGCTGCATAATTTTACAACTCTTGTGACTGAGTTTGCCAGGATCTGGTGTTCAGAATGGAGTAATGGCACCAGCGTAGACTAAGAATTTGACAGGCTCTCCCGCTACGTCCAGTGTCAGCCAGGGCTCTTCCACGGTCAATCAGAGTGCCTGCTTAGGAGCCCCTGGCCCAGCCATTCTTCATCTATTTGGACCACCTGCCTTTGAGGGTAGTGGCCGGGATCTGTTGTTTCTGTCCCCCTTTGGGGGTGGCAAGGACAATCTCCCTTCCAGTGTCCCTCTTGCTTACATATGATGTAACGATTGGGTCCTAGTTTCCTTGGCTTGCTGTCCCTCAGTGGGGGCCGGGGGTCACTCAGCAGAGTTGAGAGTCTCCGTGGGCAGTTAGTCCAGATTCCCATGCTGACCGGTTGAAACTGGAGGACAACAGCCCGGAGGTGGGTTTGCCTCCAGGCCTTTTGATCCCCTGACCTTTCCTCCTCTAGATCTCGGTTATTAAACACCTAACAGGCAAAAGTATCTGGTTCCATTTCTAGTTTCTGAAGTTTATGCCTAATGTCAGAAGTGCTTTAGGAAATGAAATACGACCTCATGATTGCATTCCCTTCCAATGACTCTGGGTCAGCAGTAGAATAGATTCAGAGGCATCCCTGGAGGTGCTCCAGGAATGCCGAAGGGTTTTCTATTGGCTCCCGATTGACTTCCCTTATCTTATTCCAACTGGTTTCTTTCCAGCTGCCTGGATTCCCTTTGGGATCATATTTTGATCAGCCTGTCTCCACCCCTTCTCCATTGTCTTGGTGGTCCCAGTTTGGGTTCGTTAATCTGAAGCCGCTGGATCTCCTGGTCTGAAAACAGGATGACCTGCATTGTTTCTGTTCTCTTTGTCGGCTTCCTCTTGGTGGCTTTTCTTCCTCTATTAGGGGTACATTGAGGAGGCTCTGCATGTTAGCCCAGATGGGGTCATGGGTCTGAGAGGTGCCCCTAATCAGATACAGGAACCCCTCTGGATCTTCCCTCAACCGCTTACTATGACTTTTCCAGTTATATAGATCAGAAGTGGTAAATGGGATGTGTACCTGGATGAGGCATCCTTCTCCACTGGGGACCTGCCTCAAGGGGAATGCTTTTCCTGGCAGGTTGTTGGACGCTGGCTGGTAATTAATCCTACTTCATATACTTGCTGGTCTGGGCTCTGGGGAAGGGGGCTGGTATGGAGGGGGGCCTCGGACCTGTGGCCCAAATCGGGTTATATAAAGGGAGGAGGGAGGGAGCAGTAGGAGGAGGGTTAGGGAGGAGATCAAGAAAGTCCTCAGGGGACGGCAAGGACTGGTGTTACTATTACCGCGGTGGGGGAGATCCCACACCCCTTCTGAAAGCCCTTGTTCTGATGTAAGGACACAAAACTCTGAACATGGGGAATTTCATCCATTTATTTTGTCTCTGGCATAGTAGGCCCAGTTATAAAATGGTGTTGTAATTTAGACACCTACTGATGGGCCAGCTTTCTCCATCTCCCAGCAGGTATTGGGCTAGGCTGTATTATATAGGATTTCTGGTTTGGGAAATTGGGGACCAGCACCAAACTGTTAATGGATTCCTCAAAAATCCAAAATAGGAGGCATCCAAATGGCATGAACTCTGATATAACTGGGGGTCCCCCTTGAGTTTGCAAACAGCCTGTGCTTAAGGTAGGTAGTCCCTCCTCAGTCAGAATAACCCACAGGAGGTTAGAGAGGACTGCCTCTGGCCCAGGGAAGCTTAGACATGTTGGCTCCTGACCAACTTGGTCCGTTAGGGAGAGGCACCCCAGATCAAGTGCCAGGTGCAGTATCTCTGCACACACATCATCACCGTCTTGAAATGAGTGTCGTGCGAAGCACTTCGGCACGCAGCCCGCCCAGTTGAAGTGTTGGGCGCAGCCATTTCGTGTTATAAACTCTGGTCTGAAGTGCTAGGTGCAAAGCATCTGCACACAGCACCCTATGAGCAAGTGAAACTAAGCACAAAGGAAAAGAAAAAAAGGTTAGACTTTGTTGTATTACCCAGATTCTATTTTTATTTCCCAGGAATTGTTTTTTTTTTTTTTTTTTTTGGCTGCATCGGGTCTTAGTTGCGGCACACGGGATCTTCCGTTGCAGTGTGCGGGCTTCTCTCTAGTTGTGGCTCGAGGGCTTCTCTCCAGTTGTGGCTCACGGGCTCCAGAGTGCATGGGCTCTGTAGTTGTGGCGCACGGGCTTAGTTGCCCCTCGGCCTGTGGGATCTTAGTTCACTGACCAGGATGGAACCTGCGTCCCCTGCCTTGGAAGGTGGATTCTTAACCACTGGACCACCAGGGAAGTTCCTCCCAGGAATTTTTAATGGGCTTGGCTAATGACAAGACTGCATGGAACAGGTAGCAAAGGGAATGGAAAACACTGGGGTCATAGTTAACAGACAAAAAGATAGTCAGCACTTCCTTAGCTCCTTTTTTTCTCTCTATGGTTGTATGTACTGCTTAAAAAGGAACCATGTCAGGTGGGACAAAATAGACACAATACATTGTTATGTAAACCGCTTTTACAGATTAGATATTATATAAATTAGACTAGCCATTTGACGCTTTCATAAAATGAGTATTCAGTAAAAGTTTTTTGAAAAAATGAAAACACGGTTTTACATTTGCACACTTTATCCTCGCAAAAATCCTCTGAGATAAAGAAAGGGAAAGTGGCCCCCAGAAGTGATTCTTTCTGATCAAGGGATGTTATCTTTCAATTTACTAGGGGTAAGGGAATCATTTCTAAAATTTTTGCTTCAAAGACAAAGGCATTATTTTTTCCTGCTGCTTACGGCATAGTTTCTTTCGTATCAAACAGACATAAAATTTATCGTTTTATAATGTGATGCTCTTTTCTTTGATTAGGTTACTTCTGGGCTTCTCAGAAAGGAATAATAGAATGACACTTGGGTATAATAAATGACATCAATTTTCTGATTCAAAAGTGTGAAAGGAAAATAAAAATGGAGTCGGTATTGCTAAGAGAGCTGTCCAAAGTGGAGCCAGGAGGCATTGAGAGAGTGTAGCTTACACACGTCTCAGCCTGGATGGAATCTGAACTTTGACTACTTATTGTCTTAATGCAGGCATCCAGAACATCTGCCCAATGTTCCAGAAATGTATTGAACGCTTACCCTAAAATAACTCGTGATAGCCTATATCCTAAGGACAAATATTTCCTTTCTTGAATCAAGGTCACTCATAATTCTTGCCAGACAACTCTAACAACCTTGCGACTTTTGCTCCTATAAGCCCCTGACTTTCTCTTCCGCAGAACAGTCTTCTGGTTTTACCCAAATCTGTGTCTCCCAAACTGTGATTATTAGACCTCATATAAACTCTTTTCTTGTTTGCAGCCTTCTGCATTTCTTGGTTGACAAAAGACACTAATTTTCTATTAAAAACAATTTCAGTATGCATGCTTATACATTTATGAAATACAAAATTATAATGGCTTAATAATAAATCACTTTGTAAGATCAGTGAGTTTTTCGCTTAAAAACCTTCAGAATGACAACAATTGATAAATATTAGCCTGATTACTATTCTCTAGTTCCTCAGGACACTTCATACCCTGCAAATTCTTAGAGAGAGGAAAGCGCTCCAACCAGACCACTGTCCCACGTGGTTTACTCAAAACTCCAGGTCAACATTCTCACCATGGAAGGAGAGTCCACTTATTTTTGAGAATATTTTGTCTGACTGATTCCAAATATCATCATTAAAGTTTGAGATTTGGGGAGCCAATAAGTCCATGAAGTTTGTTCAGATACTTTTCAGAGGGTTCCCTCACAGAGTAAGCAAATCTTGATCGGATACACACCAAAACTCTAGTTTACAAAAAAATTCACTCCCTAGTGGCCTGAAAGAGTCACTTCAGCTTCCAAATATGATTAAATTACTCCCACTGTCAACACTGGGAAAATTATAACTGATAGGATTTCATGTCTTGAGATCTTTTAAGTAAAGTTTTTTATTTTAGAATTTTAATATCTGAATGGATTCTGAATCACTTAATATTTCTTGTCTTGAATTCGCTACATTAAATTTAGACAGATTCAAATAGATACCCGAGTCACTAGATAGCTGGCTTCTGTCCCACATTGTCCCTATATGAGGTAAACAGTTCCTATATAAAACTGTATATAAATTTAGTCACCTTGAGAATGGTATTAGAAAAGCAACCTCTGGTTTGACAAAGTTCCCCTAAATCTATCCAAAACGTCATAACTAACAACATAATTTCATGGGATTTTTGAATTTGTAATGTATAAATGAATGGCTTTCTAAGAGTAAAATGTTCTAAGAAGGTAAGGTTATGACTAAAGATATTATGGTTTAAACTGAAATTTTCATTTTAAAAATACATAAAGGGGGAATTCCCTGGAGGTCCAGTGGTTAGGACTCAGCACTTCCATTGCCGTGACCCAGGTTCGATCCCTGGTCTGGGAGATAAGATGCTGCAAGCTGTGTGGCATGGCCAAAAATTTTTTTAATTAAAAAATAATAATAAATAAGGAACTAGACCTTTCTGATACAGTAATTATTTGGCATAAGCAAAATGGGCCTTTAAATTCTAGAATTCTGGCATGAGGGGTGAGTGAAATGGGTGAAGGTGGTCAAAAGGTACAAACTTCCAGTTATAATAGATAAGTCATGGGGATGTAATGTGCAGCGTGGTGACTGTAGTCAGTAATATTGTATCGTATATTTGAGGCTGTTAAGAGAGTAGATCTTGAAAGTTCTCATCATAAAAAAAAATTGTAACTGGTGTGCTGGTGGATGTTACCTAGACTTACTATGGTGATCATTTCACAATATATACAAATATCAAATCATTATGTTTCACGCATGTAGCTAATAATGTTATATGTCAATTATATGTCAATTTTTAGAAAATTCTAGAATTCTGGATACCAATTTCTCACGGATGGTGTATGTATGCAGGTAGCATACCTACAGCTCTCTCTCTTTCTCTCCTTGGCTCTGATAAGCAATAGGTTTGGTGTCTGCTCACGTTTACAGTCCGTTGGAAAGTGAGTAATGCAGATTAGTCTCACCACTGGCCGTACATGATCTTGAGAAAAATGGCAAAAATCCTCAAAGAAATTAATACTGGAAAGTAAGAAAGTAAAGTCCTTGGAAATCAGATTATTCGGCTCTATGACGACCTTTCTAAACTTTTCACATTCTGAATGCTCCCTGGGTTCTGGGAGGCATCAGTAGCTAAAGTGAAGCTGAGAACGAAGTGGTGATGCAGACACTTGTGACAAGATCTTGACACCTAGAGATCAGCAAAAGCCAAATGGCCATTGAGCGTCAGAGCACAGGAAAGGCTTGCTGTAGATGCACTGAGCCAGGGGGTGGCATGCCCCAGGGAAGGGGGGACAGATCTGCCTTTGTTAGGACACTCTGAAGGCTGGCCAGAGTGGTCGGAGTTTGAGTGACAGTTGGCTTCTGGATGTAAGTCCTGTCTTATCAGATAGTAACTTGGAGTGAATAGCCCAAGAGGTCTCCCAGAAAGAAACTGGGGTGCACATTTGAAGGTGTGTTGGGGCTGATAGGTTTCAGCCCCCCTTCGAGGAGGAGTGTCAGGGAAATTGAAAGAAACTCAACTGAAGTGAGACAGTTGGTAGGAAAGAACAGGGTCGAGGATTTTCAGCTTCTGCTGGGTCAGATGAATGGAACCAGTTCTCTTTTTTCTATTTTAAATAGGTCATTTTGTTTGATATAAACTCATTGGTGTGTGTGTGTATATATATATATATATATATATATATATATATATCTTTTAAATTCCCAGTATATATATATATATATCTTTTAAATTCCCACAAAGTACAAAAAGAAAAGTTCTCTAAACACACAAATTGACCCAAAGGTTACATAGCTCTCAGAAAAGAAAAGAGTACGTGTTTCTTATCTATTATTGAATAGGGTGTGCTAGTTTCCCATCTTATCTTTCCAGGGTAAGTAAAGGATAACATCATTATATCTGTGAAATCTGATTTTCCCAGGATACAGGCAACTCCCTGGGTTAAGAGACATGAACTTGTTCAGGCCTAGGTGTCAGTGCTTATTTAAAAGCCTCCCTAACGATGTGTTAAAATTAGCACATCATCTGCGAATACCAAAATCACTGACTGAATTTGAGGAGCCGCAAAAATGTCTTGGTGCTTGTGATGTTGGGCTAGAGCAATGCATTCTACCCAATAACTCAAAGATGTTGAGCCCAGAGCTCCAGGACAAAAAGCATCGGACGTTTTAGAAAGAATTTCCAATAAACACTTGTGAGATTTCCGACAACAGTATTTCACAAAAAGTAGTTGTTCCATCATTCTCAACGGGAACCGTAATTGTAGCTACAGGCCCCCCAGGTCTTTTGTCAGCGCACCAGCGTAGATCTACCACAAAACGCATAGTCACGATGTTTTTGTGCTTACAGTGAATGTCAGCGTCCACTGACTTTTTTTAAACAAGGGTAAGAATTTAAAAACTTGTTTTTCCTGGGCTTACAGTAGCATAAAAGAACACAGGGAAATAACACATTTTCAAAAGCACTTCCGTCACACTTTCAGCTTCTAATGGTAGCATCTGCCCACGAAGATGGCATTTTTGTCTTTGCTTCTCTACTCTAAATTGTTTGCCATCACAGTGTCAATCAAAAGCAAATTTTACACCCCAGGAAGATGCACAGCATAGCTTTTTCCATAGTATTTTCGAAGCCAATGAGTCTTGTCTATCAGCCAAAGTCTATATACAGTCTTATTCACACTGCAACAGGAACTTGCTTTTCAGAGTTGCTGATAGCCATAGTTATTTTCTGCGTAGCAGGATTGCTCCCTCCTAGACTGTAGAAAGGCTTTTTTACCTTTACCAAACTGTAGAAAGGCTTTTAGTTCCAATTTTGCCCCCTTGGATCCCCTTGCTTGTTACTGCCTGAGCGATTTTTCTCATAAAAAGTGTAGCATTGGCAAAGCCATCCAGCAGAGGATCTTGCTTTTTAAAAAATCTCAGATCCCTTTGAGAATGCAAGAAAAACTTACGAATAATTCCCTAGAAATAAAGACACAAAGGGGATAATTGCAAATGTGTATGTGGTTTCAGGACTTCACATATTCCTGAAGTTCACCTGTGGACGCCTGGTTAAAACTCTTGCCCACAGCTTTTGAAATGGGTTCAGTTGCCCAGGGACCTTATTGTGCATCTGTTTTATGCTCCCCATGTCTGCTTAGTGGCTTAAGAAGGTGACCAGTGGACAGAAAACATTTGACTATGAACTACTGTTCAAAGTGGCTGGAGTTTCATTTCCCTACAACCAGTCCCGAACACAGCATTCCATTTCTCACCCATAATTATCATTAAGGACCAAGTTTGAGATAGCCTCTTTCTCCCTCTACACACACCTTTATTTTTAGAAACTTTTCCACCCTTCCAGGAGGCCCTTAGTATCTATTTTAGCTGTGTTTTACCCCCTAGGCTACACACACAGAGACTCACTCTCTAACCCTCTGTGAATTGCTCTACCACTGCTTCCCCAACGTTCTTTTGTGGAAAAATTTCCCTTACTCTAGATTAAGTGCTGGTTGAACACAGAGATTGGCTTTCTTGCTACGTGTCCCACATAACTCAGTTTTCCTGGTACATCTAGAAAGCATCAAAGTCACTGCCAAGCCCTCCGTCAGTGTCCTTTCCCATTCTATCTTGAGGCCTTGACAATGAGAATAAAGATTCTCTTGGTTAATCTATATATCAGGTCTACCCTGCAACCTCTCTTGAACTCCCCCATAGCCTTCTTTTTAATTTGTACTGTATTATATTGTATTTAATTAGTGATTCGTATTGTCTGATTGACTAATCTGAAGAGACTATACTCTGAATAAACCAGCAGCATTTGTTTTCTCTATACACAAAGGTCTACTCTTAGGTCAAAAGCCAGAGAAACCTGATCTCCTAGGAGTTGATGACACTAATTGTCAAACTCTCTTCTTTACTACTGTGCAGTATCTGTGGGTTATCAATTAACCATCCAAGAAAAGAAGAAAGAATTTATTCATTTACTCATTCAAGAAATATTTATGTAGCTCCAGACTGTTATTAGACTGGAAGTATGGGAGTAGAGGGTGGGGAGATAGACAATGGCCCTTCTCTGTGGAGGTTACATTCTTGTGGAGGGAGAACAAAAATTAAACAGAGGATTGAATAGGATAATTTCAGATAATGCAAAAAAATATTTAAAAATAAAGGCCAGGGCTTCCCTGGTGGCGCAGTGGTTGAGAGTCCGCCTGCCGATGCAGGGGACACGGGTTCGTGCCCTGGTCCGGGAGAATCCCACATGCCGTGGAGCGGCTGGGCCCGTGAGCCATGGCCGCTGGGCCTGCGCGTCCGGAGCCTGTGCTCCGCAATGGGAGAGGCCACAACAGTGAGAGGCCCGTGTACCGAAAAAAAAATTATAAAAATAAAAATAAAGGCCAGGTGACGTGCCATTAACTGGGATCGAAGTTATCCTTAGGTTTGGAAAGCAAGGAAGACCTTACTGGGGAGATGACATTTGAGTGGAGACTGATTAAACAGCCATTCATGCAAAAATCAGGGAGCAGGACTTTCAAGGCGGTGTGAACAGCAATGACAAAGATCTAAGACAGGACTGAAGCAGGCAGTTTATCTAGAAAGATGGTCTGTATGATTAGAGCAGAGATTAGAAAGAGCCAGTGGGAAAGTGTCATGAGATGAGCTTGGAGAGAAAGGGTTCATTCTTTTCAGCTTCAGAACAAGCGTAAGGGAGTTCCAATTTTAAATACAAACCAATGGAAAGTCAAAGCAGAGGGTGACATAATCCTATTTACATTGAGAAGATAACTCTAGTTGTTATATGCAAATAGACTCTACTGGGGTAAGAGTAGAAACAAGAAATTAGAGAAAACGAAACACAACTACTCTGTACTAAGGAGAAACTATTATTCCTCACCCAATTTTTGAAAAGTGAACTTGCTTGGCCTCGTAACAATACAGATCCATAGAACAAAAGTCACCACCAATTCAAAACATTATAAGAATAAAAACTCCAATTGTCACTACTGTCTAATGAAATATTTTTGAATATCAAATCAAAAGGAAGGACCCTTTCTGCATGACCTTGTCAGCCAAGTGTTCCTTGTGGGTCCTTGGAGCATTTAACTTTCAGATGCAGACAATTACCTAATGTTAATCGCTGCTTTGCAGGTTTTTATCAGTTGGCTCATTTGAAATAAAGCATACATAATATGATATTTTAGTTGTGTTTTGACTATAGATTTTAAGCTTTTAATAACAGTAGATTGCTTATAATATTACATAATTGGATACAAACTTTTAGGAGTTTCCAAATTTTATGCAGAACAGGGATCTAAGTCTGGGTAAAATGGTTTCTACTGCTATTACTGTTTCAGTCATATTAATTGCATTTTGAATAGAAGAAACTGCAGGCACAGCAAGTAGTGAAAAAAAAGAAAAGAAAATGCAAGAATGTGCTGATATGATAAAAGACCTATTTTTCATTCAACACCCCTGAATATCAGAATCTTCCAGAGCCACAGTGGAGCTCTTGCTCTAGAAGGTTTAGTATATTTATTTTTGTCCATCCTTCCACTTTCAGCAGAAGTAGTCCCACCTTTTTCGTCATTGCCTACTGCCCAGTGCATCCTCATCCTATTTTAGTGAGTTTTTCTCACTGCTGGGAGGAAAACCGGTAATCTAGAATTTTGATGGTTATTAATGTTTAAGATATTCCTCTGTCCTGATAACAAGAGCATTCAGCAACGCAGATTACGATGCAAAGATATGTGTCATTTTAATAACAGAAACTGCAGACATCACTGAATATTCCAGAAGCATAGTGATGGAAGAGGCCCCCCACACTCTGCACAGATCCTACCTGTAAAGCCCTACTCATGTCCTGCATGGAAGGTTACCTCTATCACTTGCCACGGCCATCATTGTCATCCCCACACAGGGAAGAGGCTCAGTATTTGAATGTGGATCAGCTAGAGGAGAATCACCATGCAACAAGCACTGCCATATTTTTCTTCCTTACAGTTCAATCTTCCCCCAAAGTGCTATCTTTGTAACTTTAATGACTTCTTCCTCTTACCCAGTCCTTTTCCACACATCCCCTTTCTAAAATCTCAGCTCTCACAATGCCAAACAGCACTGTAAATTTTTTAGCTAATTTGCTAGTATTTTCATCATTCAGATCCAACAGGCCCAAATAAAAAAATTTAATTTCTGTCTCTGATGACATATAAGAAAAGCCAAAATATGGTGAAACGGTGGCTTTGTCAGTGCTTAATGAATACTGCACGAAAGGAATATCCTGATTTTTTTCCATCAATCAATAGGCACACTCTCCATTTTTATATTAATCCACTCTGCATTCAGACCTAGAATTGCAGATTAAGGCTTTCAAGCCTCTATACTCATTTCCCAACGTGCTCTATTGGGTAATGTGTTTTTCCTAGACATTGAGCAATTGTCAGTCATCCCTACATTTCACTAGCTCTCTGCTAAAAAGTTATTTGCTGACATGCTGATCTTTAAGTAATGTATGAAGAGAGGCACAAGTATGTGTTTTCAATGAGTCACAGAAAGCTTGAGAAAATCCAACAAAGGGTGGTGAGCAAAGGAACACTAAATTAGTTCAAGCGAAACTGACTCAGAGAAAAATGCTAATTTACTGACCCTACCAGGATCCGATTTGCTTGAGAACAGACTTCCATGGCTGTTTCATCTAAGCTAACTTTTGACTTTTAAATTACATTCGTGACTATAGACTGTCACAGGCTCCACCCTTCAGAGCCAGGATTGGCATGGGGTTGATGACAGAGAAGAGCATCCGGGCAGGAAAGCCAGGCCTGGCTCAATAGGGGCTGTTCTCATGGTCAACCCCAACAGGGCTCCTACTTGGGGGTAGGGGGGAATGTCACCTACAGCTGAGAAGACATAACAAGCAGATGGGAGCAGCTGAGAAGGCATAACAGGCAGATGCCAGAGTTGGTCCTAATCAGGATGTCAAAGTGCAGGTCTGGGCTAGTTGGTGAAACAAATAAAGGGGCCAATGTGAGGCAGGTTGTGTCCATTTCAGATGCTGCTTGGGGACGAAAGGTTTTCTTCTACCCACGTTGAGGTGACTTTAGGAACCATGGGTCAAGTGAAAATTACATTGTGATCTGAAGGAAATTCTTCCCAGGATCTCTGAAGAAGCACCTGCCTTGATAAGTGAAAGTGTCTTAGGGCAGGTTGACAGGCGAAAACCTGAGGCTCCAGATAAAAAATATAACGAACATTTTCCTCAGAGCCTTCATGGGAAAAACACATTGCCTGGGTGGTTTTCAGTCCCCAGGACTAAATCCCAAGATGGCTGTGTGGGTCTCTCTGGAGTCTTGTCTGTTGAAACACGTTCTTCAAAATAGCAGGCTCCTCTCCTCCTTCCCCTTTCCTGTGGGGAATTAGCAGCACTGAGGCCTTTGAGGGAAGAGGTGCAGAAGTGGTGGACTGGGGAGACAGCAGTGCGGTCAGGAGATTGGGATCATAGAAGGGGGTTGAGCAAACAAGTCAACCTATCGGGGTTAATGGAAGCCAGGTTTCTCACTATCGGACAAGGAATTTACAGATACAGAAAGTTGGAAAGCCATAAAGAACCCAGGTGTTGAATTGGAATAAGGGTTATTGGTGTCAACTCATGATTTTTAATATGTACATACATGAGAAGAGATGTAGAAATAGACACTGCTGTATTTGTGTGTATGAGTGTGCATATGTATGTATACACATATATATGTATACACATTTTTTCTAGCCAGTCCTCCGAATGTGGGGCAGGGAAAATATAAAATGGGCATCTTTTGAGGCTAGAGTGTAGGAAAGTACTCGAGATGAGTTTAAAAAAAAAAAAATTGCAGCAGGATGGGGACATG
Source organism: Monodon monoceros (assembly GCF_005190385.1). Taxonomy (NCBI): domain Eukaryota; kingdom Metazoa; phylum Chordata; class Mammalia; order Artiodactyla; family Monodontidae; genus Monodon; species Monodon monoceros. The sequence continues at coordinate 16,086,568 of NW_021703778.1, forward strand.
TGAACGGGATACAGGAGACAACCTTAAAGATCTCCCAGTGCCCAGAGCTGGGAAAATTTGAGCAAAGCAATAAACAGTAGTAGTAGATGATAACACAAAGAATAAAATAAATATCTATGACATGAGTAAATGATTGAATACATAAATAAATGGGAACAAAACTTTTTTTACAAAAGGATTCCAAAAATAAATGTAGCAGAAATGACAGAAATAGAAAACCATCATTAGAATGCTACAGTTGTTATTGCTGCAGGAAAATTCCACTGATGGATACTAAAATTAGTGGGCAAAACTTTAAGGAGAAACAGGATATTAGCATAGCCTCAAAGTATCACCCCACAGTATTTATTAATTATTGTGGTGCCTGTTAATTACTACGGTTCCAGGAGGTGGAATGGGGTCCAGATTTAGTGACTAGCCTCTAATGAACAGAACATGGAGTGGGAAATTTTGTAACTTTACAGGAGAGAAACCTGGCAGACACCACCTTAACCAAATGATCAAGGTTAATATCAACAGTATGAGTCATGTTGATGTCGTGTCCCCATTAATATGTCAAGATCAGAAGGTCACCTTACCTCTGTGGTATTCTTCCCCAAACTCCATAACCCCAGTCCAATTAATCATGAGAAATTGAGACATATTCTACAAAATACCTGACTGGTACTCAGGTAAAAGTGTTAAAATCATGAAGTACAAGGAGGGGCAGAGAAACCATAAAAGACTGGACACTAAGGAGATGTAACAAATAATGCAATGTGATGTCCTCTGTGGGATCCTGGAATGGAAGAAGGACATTAGTGGAAAAGCTGGTCAAATCCTAACAGTCTGCAGTTTAGCTAAGTGTTGTTCTGATGTTAATTTCTTAGTTGTGATTATGTATCAATGTTATGTAAGATGTTAACATTAAGGGAGGCTGGGGGGAAGGGTAAACCAGGACTCTGATAACTTTGCAATTCTGCACATCTAAAATTATTTCAAAATACAAATCTTCTTTAAAAGACTAGAAAAGCGGGGACTTCCCTGGGGGTCCAGCGGTTAAGACTCCACACATCCAATGCAGGGAGTGCAGGTTCGATCCTGGACCTGGTCGGGGAACTAAGACACTACATGCTAGCACGGCCAAAAATTTTTTTTTAATTAGGAAAAAAAGGGCTAGAAAAGCAATCAAGCCACTTAGTATTTTTCAGCAAAAATTTAAAAATATAAACCAAAACACCACACCCTTCTTTGGTTGTTCAAATGTTGTTTTTTGTCACTCTGTTTTAAGTTTCTAATTTAATGTTTTTCTAATTAAAAACTTTTTTTTTAATTTAAAAGATTGACTTAGGTCAGGAGAAAGAGAAAACAAGCCACAGACTGAGAGAAATATTTGCATAAGATATACTTGATAAAGGACTGTTATCCAAAATATACAACAAACCCTTAAAATTCAACAATAAGGCAAATAAACTAATTAAGCAGTGAGCAAAGGAATAGACACCTAACCAAAGAAGATATGCAGATGACAAGTAATCATATGAAAAGGTGCTCAACACCTTACATCATTAGGGAATTGCAAATTAAACAGCAATGTGATACCACTACAGATCTATTAGAATGGCCAAAATCCAAAACACTGACAACACTAAATGCTAACAAGGATGTGGGACAACAAGAACTCTTATTCACTGCTGGTGGGAATGTAAAATGGCACAGACACTTTGGAAGACAGTTTAACAGTTTTTATAAAACTGAACGTACTCTTACAATACAGTCTAGCAATTGTGCCCCTTAGTATTTATCCAAATGAGTTTAAAACTTATGTCCACACAAAAGTCTGCACACAGATGTTTATAGCAGTTTTTATTTTTATTTATTTATTTATTTTTATTTTTTGGCTGCATTGGGTCTTCACTGTGATGCACGGGCTTCTCGTTGTGGTGGTTTCTCTTTTTGCAGAGCACAGGCTCTAGGCGCATGGGCTTCAGTAGTGTGGCACATGGGCTCTAGAGCTCAGGCTCAGTAGTTGCGGTGCATGGGCTTAGTTGCTCTGTGGCATGTGGGATCTTCCTGGACCAGGGTTCAAACCCATGTCCCCTGCATTGGCAGGTGGATTCTTAACCACTGTGCCACCAGGGAAGTCCACAGATTTTTATAGCAGCTTTATTCATAATTGCCAAAACTTGGAAGCAACCAAGATGTTCTTCAGTAAGTGGTTAAGGATTTAGTAAACGGTGGGCATCCACACAATTAACTATATTATTCAGTGCTAAAAAGAAATTAGCTGTCAAGCCATGAGAAGATATGGAGGAAACTTAAATGTATATGACGTACTAAGGCAATCTAAAAAGACTGTATGATTCCAACTATATGACATTCAGGAAAAGGCAAAACTATGAAGACAGTAAAAAGATCAGTGCTTGACAGAGAGTAGGGGGAGGGAAAGATGAAAAGGTCCGGCAAAGAGGATTTTTAAAAAATGGACTGTATTTTTTAGAGCAGTTTGAGGTTCATAGCAAAACTGAGAGGAAGGTACAGAGGTTTCCCATATACACCCTGCCCCACTCATGCCAGCTTCCCTCACTGCCAACATCCCCCACATCTGTTTCAATCAATAAACCCACATGGGAGGTTGGTTCAAGATGGCGGAGTAGTAGGACGTGCACTCACTTCTTCTTGCGAGAGCGATGGAATCACAACTAACTGCTGAACAATCATCGACAGGAAGACACTGGAACTCACCCAAAAAGATACCCCACATCCAAAGAAAAAGGAGAAGCCACAATGAGACGGGAGGAGGGGCGCAATCACAATAAAATCAAATCCAATAACCGCTGGATGGGTGACTCACAAACTGGAGAACATTTATACCACAGAAGTCCACCCACTGGAGTGAAGTTTCCGAGCCCCATGTCAGGCTTCCCAACCTGGGGGTCCGGCAACAGGAGGAGGAATTCCCAGAGAATCAGACTTTGAAGACTAGCAGGATTTGATTGCAGGACTTCGACAGGACTGGGTGAAACAGAGCCTCCACTCTTGGAGGGCACACACAAAGTAGTGTGCACATCAGGACCCAGGGGAAGGAGCAGTGACCCCATAGGAGACTGAACCAGACCTACCTGCTAGTGTTGGAGGGTGTCCTGCAGAGGCAGGGGGTGGATGTGGCTCACCTCGGGGACAAGGACACTGGCATCTTTACTCCAATAAAGATGTTAAAAGAGAAAAAATAAAAGAAATAGTGTATTTCCAATATAGGCAATTTGAACATCACTAATCATTAGAGAAATGCAAATCAAAACTACAATGAGGTATCACCTCACACCAGTTAGAATGGGCATCATCAGAAAATCCACAAACAACAAATGTTGGAGGGGGTGTGGAGAAAAGGGAACCCTCTTGCACTGTTGGTGGGAATGTAAATTGATACAGCCACTATGGAGAACAGGATAGAGGTTCCTTAAAAAACTAAAAATAGAACTACCATACGACCCAGCAATCCCACTACTGGACATATACCCAGAGAAAACCATAATTCAGAAAGACACATGCACCCCAATGTTCATTGCAGCACTATTTACAATAGCCAGGTCATGGAAGCAACCTAAATGCCCATCGACAGATGAATGGATAAAGAAGATATGGTACATATATACAATGGAATATTACTCAGCCATAAAAAGGAATGAAATTGGGTCATTTGTAGAGATGTGTATGGACCTAGAGGCTGTCATACAGAGTGAAGTAAGTCATAATCAGAAAAACAAATATTGTATATTAACGCATATATGTGGAATCTAGAAAAATGGTACAGATGAACCAATCTGCAAGGCAGAAATAGAGACACAGATGTAGAGAACAAACATATGGACACCAAGGGGGGAAAGTGGGGTGCAGCAGGGGGGTGGATGAATTGGGAGATTGGGATTGACATATATACACTAATATGTATAAAATAGATAACTAATAATCTGCTGTATAAAAAAATAAAATTCAAAAAAATAAAAAAATAAAGCTATATGAACACATCATCACCCAAAGTCCACAGCTTGCGTTACGGTTAGCTCTTGGTGTTGTATATTCTAAGGGTTCAGACAAGTGTATAATGACCTGTATTCACTATTACAGTATCATACAGACTAGTTTCACTGCCGTCAAAAATCCTGTCAATGTAGGTTCATCGATTATAACGTATGTCTCATATTGGTGATGTATGCTGGCAGTCAGGAAGGCTGTGCTTGTGTGGGAAGGTGGTTTTGGGAGAACTCCCTATGCTTCTGGTCAACATTCCTATAAATCTAAAACTGCTCTAAAAAAAAAAAGTATATTTTTAAAAAAAAGATTGAAGTTGGGTAATGAATACAATTTACCGAGTAAAGAAAACAACTTCATCTTTATTGATAATGTAGTAGATTTACTGGCACACAGAGTTTGCTATATCAGGCATATTCAAAAAGCTTAGTATACATAACTTACTTAATAATCAAATTTACTTAATCATCACATTTCGATGAGGTAGCTGCTTTTATGATTACTCCGGTACAGACAAGGAAACAGACCAGGGAGGTTAAGAGAGTTGCTGAGGAGGCAGAAAAATACGGAAACAGGTGAAGTCTGGTTCATACTTTCTAAGGAAACAAGAAGACAGAACTGAGGTACATTAAATTTACAAGAGATTATTTGAGCAAACAGCCATTTGAATCAGGCAGTGCCAAATAGAAAGCGGTTAGGAGCACTCCATGGATAGAATCTAGGAAAAAGGCTTTTCTAGGACAGAGCAGAAGTAGAGCAAGGAAATTATCTGATTGGCTATAGCGTACTTGGCTGCTTTATTTGGGAAAACCTAATTGGCTGTTTGTGATCGGTTGTTCCTAAGTTTCCTTTCCTTAGATTCGAGTGCACTGCCTCTGGCTTAGGTTTCTGTTTGCTTACATAGGTTCCCAAGGTATTAGAGCCACCTCAGTCTAATGGTCTCCTTATTTGATTACTTTAATAGAATACACCTAAATTTGGGGGCATTAAATAGAGTCCTACTCAAGCAAGAGTTTGGAAATTTTATATTTTTATACTAAACTGTAATACTGACCAAAGAATCAATTTACATGGAAATACAGTTGACCCTTGAAAAATAAGGGTTTGAATTGTGAGTTCACATATATGCGGATTTTTTTCAATAAATGTATTAGAAAACTTTTTGGAGATTTGTGACAATTTGAAAAAGTTTGCAGACTAACCGTGTAGCCTAGACATATCAAAAACATTAAGAAAAAGGTTTGTCATGAATGCATAAAATATAGGTATACACTAGTCTATCTTTATACAGGCATAAAGTAAGTGATATTTAATATAAAATTAATAATGCATCTGTTTTTTACTGTTTTGTAACTATGCCTCCAGAGAATTACATTACCAGACATTATGCCTCTGTCTCATAATTAGAGAAACTGCTTATCAACCGATCATCACAGGTAAGTGATTTTTTTTAATGTAACGATATTTCCAATACTGTATTATGAATATGACTGTAATGCTGTCTGCCATAAAAGTTTTATAACCATTCATTAGTGTATAAGCTACAGTGAAGCAATCATACCAATGACACCAGGCGACCATAAAGCAAGCATATTGCTGCCTTTTTGTTATCAATGCATGAATCGTTATACCTGTAAATAAATATGAATTTCTTTTTCACATTATCTTTTCATTTTTTTTGTCTAGTGTTGTAATATGTACAACATCTACAGTGTTTTGTATCATATAAGACAATATTTATGTAGGTACAGACAGAATTCATCTTTTAAAGAGGCTTGGTAAACTTACAGTATCAAACACAGTACAGTCCTGTAAATGTATTTATCTTACATATGATTTTCTTAATAACATTTTCTTTTTCCTAGCTTATTTTATTGTAAGAATACAGTATATTATACATATAACATACAAAACGTGTTAATTGTTAATGTTATCGGTAAGGCTTCTGGTCAACAGTAAGCTGTTAGTAGTTAAGTTTAGGGGGAGTCAAAAGTTATATGTGGGGCTTCCCTGGTGGCGCAGTGGTTGAGAGTCCGCCTGCCGATGCAGGGGATGCGGGTTCGTGCCCCGGTCCGGGAGGATCCCACATGCCGCGGAGTGGCTGGGCCCGCGAGCCATGGTCGCTGAGCCTGGGCGTCCGGAGCCTGTGCTCCGCAGCGGGAGAGGCCACAACGGTGAGAGGCCCGCGTACCGCACACACACAAAAAAAGTTATATGTGGATTTTTGACTGTGCAGGGGTTAGCACCCATAACCCCTGTGTTGTTCAAGGGTCAACTGTAAAACAGAAAATCTCATTGTTTTTTGTAGATTCAGAATGCAATTTTCTTTCCATACGTGGTGACCTTAAACTTGTGCTTGTTATAGAGTTGTAATGCGAGTACTCAAAAATGGAGCACTATTTCAAAAGAATGCCTATTTTATGCTAATATAAACCAAAATCCACTAATTAGTTTACATTATCAACATTTGACCCAAGGCCAATTTGATCTACAATGTTTTTATTCAAAAACTAATCATTGAAGAAGCTCAAGTCATTAGAATATATATTATCGAGAATGTTCTTTTTGCATCTGTCACTGAGAATATGTAGATTTAAGTTAATATCCCCAAGGAGAGTAAACAACCTTAACAGAGGATACAGTGCTCCCTGTACAGAGAGTTATGGCAAGTCTAGTGAGGCAAAGAGAAGGACTAGGTGGGACTGACCTAGTGCTTTAACGAAAAGCAACCCTTTAATCAGTGGTGAAGATGAAGAAGGAACAGGAGAGGGAATAGAACGGAAAGAAAGAAAAAACAATGAGCTATTTTGCTCCTTCTTGTTCTTAACTTTTGATGGCTTCTCATTAAGAGTAAAATAAATTTCAAAGTCCTTAGCATGTCATGCTAATTCTCTAGGAATCACTAATTCCTAGGCTGCATTGCCCACCATCATTACATAGGTTCCAGTTTCAAAGAATTACTCAAATTCTCCAGACTCGTTCTTTGCTTTCCGGCCTCAGTGCCTTTGCTCACGTGTTTCGTCATCTTAAAACGTCCTCATTCAAGTTCTAATGCAAAGTCCACTCTGGCTGAAAAGCTTTCCTGGATCATATTTTATTCTCCTATTGAAATTTATCTTTCCTCCCTCTTCCAGTATTACCAATGCATTTTATACTTTTGTAAGAACACATCACATTCTGCCTAATGCAGCAGTTAGCTAAGACTGTCCTACCTCCTTTGCAGGGCTGTAATCGGAGAGTAGAGAACACATCTTACTACTCATCTTGTACTTCCCAGCATACCTATTGCAATGCCTGACATGTAAAAGAATCCTAGAACCTTAAGCTCATAGTTGGAGGGAAACTTAAAGATCAAACAGTAAATGTTATAAGGTATTTTAAGAAATGTTTGATGCAAGAGTGATGGAGAGCAGATTGAGGAGAAGGGTTAGGAAAAGAAAACTAGAAAGGGCAATAGTAATAATAAATATTTATTAAAAACTTACTATGTGCCATGCAATTAGTGTATATTATCTCATTTAATTGTCACAATTCAACAAGGTAGGCACTGTTATCGTTCTCATTCTAACAGAGAAGCAAACCATGACACAAAGAGGTTAAATAATTTGCCCAAAGTTGAGCAGTTAATGAATGATGGAGCCAGAATTCAAATCCAGGCAGTTTGACTCTAATGTCTATACTTGTCAGTGAAATACAGTTCAGTAAAGGGGCTTTTCACACGTGCCGCAAGGAGAAGGGACCTTCAGGAACTGGCGAATGAAATGTAGTTTCCATCTTGCTAACCTTTGGATGCCCACACTAGGTACAATGGGTGTAATTATCTTGATGTTAAAATCCATATCCAAAATGGTCAACATTCACATAATGTTATAAAATATTCATATAATATGACATATTCAGAGAACACCTTTCTGTGGTTTTTAATACACAAATCTCCGTGAAAGCGACACATTTAGTAACCAGCTCAGGATTGTAGCCACAACAGAGGAAACTCAGTGAATTTAATCAAAAGCATGTACCTAGCCATCAATGCCCCTTTGGAAATGCTTCCTAGAAAAACCACATGTAGCTTTCGTTTTCTGTCATCTGGCCCTAACATAGCCCTTGTTTTTTTCTGCTTTGTAATAATTCAAAGCACATTGTTTGTAGGAACAATTTTTAAAAGACTAATTTTTTATAACTTTGATGCTAAGCAAATTTTTAAAATTTTCCCATTCTAATCAAATCTCAATAAAATATTCATAAACTATTGAGGCTGATAGTTTATATTTTTCCTTTTTTAACCAAATGGAATAATGCTGAGTATTGATGTCACGTACGTTCTCTGTGGTCACAACATGGAGAAGTTGTTAAGATTATTTGACGGTAGGGAATATGTAGGTCAGCTCAGGTTTCAGAAACCTTCTTAAATTCAGCCCAGTGTAATAGTAGGGCAAATTTTAAAGTTGAGCATGGAAATGCCTCAAAAACTGCAATAAGAAGTATTTGACAAGGAAGCAAAATATGTCCTCAGGTCACCTTCAATTGAACACAAACACACAGACACACACACATACACACACACACACACACACACACACTTTGCCCCGACTCCCTGCCCACCACCATGTTGGGCACTTCTGGGCACACCACTCACATTGTAGTCTAAATAAATGCTCCTACTTTGTGTTCCTCCTTTTCTTTCTTGTTTATAGCCTCTTCCACTCTTTCCCAGTGCCCCCTTTTCCTGGGAAAACTAGATCTCTTGCCTTTCGTTCATATTATACAAATACCATGACAGATTTAGAGCTTAAAGATCTACCCTTCCTGCATTATAACAGGAGGAAAAAAAATACTTTGACAAGATTAGAGCCTGAGGCTGAAGGCTTTGGAATTTCAAGCGTCAGTTAGCAGGTAGAAGAAAATATCTGGGGATGTCCAAGCATCTCATCTGTAGGGAAGCAAAACTTGCCACCCCAAAATGTCTCTGGCATGTGGATTATTTTGAGCTGAAAACAAACAAGGCCCAAAAGGCTCAGAAGGAAACTTTGACCTTCCCCCTTAGCTGCCTACAGAATTTAGATTAAGGGCCTATTACTGGACTAGAGCTATCACCATAGATAACTATAGCATAAACTAGGTGTGGTAGACAGAAAGGAACCTAGCAAAGTCTGTTTGTTAAAATTCCTCTGTGTGTCCCACTGTCTCTGCAAGGCCCAGCAAACATTTGTTTACCAAACATTTGCTTTTCCATGTCAATTGCCTTCCTCCCCGTTTAAAGCCCCAAATCTCTACCTCAATGTCCTCTTTGTCTTTAGCTGAAGGTGGTACTTAAGGGTGAAGGTTTCAGCCATTTTGGTAAGTTAATCAGCTTTCCTGGGTCTCTCCCATGTAAACAAGCTATTAAACTTTGATTTTCTCCTGTTAATCTGTCTCAGTTCAGTTTAATTGTTAGACCAGCCAGAGGAAGCTAAAAGCATAAGAGGAAAATTTCTTCCTCCCAACATATCCTTGGTAAAAACTCATACAGATGAGCACCTAGTCCTCTTATATTTAGCCAGCCTTTTGCTTGCTATTTTTCATGAAACTTCAGGGTCCTCCTCCCCTTGGTTTCTTCCTTCCTTCCTTCCTTCCTTCCTTTTCTTTCTTTCATACTGAGAACAATTTTTTTAGAGACTTTATTTATTTTATTTTTGGCTGCACCATGCAGCATGCCAGATCTTAGTTCCCTGACCAGGGATCAAACCCGTGCCCCCTGCAGTGGAAGCACAGAGTCTTAACCCCTGGATCGCCAGGAAAGTCCCTGTCCCCTTGGTTTCTGTTGGTGAACTGGAAATATGGTGCAGGGTAAAGAGATATGGGTGGAGAACCAAAAGACCTGGGTCCAGTGTCACTGTCAGTCACTCCAGCCTCAGCCTCCCCACATCCTTAGGCCCTGTATGGGTGGTTGATTCATTGATTCATCCTCTGTTTCTAAAGCTCCAAATGTAAAATGAGAATAAGAATGACTCTCATGGGGCTGTGGTGAGTTTTGGAATTCACACCTGTAAACATTTAGCACCATCCCTGTGGCACTCCATAAATGCTAACTAGTATTGTTAAAGATCTACGAAGTTATTCGGAATTTGATCTCTAAAGAAAATGCCCCACAACTTCTTGTTTACAAAAGCTCACATTTACTCTCCCCCAGGTTTCCGTTACTCTGTTCCACTGAGATGACAGGACTCCAGATGTTATTTCTCTTCCTCAGGTTACATGATACCTTTGACAGCTCACTTTCAATCAGGACTAATATGCTCTAATTGCAGACATTATCGATGCGAATGGCACTGCTTCCTGATAAGTGAGCTGCCGGCACAGGGTGTCCACCGCAACATGTAGATGAGCCCAGGGAGAAGCAGTGTCATTCTGCAAATCACTCTTGGCACCCAGGATTTGGTGGATGGCACCTGGCAGTCTCCATGTTTCAGGCCACGTGGCCTTGCCAATCACTGATTGTCATCAAACAAAATACTCTCATATTATTCTACAGTTTGCTTTTGCAAAGAGATCCTTTCTAAAACAGTCCAGTTGATTCATTTCCAGGCCACTAGCAAACATAGTCACATAGTGCAGACAGAATAATAGAACATTTTGGTAGCTCTCCTGTTTTCCAGAATGAAATCAGGAAAAAGTAAAAGACTGTGTTTTGACTAAAGTTTGAGGATGAGAGTTTCCAGGGTCAGAGGAGAGACACAAACGTGGCTTTAGAGTGAGAATTTTACAAGGACTTTGAATCCTCTGATTAACCTCCACAGTGAAAAGTAAGCATCATCTTTACCACAGAATTTATTCTACACCTGTTTAAAGCTTGACCATTTAACCTCTCAACTTCCCCAGTGTGTTAATATGTCACTGATGCTTCTAAATAAATAAAATGTCCAGGAATGGGGAGCTTGAGCCAAGTATTGATACAATCAGCTCAACCATCAGTGAAACTTGAGAAAGAAAAAAAAGAAAAGAATGCATTTGATCAACTTCATTTTCAAGAACACGGACAATATTGAAGAGAGCAGTCAGAATTCAGAAAGGAAAAAATGCTTTCATTTTCTCTGTTGAATTTGGAAACTTCTAGTCAGGAGTCTATTTCTTCTGCAAAGCTTCTCTGACCATGATAAGATGCTGTTGGCAGTATTAGGCCCTGGAAGATCCACCTGCCTCCATCCCGGTCTTATTTCAGTTCCTCTAACTCATTCAGTTTTTCCTCTCCTCAGAGCCATCACACTGGTCCTCCTCTCAACCTGGAACATTCTCCATGCTCTCCCCCCAAAAGCTAACTCCACTTCTCCTTTAATTTCAGTTTAAACATCACTCCCTCACAGTGATTATCTCAGACAGCGCCCCCTTACCCAGGTTTCCTTCCCTCACACCCTTACACTTTCACTATTGCCCCCAGGCCTCCTCTGTAATGCTCTTCATACTTGTAATGGTTTTTCAGCACGTCTCTTTCCCGTGACCTATATGGTCCATGATGGCTGATACCCAGTCTTCTTTATCTTTTCATCCCTAACCCTTACCATAGGGCCCGTCACATTTTAGGCACTTGATAAATATTTGTTGAATTAGTTGATGAAACATGAATGGATGAATTCAAGCATGTTGATGCACTTTTACAGGTGGCTGTGAATTGGCACCAGGAGACAGTTGCTTTTAGAAACATGATATCATAGGGCTTTCTCCATAGAACATTCCATGTCTAGACACCCAGGTGTATAAATGTGGCCTAAAAGATAAAAGTGAAACCAAAAGCCCCACCTTTTATATGGGGTTGTTTCCACACCAATCAAGGCTAGGAAGGAATGTTCTTTGTTAAAGCATATAGTTCCCGTGCCTTTGGCAGTGAAAGTGCAGAGTCCTAACCACTGGGCCACCAGGGAATTCCCTAAAGCACATGATTCTTTATTAAAGCAGATACTTTGACCATTTGTCAGCTTCTAAAGAGCTGAAGCGATCCAAGAATTTAACTATATCCTAAAGGGAAAGCAAAGAAGCACACAGAATAATATTAAAAATACAGAAGTTTCATATACAAGTAAACCAGTTGTCAAGTTTAGATGGAAATGAGCAGGAAATGCAAGTGACATCAATTTCCATGGCACAGACTGCATCTCAGTCCCCTCTGGACTATGTAACCAGATCATTGTGGAGGACGAGAAGAGCCTTCTCAATTGGAGAAAAACGAAAATACACAATCTGTCCTACAAATTGGACTAGTGATAACTGTATCCACATATAGATAAGTCAGAATACTTAGAAACTGCATTGTGGCTATTCCTGGGTATAGTAACCAGGATCTGCAATAGGCTACACTATGGTAACAAATAAAACCTGAAATCTTAGTGGCTTAATTCAAGTTTATTTCTCCCTCTTGCCACATGCCTCTTCTATCCTGGAGTCTTGCCATCTCCTGGCTTAAAGATTAGTTGAAATATTGGGGGAAGAAATAAACCCAGAAGTAAAACAGTTTACTTCTACTTACATTCCATGGGACAGAACTCATAACATGGTGAATCCAACTGTAAGAAAAGATGAGAAATGAAGAGGGAAAATGTGGATATGAGTGTTAACTGTTTCTACCATGGTACAGTTTGGTCTTATCAAGCAATTCTGCTTTTTGACACATAGTCTTGATGGTTTAGCTAAAAGGACTATTTCCTTTATGATAATTGGATTTAGTCCAGACACTTTTTAAATATACGCTCAGAAACCCATAGCTTTGCATTTTTATTCTTTGGCATTGTATGCTAGGATATACTTAAAGTATTGTATTGTTTATTTCTACGTAACAAATGACCTTAAAACCTAGCAGCTTGAAACAGCAAACATTCATTATCTCACAGTTTCTGTGGATCAGGAATTTGGATGTGGCTTAGCTGTGTGCCTCTGGCTTAAGACCTTTCCTGAGCTTGCAGTCACACTGGCGCCTGGGGTGAGGACACATTGAGAAGGTCTGATTAGAGGAGGGTCTGCTTCTCAGGTCACTTACATGGTGATTGGCAGGATTCAGTTCCTCTCAGGTTGTTGGGCTGAGGATCCAAGTTCCTCACTGGCTGTGGGCTGGAAGCCTCCCTCAGTTCCTTGCTAAGTGTGTCACCATAGGACAGCTCACCACACAGGCGCTGGCTTTTTCCTCAGAGCAAGTGAGGGCAACCAAAGATGGAAGCCACAGTCTTTTGTAACCTAATCTCAGAAATGGCAGTCACATATGTCACTTTCTATTCATTAGAAGTGAATCCCTAAGTCCAACCCACGATCAAGGGGTGAGCATTACACAAAGGCATGAACGCCAGGAGGCAGTGGTCACTCGGGGGCCATCTTGGAGGCTGCTTACCACAGCTGTTCTTCCAGGCCATCTTATTTGGGGTTATCCTTTTTCAACTCTTATATTTTGTTTCATATTTTCTTTTCAAGTTTAGGCCAGTAGGGTCACTTAAGTGCTATGAATCAGTTAAGTTTTGGAACCTCGGGTGTGACTTTCTTTTCTGGCCATGATGTTGAACGTGGCCCAAAGATGACGGAAATAGTGAAGACTCAATCTTTGAAAAGATCCAAGTTGTAAGTCATCTAAAAAGTAAGAAGTAGGGCTTTTCTTCAGCTATCTAGTGCTATGTTATGTTATAGATACTTTCCTAATAACTCTCTTACAGGACTTGAAGGTTTTTAAAATCCCACCTGATAACGACTCTGTCAATAACAGTATCTTTGGATAAGTGAAAGGGCCTATTAGCCAAATTGAATGAAAGTGTGACAATTTATTAGCAATGACACTTAAATGGTATTTCCACTCATAGAGAACTTTGTTGCCCCTATTAGGATGTAGGTTATATGGACTAACAAGTAATCTTAAATTTTAAGTGGCATAAAACTACCAAGATTCATTTCCTGTTCCTACTATATGTCCTCCAGAGCTGAGATGGAGGGAAGGAGTTTGGGCAGGGGGGTAGAATTTGCTCATTGTTGCTGCTATGAGACTCAAGCTGATTGGGAAACACTACCCCAAGCATTGGTCTCCGTGCCAGAGGAAACAGTTCTGGAATATCTTGTATGAGCATTAAAAGTTTGGCCCAGAAGTGATGGGCATTATTTCTACTCTCAGTTCATTGGTCAGAATTACTAATGTGGCTTCCCAATCACAAGGAGTCAGAAAGTCCCATTTTTCTCATGTGCCCAGAGTGGGAATGAACTAGAAATATTTGCAAATAACACTAATGACAGCATTGCCCCCCTACTCCCAAAACCTCAGCAAATATCACTGTGAGGAAACTTTTATCTTTGTTTTCCAACTTGAAGGTCAAATAATCCTACTACCATGTTCAAATTGGGGGTTTGTAATAATAACAATTAATATTCTTTCTTAACACCCTATATATTCTTGGAACTGCCAGCCAAACTGCTTAGACCTTCAGGTGCCCAGATGTAGGTTTTGTTGAGGCCTGGACATATTTTCACTTGTCCCCCGTAATCTCAAACTGAGCATCATTGGTGTCTATGCAGTCTGGTGAGGGGCCTGGGTGTTTCTTTTGTACCTAAATTAAGAAATTACTGGGGACTTCCCTGGCAGGCCAGCGGTTAAGACTCGATGCTTCCACTGCAGGTGGGCGCGGGTTCGATCCCTGGTCAGTGAACTAAGATCCCACATGCCACATGGTGTGGCCAAAAAAAAAAAAGAAAGAAATAACTGTTTTTTATATGTTCTTTAAATTCTAGAATATCATGTGATATATATATAGATGTTTGAGTTAGACAACATAAGACAAGGGCTAGCAAGCTTAGAATTTCTTAAAAAGTGTGTGGATTTAACCTCTAAGTATTTTGACAATAGTATATATATAATTGTATATAAAGTATTAAAATATTTTAAAATAGAATTTTATGATAATTTTTATCACTCTTTACAATAGAGTTTTATTATCTGGTCTCCATGCTTACTCTCATTTCCTCCCTGGCCTTTACTCTATCGATGTGAATCTTTTAACACAAATTCAGATTGTACCATTCCCCTGTTCACAACCCTCCAATATGCCCCAAAAGGCTTGGAATAAAAGCCAAAGTCCTTACCATGGTTTCATATCTGGCTACATGTCTAATTTGTTATCTTACCACTTCCCCTTAGGGGCTCAACAGAATTGGATCATGTGGCTCCCTCCATGATCATTGCACTCACCCAGCGAGAACCTCAGCTTGTACTTACTGCCCCTCTGCACTCTTCCATAGGTTCTCAAATAGGTGTCTCCTTCACTTTATTCATATCTCTGCTTAAATTTAAAAAATCCACAGAGAGCCGTTCCCTGACCAGTTTTCCACTCCTGTTACCTTCTCCTGTTTTTCTTTATAGCGTGTATCACTGATATTACACCATATGTATATTCATTTATTCTTTCCCCTAAAATGAAAGACTTAGGAAAGCAGAAACTTTGTCTGTTTTAGTCACTGCTGTGTTCACAGCACCTAGAATAACTGTTGGCACATAGGTTGAGTAAGTGGACACAGAAGAGTCATTCAATGAAGTAATTTTAGAGGAGCTCAAACCAAAAAGGAAACTCCAGAAGGGCAAGGGTGTTTTTTCCCAGCACTGTGGATCCCTCACCTAACAAAGCGCCATGCTGCATAATAGTTTTTAAACAAGTATCTGTGGCTGAGATGAATGACCAAATTCCTCAATTGAAAAGAATCAGTGCTACTGGTCCTTAAAATGTGTAATATTTTTCCCAGCTAATACCTTCTACCTGCATGCTAACCAGGGAAGAACAAAAAAACAAAAACGAGCAACTGGTGAGAAGCCTGACAAAGCCTTCAGAAAAGCATAAGGAGATTAGAAATTTGGAATTGTTCACCTCTAGCCTAAACTATAAGCAGAGTGGACTCAAAAAGACCTCTTAGTGGAGCTAGTCTAATCATGCAGTCACATTGTTGAATTCCTTTGAAGAAATGAACTTGAAATCCCTCTGATAATGCAGCCAGAACCCAGACGAGAAGGCAAATTTGTGTTCCTGTCCCTCCTCCCTACTCTTTCACATGACAGAAAATGCTCATCAATCATAGTGTCCTTTCCTTCTGAAGCCAGACTTGGCCCCAGAATCCTCAGCAACGCTCTCTTAAACGCCATAGCTGTCATTACTCTAGACGACATTTATGTGTCGTTTTTGCTTATTTTAGTCAGCCTTGGGCAAAATTATCAGAGACTGAGAAAGCATTGTTTTACTACCTAAAACAAAAAATATAGAACGCAGATCTCAATATATGTAAAACTAAAATCCAGAAATTAGCTTTTATTACTTTACCTCCCTATTAGTGGAGAAAGAATGATCTTCATTTGGGAAACATGAGATCCAAGCTTTCTGCGGCAGAAAGATGATCCTCTGTAAAAGAGAGATTAAACTCGAACTCTCAAGTACATCACCTTGGATATTTCAGATCAAAGCTGTGAATGTGACTTGTATTTAAGTCTGCTCATATGTATAAGTATTTATTGTGTCTGCTGTGGAAAATATATTCCCTGGTAGGAATAGGTTATTAAGAGATGGGAAAGCTAATAGTCCCTGATGGCAACTGTACTCAGAGATGACATTTCATAATATCATAAACTCTTATAAATGATGATTGCTTAAGGAGCCTTACGTAAATTCCATCTTTTGGATGTGACATCCAAAATTCCTAATAACTAAGCCAGGTCTATTCTAAAGTTTAGTTTTGAAATTTCTTTGGGGGAAAAAATGTGTCAGTGAGCAAATTTGCAACATAAAGGGAAACGTAACAACATTTTTTTTTTACATCTTTATTGGAGTATAGTTGCTTTACA
The DNA here is from genome assembly GCF_005190385.1 of Monodon monoceros. Taxonomy (NCBI): domain Eukaryota; kingdom Metazoa; phylum Chordata; class Mammalia; order Artiodactyla; family Monodontidae; genus Monodon; species Monodon monoceros. Next base: position 16,103,396 of record NW_021703778.1, read on the forward strand.
ATGGTGTGCTAGTTTCTGCTTTATAACAAAGTGAATCAGTTATACATATACATATGTTCCCATATCTCTTCCCTCTTGCGTCTCCCTCCCTCCCACCCTCCCTATCCCACCCCTCTAGGTGGTCACAAACCACCGAGCTGATCTCCCTGTGCTATGCAGCTGCTTCCCACTAGCTATCTACCTTACGTTTGGTAGTGTATATATGTCCATGCCACTCTCTCGCTTTGTCACAGCTTACCCTTCCCCCTCCCCATATCCTTAAGTCCATTCTCTAGGAGGTTTATGTCTTTCTTCCTGTCTTACCCCTAGGTTCTTCATGACATTTTTTTCCCTTAAATTCCATATATATGTGTTAGCATACGGTATTTGTCTTTCTCTTTCTGACTTACTTCACTCTGTATGACAGACTCTAGGTCCATCCACCTCATTACAAGTAGCTCAATTTCATTCCTTTTTATGGCTGAGTAATATTCCATTGTATATATGTGCCACATCTTCTTTATCCATTCATCTGATGATGGACACTTAGGTTGCTTCCATGTCCTGGCTATTGTAAATAGAGCTGCAATGAACACTGTGGTTCATGACTCTTTTTGAATTATGGTTTTCTCAGGGTATATGCCCAGTAGTGGGATTGCTGGGTCATATGGTAGTTCTATTTGTAGTTTTTTAAGGAACCTCCATACTGTTCTCCATAGTGGCTGTACCAATTCACATTCCCACCAGCAGTGCAAGAGTGTTTCCTTTTCTCCACACCCTCTCCAGCATTTATTGTTTCTAGATTTTTTGATGATGGCCATTCTGACTGGTATGAGATGATAGCTCATTGTAGTTTTGATTTGCATTTCTCTAATGATTAATGATGTTGAGCATTCTTTCATGTGTTTGTTGGCAGTCTGTATATCTTCTGTGGAGAAATGTCTATTTAGGTCTTCTGCCCATTTTTGGATTGGGTTGTTTGTTTTTCTGTTATTGAGCTGCGTGAGCTGCTTGTAAATTTTGGAGATTAATCCTTTGTCAGTTGCTTCGTTTGCAAATATTCTCTCCCATTCTGAGAGTTGTCTTTTGGTCTTGTTTATGGTTTCCTTTGCTGTGCAAAAGCTTTGAAGTTTCATTAGGTCCCATTTGTTTATTTTTGTTTTTATTTCCATTTCTCTAGGAGGTGGGTCAAAAAGGATCTTGCTGTGATTTATGTCATAGAGTGTTCTGCCTATGTTTTCCTCTAAGAATTTGATAGTTTCTGGCCTTACATTTGTAACAACATTTTTAACCTAGAGAGTAAGAGAATAATTTTCAAGGACTCCAGTGATGTTCATTAAGTCGAAACAATAAATGTCGATTAACAACAGGTCTTATCTATCCTTTAAAGCTGGTAGAGCAGGATCTACATTTTGGCAAGATAATTAGCAATTTATTCAAGATAACATGCAACTTGAGAACATCAAATATTTTGGACTTTTAAAAAATGTATTGTTCAGGGCTTCCCTGGTGGCGCAGTAGTTAAGAATCCGCCTGCCAATGCAGGGGACATAGGTTCAAGCCCTGGTCCAGGAAGATCCCACATGCCTTGGAGCAACTAAGTCCATGAGCCACAACTACTGAAGCCTGTGCGCCTAGAGGCTGTGCTCTGCAACAAGAGAAGCCACCGCAATGAAAAGCCCGCGCACCGCAAGGAACAGTAGCCCCCACTAGCTACAACTAGAGAAAGCCCTTGTGCAGCAATGAAGACCCAATGCAGCCAAAAATTAATTAAATAAATAAATAGGTTTTTTTTTTTTAAGTAATAAAAATAAAAATGTATTGTTCAGGCTTTCCATTAATGTACCTTGCCTCTCATTCCTGTGGCTTTGGATAGGTGAGATGTTATCTGTAAGAAAAGAAATTTTTAAACTCATATTGAGTCTTTCAGTTACCAAATAACTAAGAACTTTCTGCAATAGGAAACTTCAATTAAATAGCCAAGAGGATTCAACAGTGCAAAATGAAATCCTGTTCTGCCATCTAGAGGACACACACTAATGGCACAGAAAATATGTCTTTAACGGCCCCTAAAGCTTAAAATAAAAAAAGGGTGGAGGGGAGTATTTTGCTCTACGACATTATATCAGATTTCACCATAGAGAAGAAAATAACATTTTTAAAAGCAATTAAAAAAAACCCTGTGGATTAGATATGCACCAAATTGAGGTTTTACACTTCACCAAATTTGCTTGGCCCCATCTGGCCTCCAAGGCGTTGGCCACTTGCAAATGCAGCACCCAGGCCACAGCTACATCCCCTAAGAACACATTCCTGGCCACCATAAGGCAAAGAGCACAGCCTTCGTTGTGCCTGCCAGGGTGTTACCAGAGTTATCTGGGGCATCCAGGTTTGACCTCATCAGACTCAGTCAGCAATCTCAAATATTTCTGATAATATTCTAACTTGACTCTCTCCAAACGATTCATCCCAGAATTCTGCAGCAATTTCTCGTATTGCTAAGTGCAAGAAAACAAGGTGTGCCTGTACTCAGAGAACTTTATAACTGAAACAACAGTAAACATGATCTACTTTAATTTCTTCATTTTTCAGTAGAAGAAACTGAGATCAAGAGACTCTATAACTCTAAGATCACACAGTAGTTATTAGTGGAGTTTTCATGATAACACACATTGCCTACTCTTAAATCCAATGTTTTTCATTTCGTGTATCCGTTCATCCAAAAAATACTTAGCGCTTACCTACTAAGCTAAGCATTGTGATAGACACTGAGCAGGAAATGCCGCGTGGAAAAAAAAACACAGCCCCTGCTCTCTAGAATCTAACAGTCTGCTGGGGATGAAACATTAATCAGAGCCATATGAAATTATGAAAGTACAGGGGACAAAGAAAGAATTTAGTGGGAACAGAACTTGGTCTGGTCCAGAAGAGCAGGTATGATTTCTGTATAGAAGTTTCTTTTTTTTTTTTTTTTTTTTGTGGTACGTGGGCCTCTCACTGTTGTGGCCTCTCCCATTGCGGAGCACAGGCTCCGGACGTGCAGGCTCAGAGGCCATGGCTCACAGGTCCAGCCGCTCTGCGGTATGTGGGATCTTCCTGGACCGGGGCACGAACCCGTGTTCCCTGCTTCGTCAGGAGGACTCTCAACCACTGTGCCACCAGGGAAGCCCTAGAAGTTACTTTCAAATAGAGATCCAAAAGATAAATAGTTGTTATCTAAGCAAAGCAGGAAGAAAAGTGCATTCCTGGCAGAGTAAACATCACTTGCAAAGGCCTTGAGGTAGGAGGGAAGCTTGATGCTCTGGTGGAACTAAAATATCAGTGAGAAACAGGTGTGAGATGAGTCTGCCTAGGCTGCATGGGGTCTAATCATCTGGCGAGGAGGAGGCCAATCACAGACAACGAGCAAGCTTTGGAGAGTTTCAAGAAGAGGATTTAGATAATCGGATTTGTGCTTTTGAAAGATTGCACTGGATCCAGTGAGTGCAGAGAGAAAGAGAGCAAGAATAGACTGTGCACACGCCTAATTAGGGGACAAATATGACAATAGCTTGCACTACGGCAGCGCCTGGCGCTAGAGAGGCACCATGGGATTGTGCTCTACATTAGCAGTGTCTCCTGGATCGGGCAGCACACTCCCTGCACTGTGGCACTGTAGCAAAAGGACAGACTTCTTTTCTTGAATCTGGAGCATAAAACCTTTTTATTCTCACCTTCATGGGCATATATGCAGATTGTTCCTCCCCTTTCAAAAGGAGGGGTGTCTGGTTTCTCCCAAAAAGATGTGCGTCGAAAGTTGTCTCTTAGCAGAAGATATCACCAAGGGGCTCTTATTAGAAATGCAGGGGTCTACGTGCAGATGGAATCCAGTGGGGGTCTTCGGAAGTCATAACTCATTGGCATCCACTGCTACTGAGGATTTCCCCATTAAGTAACATTTATCAGTGTCAATTGTTTTGATTCTTTGTTTTTCTCTGTTAGCTCAGATCTGAGTTATCTCCATGTCACAAGCTCCAGGAAATAAAAGGGGCGAATAGGAGATCAAAGTCTTTCCCCTGTTAGATTTCTCCTTATCCCTATATCTTATACCCATCACTGGGGAGCTCTGTGGGTTCTTTGCGGGGAGGATCAGTCACAGCCCTAAGCCCACCCTGGGAAAACTTTGGAGGTAGAAGATGGTCTTAAACACATTGAATGAGAGTGGTAGCCATGACCATATGAAGGTGTTTGTTTCCAGGGAGGAATTCTGCATGGACCAAGAGGACAATGACAGGATGTGGGTACATATGTTCATTCTATTAAGTTGTGCACATTGTTTTATGAACTTTATTAAAGTTAAGAATTCACAAAAAAGGAAATTATAACACTAATGAGGAAGGAACAGAAAAGACCTGATTTACATTTGCTTTTTGTTTTGTTATGAAGCAGAAGAATCCAGAGTCCCTATTTAGCTCAGTCAGGCATACAGCTGATTTATCCCCAGAACATGAAATCCTTCTCCAAGCCTCTTCTGACCACAGGGTCTCTTTTTTGAATCCAAACTCTCTTGGCTAGACAAGGGATTTCCATCATGCCTATGCATCTCCTGAACCTTCTTTCTGGACAAAGCATATCCGCAGGGAATTCTTTCATTTCCCCTTCATTCTGTTGATAGGAGAAAATGAATCCAGAGCTAAAGTTTCTAGAACCTTCTCCATTGATAGTTAACAGCTTTAAAATGGCATATAACTCTTTTGAATCCTGGCTCTGCCACTTACTAAACTTGTGACTTTGGGCAGGTCACTTTCCCTCTCTGAGTCAGTTTCCTTATTACAGACTAGGAATAAATACATTTACCTTCATAAAGTTATTGTGGAAAAATGAGTTAATGTAATAGAGTGGTTAGCATAAGGCCTGATGTGTGGAATGCTCAAAATAGTAGATGTCATTGTTAACTTATGACAGTTATCAGATCCTCTCAACACATTCTTAAATACTGTGGCTTGCATCTCATCTCTCCACCAGTTCCACAGTAACTGGCTATATTTGACTTCCCATCTCCTGTTGGCTCAGCAACTGGATCCAGTGCCAGAAATAATCTCATTTTCTAGTTAGGCAGAATTCAATAGGCTCTAATTTAAATGGAATGTGAAAATAATTCAGCATAGAATCAAGCAATAGATAGATTAGATGATTCCTATTGAGTTAAGATGTACCCTGACTTTGAGTTATACCTCACCTACCAAAATAAAGTGATTAATTTGAAAGAAATGATGAAATAACCAGCCCCATTCGGAGGGCATTGATTCTCTGTCATAGAACTCATGTTGCCTTTGCTACTGTTGCAGAAGAATCCTCCTAGATGACTACAGCACCAAGTCTCCAAATCCCCACAAAAATCTCAGGTCAGAGATCTCAGCCCACTGAAATGATAAATCAGCTTTGCTTAGGATTATATAATTGTTTTCTCAGTGAGAAGGGTCTTTTAAACCAAGACTGAATATATGAAGGATTAAGTAAATCAAACCCATAGTGTAATGCTTTCGTGTTAGGTTTAAGAATATTCCATGCCTATTTAGAATGTAAAACAGATGTAATATTTAAGATTTGTTATATTAGAGACTCTAACATACTAATTTATGATTCTAACTTAAAATACATAAATGGATGATTGATGTTAGATTTGTTGATTTTAAGGTAAAAGTTATTAGAAAATTTGCTGAGTGAATATTTAAGAAAAGGAGGATCTATTACATTAAATACATGTTAGATTTACTAGAATTATCTAAATATGTGAGAAGGTTTAGTAAGATTTGAAGTATTTACAATATTCAAATAATTTAAGAGTACATTTAAAAATTATTTAAGACAATTCAACTATGTTTAATAATGGGATAAATAATAATCTTGAAAATAACTGTTAATAGGTAAATAATTTAGTCCATTTTAACAGTCATTTAGAAGAAGAACTTAAGATTTATAAGTGGAACTTATAAAAGTGGACAAAAGGTACAAACTTTCAGTTATAAGATAAATGGGTACTGGTATTTCTTCTTTTTTTTTTTTTTGTATCTGTATGAGATAATGTTAACTAAACTTTCTGTGGTAATTAAATAATTACCACAATACATGTAAGTCATTATGCTGTACACCTTAAACATACAGTGCTGTGTGTGAATTATATCTCAATAAAACTGAAAGAAAAAAATAGTTGAACTTAAAGATGTAAGGAGCAATTTGGTTTTAAAATTTATAAACCTCAATGTAATACCTACACAGCTTTTTCTGTGAGTAAGAGCTATGGAAACCACAAATTGACTGCTTCACCCAAGTAAAACCTCTGCTCGACCTTCTAGTTCACGGATCTCAAATCGTTTGGGAAAGCAGATGTGGTCCTCTTTTAGTTTCCTCCTGCTGATGTAACTGATCACCAGAGATTTAGTGATTAAAAACAGCAAAAATTTGTTCCAGAACTGTATTCTAAAATCAAGGTGCCAGCAGGGCTGCATTCCTTCTGCAGACTTCAGGGGACAAGCTTTCCTTGCCTTTCTCAGAGGCCTCCAGCATTCCTGGGCTCCCGGCCCCTACCTCACCTCACTCCAAAATCTTGCTTCTTTCTTCACCTCTCCTACTCTTTTTTTTTGTGGTACCCGGGCCTCTCACTGTTGTGGCCTCTCCCGTTGCGGAGCGCAGGCTCAGCGGCCATGGCTCACGGGCCCAGCCGCTCCGCGGCATGTGGGATCTTCCTGGACCGGGGCACGAACCCGTGTCCCCTGCATTGGCAGGCGGACTCTCAACCACTGCGCCACCAGGGAAGCCCTACCTCTCCTACTCTTGATCCTTATCCTCCCGGGCCCTTTTTTTAAGGGCCCTGGCAATTACATTTAGGTTTACCTAAACCATCCAGGATAATCTCCCCATCTCAAGATCCTTTTACCATGTAAGGTAGCATAGTCACAGGTTCTGGGGAGTGAATCAGTACTTCATGTGAGCTAAAGGAACGTCCAGAATCAAAACAATCTATCGTGCTGGTACTTGGCCACTTTCTGACTCAATTGTAATTTGGGAGAGTGTAGGTTAGTTAACCAAACCACTGACCAGAATTCTCTAGTTTGATTTCCCAGCAGCTATTGGTTGCAGGAGATTCTCTGCATAATCAGCCTAGTTTGAACCATCCTGCACTTTGAAATGGTAAGTCAGAGAACCTGTTCTGCCCTAGTTAGTATTTACATTGGATTTCAGGAGCCAAAAAAGATCTGTCTCTGGTTGGTTGATTCCCTTCTTTGCAACCCACTTTGTATTCCATATTTTGATGGACCAGAGTTTTAATAAAATGAAAAAAAATTTTTTTTAATTAATCCAAAACTTAGAAATAAGGCAAAAAGATTACCATACTCTTTCAAAGTCATACTAGGGCACTGTCCACCAAGTCCACTGAAAGATCATCTGATTTTTCTAGAGGAAGATGTAACTGACTTCTGCTTACTATCACTTAGGCCCCAGACTCCATAAAGTTCGATGGTAATGTGTAGAAAATTAGTTTGCAAGTTTTTCAGATTTATACTCCTTTGAATCAGCTTTGGAGCCTTCTGGTTCCTTAATCCTGACTTAAATAAATCTTTAAGTGATCACGATATAATTACATAAGTTGTTTTTAACTTTTTAAAATTATACCTTGACATCAGGCTTCTCTGCTAAGGAAAAACAAAAAATTTTGCTCCTGTGAAGTATGTTCGAAGCCAGCTTGGGTTAACTATTAGAAAACCGCATGGATATTAAGAGAACTATATAAAAATTACATGTGGAGGCTATATAGGTATCTGTTAGGTAAATTTAACCATGTGATTAGCTATAATCCACATATTGATGCTTTTATATTTGGTCATCTGTAAATTAAGACGTAGTGTTAAAAATAGGCAGAATGTTAAAAAAAGATATTAAGAGAATGAAAAGGCAAGCCACAGACTGGGGGAAGATTGCAAATAATATATCTGATAATGGCTTCTGTGCAGAATAAACTCTTGAAACTCAATCATAAGAAAATCCAATTAAAAAATGAGCAAAATATTTGAACATTTTGCCAAGATCTAAAGATGGCAAAAAAGCACTTGAAAAGATGTTCATCATCATTAGTCATTACAGAAATGCAAATTAAACCCACAACGAGACACCAATTAGAATGTCTAAAATCAAAGAGTGACCAGATCAAATGTTGGTAAAAATGTAGAGCACCTAGGACCCTTACGCACCAACAGTGGGAAATGTGAAATAGTACACTTTGAAAAAGTTTGCCAGTTTCCTAAAAAGTTCAATGTACACTTACCATATGTCCCAGCCATTCCACTACTAATTTTCTTAGTTTAGCCAAGAAAAGTGAAAGTAAATGTTTATACAAAGACACATGTAAACATTCTAGCAATCCAGCCTCTTCATTTGTAATAGCTAGAAACTGGAAACCACCCAAATGTGCACTAACAGGGAGTACATAAACAAATTGTGATACATCTATACAATGGAATACTACTCAGAAATAAAAAGGAATGAACCACTGATACAATGAAATGAATAAATCTCAAAATAATTGTGCTGAGAGATTATATACAATTCTATGAAAGCAACAGAAAGCAACTCAATGGTTATCTGGAGGTAGATAGTGGAATTGAAGGGAGGGATTACAAAGGGCACTAGGAAAATTGGAATGATGGATATGTTTACTATCTTGATTGTGGTGATTGTTTCACAGGTGTATTATACACACCAAAGCTTTTCAGTTTGTTCACTTTAGGAATTCCCTGGCGGTGCAATGGTTAGGACTACAAGCTTCCACTGCAGAGGGCACGGGTTCAATCCTTGGTCAGGGAACTAAGATCCCACATGCCGTGTGGCTCAGCCAAAAAAAAAAATTTGTACACTTTAAACATGTACAGTTTAATATGTGTTAGCTACATCGACATAAAGCTGTTAAAAAACAGGCAGGATGAAACCTTATTTGGGTACGTTTCTCAGAAGAAATCGGAATGTTCAGCCACTGAAGTCCTAGAGCATAGCATAACTCGTAAGTTGAAGTACCTTAAATTCCTAAACTTCCATACAAAATTTGAACTTTGTACATATGTGTAATTCTTCAACGCAGGTATCATTCATCACATTCTCAAAGAGGTTTTTGAAAAAAGGAGTTAAAAATCACTACTTTAGAGGAATCTATATAATGAAAATTGCTTATCCCACACAAATTAGAGTACCTCTCAACTTTTTAGACAAGAGCACAACTTAAGTACAATGTGTAGATTATCCCAATTACCTGTCAATGGAGTACATACTCCATTGTTTTTTTCCAACACCACCAAGCAATTCTCCACTTCTCAGCAGACACTGATTTGATGTCCTATAATGTAACTCAATTCTGACACTATTTACTTGGATATAGCATCAGATCCCACAGCTTACAGGCTGTACCAAAAACCTTCAACACCCACTCCCCCTCACATGCTGATCCAGAGTTCAGATTGCTACCTGTGCTTCCAACCGAACATAGGGGCTACTCTTCATTGCAGTGCACGGGCTTCTCATTGTGGTGGCTTCTCTTGTTGAGGAGCACGGGCTCTAGGCACACGGGCTTCAGTAGTTGCAGCACATGGGCTCAGTAGTTGTGGCTCGTGGGCTCTAGAGCACAGGCTCAGTAGTGGTGGCGCATGGGCTTAGTTGCTCCGCGGCATGTGGCTCTTCCCAGACCAGGGCTCGAACCCACGTCCCCTGCACTGGCAGGCGGATTCTTAATCACTGCGCCATCATGGAAGTCCCATCTCATTCTTAATCATAAAAATTCCTCTCTTTGTTTGCCTAGGTGAGTTTCTATCACTTGCAGCAAGATTGTTAAAACAAATTTTATCTTAAAAAAAAAAAACACGGTTCACGTCATATTGGAAAAGTAATTATTTATTGACAAAAATAAAACTGTTGACTGAAAACAAATGAATGTTACACTGTATTGCACCATGACTGCAAATGAGCCAAAACCTGTCTAAAAGATGAACATTCCAGAGCAAACAGCATCCTTTCACTTGGGTAAGTAGGCATGCAAGCAACTCATTACAGCATAATTGCAGAAATAAAAAATTATGAGTACCAGTAACCTAAACTTAACATATAGAAGCATTTTATGACAGTAATAAAGTTATTAAAAGTTTAAAACATGTCTTTTCAACAACCCACCATTAGAAGAACGTGCTTTGAACCACTTTCAAGAAGTGATGATGTGAATGCATTAATTTGTTTGTTCTTTTAATTTTATTAATGCTTATATATTGAACCAACAGCACACATCTCAGTTGTTTGGTTGGGTTTAAGAAGCACAGTTTGTGGCTCTGAAAGACATTTTTTTCCTCTGTACAATACCAGGGGGCCCCCAGAGAGATCCAATTCATAATTTTGGGCTTACTAACACCATCTTCATTTGACCAAGCTGATTAGCTAAGATATTGTTACAGTGTTTGCAGAAAGCCTGAAGCTTGATGGATAACAATAATTTGTATTTAAACCTTAAGAAATGAACATAAATATAAATAGACACTTTAATGTAGTTTTACATTCTGAGGCAAGAAGTATATAGGGCCTGCTGTTTCCTCTTTAATGCTCTAAAGCACCAATTTATGTTAAGATGGCAATGTGTAATTATAATCATTATATTCTGATAGAACAATCGCAAGAGCAAGGCTGTAACTGCTTTTAGTTTTAGTTTTTTTAACCATGCTCTGTACAATAGATGAATAGGGTAAAATTTATAACTATTACATAATTGGAAATATCATAACCGTCATTTTATTTCACACTTTTAATGAAATAGCAGCTCAACTTTTTTAAAAAGTCAAAATGAAAAGTTTTCATAACTACACTGAACAGTTTACTCCAAGAGAACAAAACAGGGGCTGTAGAATCCCTGCATTTCCTGAAGGAAAATGTAAGAAGATTAAAATGATTATAGTCTCTTCTGAAAAGGGCTAAAATATGCAAATAAATTATAAACATAACCAACACCAACTGATAGTCATTTGATATCTTACCAACACTGATGAAAATATATTCACAGTATAATAAAATCAATCAAATTTTAGAGTTTTTCCTTTCCCTTACTTGATTTTAATTAAACTGATTAAATATTGACTATGCACTTGCCCATGTGCTTTAATGAAGACAGTATGTGGATTTGCTACACCATGTTAGCCCTGCTAGTGGTAAACAAGAGTAAAAGAAAACAAAATCTCCAAGGAATGCTATCTCTTAGTTGTGAATTTTGCATATTTCAAATACAGTTTGGGTGAAGGGGATTTTTATGGGATTGTGCAACATCCCACAGACTGGAGCAAAGCACCTTATGTATGGACTGAAAAATGAGGTAATTTTTTAATTAAAATTTTACAAGTTTGTGCAAGAGAACATTTCCATTCTTCTAGAATTTTGTTTTCTATTCCAAAAGATATGCACAGCACATTTTATTATTTCTCCATTTCTAGGGAAGAAGGTAGATTACTGGTTTATAAAAATGCAAAAGGTGCCACTCTCTGACTACACTCCCAAATTCTAGAAACCTGATCAGTCTTCAGTCCTTTGGTCACATTAAAAATAATACAGGCCATCCAGTTTTATAGTAAAAGACTGAATTTTCTAGTAATTTTAAGTCCTTGAATGGGGGCAATTCAGTGTTTTCATTCAAATTTTCTATTGGAGATTTTTTATCTCATATTAATCTTTACTGTCAAGTTCTTTGACTTTTGTTTCTAGGTATGCCTCTAAATCTCCAATTAACATTTCCCAAACATTTCACTAGACCTTACACATTTAAAGCTGATTTTAGGTCTGTGGAACACAATATTTTTTCTACTTTAAATTTAAAACAAAGTAGCTGAAAAAAGATTATTTTTATTGGCCTTCTCTATTTAGCTCTGGTTACCTGAAACTCTTAAAAAATACTTTTTGGGAAACTGGCTTTTAGATTTCAGTCTTCACAATAATGCTAAATGAATAAGGATGAGACATTACTGAAAAAAACTAACCTTGAATATAAAGTACTTCCAGATTTATACAGACATTTGTAAAATATTGACATCCTCACTGCACTATCCTTTTCACTACTGGAAAGTCAAACAGAACTGGAGCTTGGGGCAGCCTCTAAAGCCAATAAACTCTGAACAAACTAACCACTTGCATCCAGTTAGTAAAAGCCAGGAAAACAAGCAAGATATTTTCTAGAAGAGAGTATTTCCAATATACACTGGTGTTTTATAAGTAGATTAAATATCATCTTCTTAGCAATATGGCTTATTTTCTTATTTGCATTGTCATTAACTATTAGCTCAATTTAAGTGGAGTAGCAGTTACTAGTTGATGCTTTGTTTTCTTATTTGTATTCATATACTAAATGAAATGATAATGAGGTGGGAATCAAATAATAGATAAAAATAAACGTAATTTCATATTACATGTCTTTCCCTCATTTGGTTTGGTTTTTTTTGTTTTTTGTGTTTGTTTTTTAGTTTTTAGTAGTAGTGTATAAAGGTTCAGGATTTTAAAGCCAAAAGATGTTTTGGTGCTCTAGTTTAAGTTCCTCAGTATGGGAAAAATAGTAGGAAGGCCATGAACGATAGTAATTGTCTAAGGTAAAACAGGTCACGGCCAAATTAAGATTCAAACCTACTTCTTTAAATAGCCAGCACAATATTCTACTGGATACAAGTCATCATGCTGTATCTTGAAGTGACTTTACCCTGACAAAATATAAAAGATCCTTTAGAAGGGAACTAGATATGAAATGTTTTGGATCCAAAGCCATAGATGAAAAGTTAGGCTCATTAAGTTGGTCTTCAAAGATAAATGTCAATGGAATTCATCTATTCTAGGTATAATACCAGTACATTTTTTCTACTGGTATTGTTTTACATAGTTAAGAATTAAATGAGTGCTAGTCAGAGACAATTCCATTTATAATTTGTCCTAGGATACTACATCAAAAATATTTTTTTAAAAATAAAGCTTTCATTGTTTTAAAATTTTCTTTGCCTTGTGACTCCCCATAACTCTTCAGAGAATAATGTTTACAGCATTGCCTATATCACTCACTGTTTCCATAGGAAAATAATTATTTTCTCTTTATGCTATAGGTAATGAAAGTTAATTTATGCTTAATCAAAATGACTACAGCTACAGAAGTAGCATCCATTTCAAAAATGATTTTTAACAATGAAATTTCAATTTATTATCATTCCTCTAATGAATATAGAATAAAATTATACCTTTAAGCATACTACCAAAGAACCTAAAAGCAAAACTTTGTATTTAATCGTGTTATTCAATAGATTATAGATATATTATTTCAAATTTTAAGGAATTAAATTACACTAACAATACAAAATATGCAGTATGTTCCCATATAAAAGGGCTTATTAATTGTAAAAGAGTTCTCAGATGGGCTTCAATAAGAAAGATGGTTAAATATGAAGAATGCAACATGTTCAAAATTAAGAAAAATGCCTTGAACTTACAAGGGTAGCAGTTACATTTTAGTTATAACAAAAGGTTTGTTAAAATTTAGCTTCTTTATCTTCAAATTAAAAACAAAATGTAGAATAATCTCCTGAAAGTAACACGGGTGGATCCCCTGCTTTCCACCACTTAGAAACTTCCGCTAGGCAATTGAGGGATTGATTAGGGAGGGTGAAAGCTGAACTATTTCATTGTTAAATTAATTACCTGCTAATATGACTTCTAAAGAACAGGTATAATACAAAATTGAGAACTTATCTCAAAATATGAATAAAGGTACTAATCACAAATTTACATTTTTCATCAGACAATATCTTATAGCTGGTTGATTTTCAATAAATGTCAGAATCAATGCTTTAGTGTTAGATACGTGCTTGAGTCAAAACATTCTCTTGGAGTAAAGGGTAATCAGTTTTCATATTACTGTAAGAGGAAATATCTAATGAGAACCTATAAAATACTTTTTAAAAGTCTTACATGAATTTCCTAATTGAACTTTTCCCAATCGTTGGCACAAAACCTAGTTGGATGTTGATTTCATCTTCAACACACAGCTAACATAAATTATTTCTAATCCAAAAACAACAAACTGTTTTTCAAAAAGGATTTAGAAAATAAAATAAATTGTATTTTAAAAATCAAATTGAAAACTTGAGTTTATACTAGTAGTTTGACAAAATACAATCAACTGTTAACACTTTCAATATAATGCTGATGCGGTAATATAAAAAAATAACCATATAATTTGACAGAAGAAAATGGAGCCAGCCAATCTTATTAGATACAAGAAAGATTTCATAATAACAACAAATACAGGAATATTAAATATGATTTTTCTCAGGACAGAATTCAGAGAATTATCCTCAGTATTCATGGCTAAACTATACAACCAAGATAGAAATTCTGGCAAAGTGTGCTATCATAATTTCTCCTGCCCCACCACCACATACACAACACAAAGCATCCATATTGATTCATGTCTGCTTTTCTCTCATGTTCTTGATTATGCATTGTATTAAAAACAAAATTTATCCTCTACCTGGTATAGAATCACTAAGAAAAAGGTTGAGAACAAGGTTAATGAACAACTGCTTCCCAAAGCCCAGAAAGCTTTCCTCTGGTCATTTCCAGTTCCAGGGTGTGCTACCACTAAACAGAAATCAGAAAAATGCTACCACATTCAACTACATTAATTAGACTAAATAGAATAAATCAAGTATAACTGAAAACAGCAAAATTTAAACCAACTTACGATAAAAAATATTAAAGTATCACTTTTGAACAGGTACTGATGTTCTTATGAACACTGAATCCTATTTTTGACCCAGATGAAAGAAAAATACTGCAAAAATAAAGTATTATTCTCTATGTGTGTTTTATCCCTTTCATAATAGCAAAATCACACATTTGAAATAAAGAGGATCAAAATTACAATACCTGTCCTCCCTCTTAAGGTATGCACTATTTAGATTACTGTTCATATTAGACGACTGCCTTGAAAATGTTTTAATGCTATCCAATAAGTATACTTTTGCTAGATTATGAGTTTTTAACTATTTAAAAAATTTTTAAGTTGTTAGTGTATTAAACTTGAGTCTCATAGTAATATTCTAAAAGCCATGATTAAATTCAGCAGTTTCCTATTATCCAGCAAAAGATCTTAGAACATGAGGCATAATTATACAAATGTCAGTTGTTTCAAGCCTATTACACTACAACCTCTAACAAATTCAAGGAAAGCCATATGGTTTTTTAAGTAATATACTGCTGGTGATAGAAATGCTGTAATAGACACGATTTCAAATTCTAAGAAATAAAATGAACTGTTTGTATTCCTGCTTTAGCTATTGCCCCAAGCAGATGCGGTGCCCCTTGCAAATGGAATAGTTGAAATTTTTGCTGATAATAAAGTTGTTTGTAATTGATAGTAAAATATATTCCAAGTGTCTTGGTTTAATTTTAGTGCTGGTATGCTTTAGTAACTTCCAATTGTTATATATGCATTGAATAATGTGACATTCTTAAAAATACCAGATTTATTCAAAATATTTACTATCAAAGTTGGGCTTTGAAATAAATATTTTATTTTGATTCGTTTTTAACCAAAACAAATCCTGTGCTGCAGGCAGAAAAGTGAACTTAATTCTTTTAGATAAATAGCCTACTTAATTTCCATGCTAACAGAAACTTAAAATTATTCCATGACTTGCAATAATGTGGGGGAAATTAACTCATTTAAAGGCAGTTCTCATGATGTTTCATCCTCCTCCTTAAATATATATCTTCTAGGCATATTTCTTTCTCATTTACAATAAGTTCTGCCCAAAAGATAAGTAGTTTACAGAGGGAGCAAATATTTAGTGCTGGGTAAGTTTGCAAACAGTACCTGATAATTTCCACTACTGCTCTGTCAAGCCATTGGTGGGGTGAGGGGGCAGTCAAGAAATGAAAGGAACTGGTCATTAAAGTTATTACAATACTTCAGAAAACATTAAACATATGATAAACATTTCTTACAAGGCAGTCGTTGAGTAATTAGAATAAGCAGTCAGAAGAATTCTGTTGCTGAAAATAGTTACACATTATGTTCATCCAACTGAAGATTAGTGCATTAAAAAAAAAAGTTAAGAAAAAATCTTTTATGTTCCAGTTCAGCTGCACTTGATTCAAGTGTTGCTCATAGAGGTTTGTGTTGTTATAAATTAAACATGCTGCTGCCTTAGCAGCCAAAGGTACTAGGAAAAATGTTCATGTCACAGAATAAATAGAGAGTCTCTTTCGAGCAAAAAGTTATCTCACACCAATCCGGGAGGTCATCCACTCTAGACCTTGGCATAACCTGAAACAAAAGACAAAAGTATTTTCAAAATGAAAAACTTTATACTTAAAAATTGAAAGTATACTTATTATTTTTAAGTCTTAACGCAAAAGTCGGTACTACAATAGTTATTCATACGTTTAACTGCCAACATTCAGGTAACACTATAATAAGTAGACTTTCTAAGTGTAAGATTATCTAAACAAAATGATACTAATCAGTTGAGAATTGTGGGAAACTGCTTTAGTTTCATCTTGAAGATACAGCTTTGGGGGTTTTGCCATTAAGACTATAACTATCCCACCCCCGCCTTAAGATTAACTAAACTGGGGGCGCGGGGTTCGGGGGTTTCTGCTCCCACTGGTGAGGTGTGCCTGGAATGGTGGATGTCGCACTGTGTGCTTGGTGGCTTGGTGAATGGATGCGGGAGAAAATGGTGGCCGCGTGGCTGAATGACCAGCCGGAGGTCTCCCACGCTGCAGCCACCTTGCCCAGATGAGGCCTCTGCTGATCCTGATGTGATGCCGCCTCCCTGTTCCTCCTCCTTGGAAACTTGTGCAAAGAGCTACAGCCATTCCATGGCCAGAAGATGGAGGCACCAAGATTTGGACGCAGTATACATTTTTACACTGACACTTCTCTGTCTGGCCTGATTCCCCTTTTTTTTTTTTTTTTGCGGTATATGGGCCTCTCACTGTTGCGGCCTCTCCCGTTGCAGAGCACAGGCTCCGGACGCGCAGGCTCAGCGGCCACGGCTCACGGGCCTAAATGCTCTGCGGCACGTGGGATCTTCCTGGACCGGGGCACGAACCTGTGTCCCCTGCATCGGCAGGCAGACTCTCAACCACTGCGCCACCAGGGAGGCCCCTCCCCTTTTTTAAAAATTTACTGAAGTATAGTTGATTTACAATGTTGTGTTACTTTCTTCTGTACAGCAAAGTGACCCAGATATATACATATATATAAATTTTTTCATATTCTTTTCCACCATGGTCTGTCACAGAATATTGAATATATAATAGTTCCCTGTGCAGTAGGACCTTGTCGTTTATCCATCCTATATATATCCATCCTATATATATTAGTTTGCCTCTGCTAACCCCAAACTCTCATTCCCTCCCTCCCCCCCACCTTGGCAGCCACAAGTCTGTTCTCTATATCTGCGAGTCTATTTTTGTTTTGTAGATATGTTGATTTGTATTGTATTTTAGATTCCACATATTAGTGATATCATATGATATTTGTCTTTCTCTGTCTGACTGACTTCTCTTAGTATGATAATCTCTAGGTCCATCCATGTTGCTACAAAGGGCATTATTTCATTATTTTTAATGGCTGAGTACTATTCCATTCTTTTTAATGGCTGAGTACTATGTACCACATCTTTTTGTCCATGCATCTGTCGATGGACATTTAGGTTGTTTCCATGTCTTGGCTATTGTAATGTTTCCCTTTTTTGAACCATCAGACTGTGAATTCATCAGACTGTGAATACAGATAATATCTTATTCATTTTGATGATCCCAGAACCCAGAGCTAGCACTGAGTATTTATGTTGAATTGGTTCAGCCACTATGGAGAACAGTATGGAGGTTCCTTAAAAAACTACAAATAGAATTACCATATGACCCAGCAATCCCACTACTGGGCATATACCCTGAGAAAACCAAAATTCAAAAAGAGTCATGTACCAAAATGTTCATTGCAGCTCTATTTACAATAGCCCGGAGGTGGAAACAACCTAAGTGCCCATCATCGTATGAATGGATAAAGAAGATGTGGCACATATATACAATGGAATATTACTCAGCCTTAAAAAGAAACGAAATTGAGCTATTTTTAATGAGATGGATAGACCTAGAGTCTGTCATACAGAGTGAAGTAAGTCAGAAAGAAAAAGACAAATACCATATGCTAACACATATATATGGAATTTAAGAAAAAAAAAATGTCATGAAGAACCTAGGGGTAAGACAGGAATAAAGACGCAGACCTACTGGAGAACGGGCTTGAGGATATGGGGAGGGGGAAGGGTGAGCTTTGACAGGGCGAGAGAGAGTCATGGACATATACACACTAACAAACGTAGTAAGGTGGATAGCTAGTGGGAAGCAGCCGCATGGCACAGGGATGTTAGCTTGGTGCTTTGTGACAGCCTGGAGGGGTGGGATAGGGAGAGTGGGAGGGAGGGAGACGCAAGAGGGAAGACATATGGGAACATATGTATATGTATAACTGATTCACTTTGTTATGAAGCAGAAACTAACACACCATTGTAAAGCAATTATACCCCAATAAAGATGTTAAAAAAATAAATAAATAAAATGCATAACTAATATGAAAAAAGATTTATTAATAAATAAATGCTTATTTATGAAAAAAAAAGATTAAACTGAAACCACTATAGAAAGACGGCAGGAATTTCACCCTACTCTCCTAAATGCTAAAGAATGGAGTGCTTATGGCCTAGTCTTAAAAGTACACATCAAAAAAGTCAACATACAGCTATTATATTACAAGCTATTTCTAGTATCAGAAATAATGAGAAGGTCAGTTTGATTTGAAGATAAATAAGTTCCTAGAGGGCTTCCCTGGTGGCGCAGTGGTTGAGAGTCCGCCTGCCAATGCAGGGGACACGGGTTCGTGCCCCAGTCTGGGAAGATCCCACATGCCGCAGAGCGGCTGGGCCCGTGAGCCATGGCCACTGGGCCTGCGCGTCCGGAGCCTGTGCTCCGCAACGGGAGAGGCCACAACAGTGAGAGGCACGTGTACCGCAAAAAAAAAAAAAAAAAAAAGTTCCTAGAAATAAACTGGGTAAACCATATATAACACACTGGGTTCTCCTTGGCCTATGTCCAAACTCAAATTCTTAGGAAAGGAGGAATACATTAGAATGGCGTTTATCTTAAATGTTTGTTGTTTAGAAGCATGCCTCCAAAAATGACTCCTGATATATAAAGAAGATGCACTCTTGTGGAAAGCTGGGAGTTTAGGCTTAATTAAGCCCTTGCAGAAAACGTGAATTTTTTTGAAGCTTCCTCTTTCATTCAGGTGACATTACAGTTTTTTCCCAGTTAGTTAATGATAAAAACAAGAAATGAACAACTGAAAATCTAGACTGTGAAAACTTAATTCAAAAGTTTGTTCTTGCCCTTTTTTGGTGAAACATTCCATTTACACGAAACGTTACAAAAAATTTGTCAGTAACTTTGTTAAATTGTAATTTAACAATAGTAATTGACTAAAATTATTCCAACCTTGTAAGCCTGAGACACAATATAAAAACTATCTTTAAAAACAAAAATGGAACAGGATTCAAAGAAGAAAGAAAGTTGGCCGAAAAAAGTTGCAAGAAATTTGAAAGAAGTCATACCTCCGCTCACACTGATGAGTACTTACCCTTCTCCTGTTAAAGCACAGCAGGACTGAATGTGCCATGGATGATCCTTAATTGAACTGAGGGTGAGGTATTTAGAGATTTCAGCTGCTGTCATACACCCTTTCATATCCTGTTTATTGGCGAAGATAAGGACTGCAGCTTTCCGTAAATCCTGCAATCAACATGAAATATTTCTAATATGTGAAATATCAAAATTCAAATTAAAGTAATGAAGCAGGAGCATAAAATATGCCCTACTGAACAATTATAATGAAATCTTTCTACTTTAAAATAATCAGGCACTACTATGTAATATAAAAATTTTGTTGAAATAAAAATAAATGACCTCAAATAACCATGATTTAATGATTTACTCTAACAAAGACAGATTAATATAAACTAGATATTAAAAATTATTTTTCTACTATTGGGCCAAATGGGTCAGACTAAAAGTAAAATAAACCTGAATCTGAAATAATGACTTAAAACTATACGAGCAATATTCTAATAGGCAAGTATAGTATACACTGCCAAATACTACAGAATTTCTCCAAAATTTAAAGGAGAGTACTGAAGGTAAGGGCTGAGCAATACTTACTACTTAAAGTCTTTGTACAACCTAAGCTCAGTGATTAATGTTCACTGCAGAATTGTTTATACTATCAAAACATTAGAAGTAACTTAAATGTTCATTAATAGAAGAACAGATCAAGTGTGGTTATCTTCTTACAGTGAAATACTATGTAGTTGTTAAAAGGAATGAACTAAAGTTGTACATACTACCATGGATAAATCACAGTGTTGTGCAAAAACCCTCCAAAACCAAGTTACAAAAAGATTACACATACACACACACACACACACACACACAGACACAATACCATCATATAAAGTTTTATGAACATGAAATATAATATTCTGTAGAACTGACAAGTACATAAAAATGTAGCAAAAAGATCAAGATACGCACAGGAATAATAATCACTACTTTTAGGATGGTGGAATTCTTTTAGGATTCTCTGAGAAACAAGGGAAGGAAATCAGATTGAAGAGGTCTCATAAGATAATTAATATCTTATGTTGACTAGTGGGTGCATGAATGTGTTTTATTATCTAAGTCTTTCGTATATATGAACTATTTAGAATTAAGTGATCCCAAATTATTCACTAAAGAATTTTCAGTTATTATAAACTGTAGGGAGGAAAAAAACCTTAAATTTTCCTTTCTCTTGCCTCAATTTATCAGACTTTTAAAGGCATGACTAAGTAGTTTTAACTTAGAAAAATATTTTCAGTAATGGTATTAGTCTCCAAATTAATGTGTTCGGTTTTCTTAAGTTTGAAAAAAGTATTAAAAATTTTTGACCTCATGACTTTCATCAATTTGATATATAAAACTTTGTTAATGATGAAATAATCAACAGCAGAGGACATTAATCTTTGTGAAAAAGCTAAACCAGTGTACAGATACCTTACTCCATTTGTTTTACGTTTGCTTTTCAAAATTTACCTCGTGAGCCAACATTCTATATAATTCTTCTTTCGTAATAGCTAGTCGTTCCCTGTCAATGCTGTCAACCACAAGAATGATGAACTAGAAGACAAGTAAAAAGAAAGAAAATTAAATGGGATGTTGAAGTTTTCTGCAAAACTACTCTAAGTGCTAGAAGTACTTTCTATTATGACATCATCACTATAAAATGTCCACTGCTTTTTCATCATAGTTTATATTATACTGAATCACATCAAGCAGTAAAATCCAAATGTTAATAAGAAAAATAACTCACAACTTCAACAAATAAAAACCATGCTGGAAAAGGTGATGTTTGAATATACAATACGCCCTAATATGTACTAAGATGTATTTTAAAATGCAGGTAAAAAAACTAATTTTTAAAAAGAAAGTCACAGTAATTTATTCCTTCACTAAAACTTAAACGTACTCTGTAGCGGGCTTCCCTGGTGGCGCAGTGGTTGGGAGTCCCCCTGCCGATGCAGGGGACGCGGGTTCGTGCCCCGGTCCGGGAGGGTCCCACATGCCGCGGAGCGGCTCGGCCCGTGAGCCATGGCCGCTGGGCCTGCGCGTCCGGAGCCTATGCTCCACAACGGGAGAGGCC
Source organism: Monodon monoceros (assembly GCF_005190385.1). Taxonomy (NCBI): domain Eukaryota; kingdom Metazoa; phylum Chordata; class Mammalia; order Artiodactyla; family Monodontidae; genus Monodon; species Monodon monoceros. The sequence continues at coordinate 16,125,204 of NW_021703778.1, forward strand.
ACAACAGTGAGAGGCCCGCATACCGCAAAAAAAAAAAAAAAAAGTACTCTGTAGTCATTCAAGCAAACAATAATTATTTAAGACAGTCTCCTGCCTATTAGAAAGAAGTTAATTTCAAAGAAAAAGAGACACATTTGTAAAACAACTAATGAATAAGACATTTTTACATAAAATATCAACAATAAAAACGCAAGAAAAATGTGCTAAATAGAAATATATATATATACTTGGGTGTTAATAATACTCTAAAGAAGATGCAGGTGAAATTAAAGAGCGCAAAGAGAACAGGAGAAAGCTATTGGTAATGGTGTAAATGAAAAAAGGTGTGTTACACATTCAAAATAAAGCATCTTTGCGGGCTTCCCTGGTGGTGCAGTGGTTGAGAGTCCGCCTGCCGATGCAGGGGACACGGGTTCGTGCCCCGGTCCAGGAAGATCCCACATGCCACGAAGCGGCTGGGCCCGTGAGCCATGGCTGCTGAGCCTGTGTGTCCGGAGCCTGTGCTCCGCAACAGGAGAGACCACAACAGTGAGAGGCCCCGGTACCGCAAAAAAAAAAAAAAAAAAAAAGCATCTTTGTTAAGAAAAATAAGAAGATACAATGAGAAATGGCCCCTAAATTGAACATTTTATGCAGAAGAAAAAGTTAAGAAATGAGATTAAATGGTTTTGAGGGTTATAGAAGAGGAGTGAGTAAAATAGGAAGGGTAGAATCAGATTGTTCAAATGACTACAATTTGGGAAAGAGACAACTAGAGTAACCTGAATATAAACTAACAAGGGCTTAGAAAGAGATACAAGGAAAGAAAATAGAGGGGATAAATATAAGAAACATGGCAAAGTCAGAATAGACAGAATATGGGGAAGTAACTCTGTAAGTTAATGAGAGGAAGATGTCAGAAATTAGTCAACAACTGTAACTTGCTGTATTAAAAGGGAGACTTTTCAGCTTTTGGATGATGCCTCCATGCAAAGAATTTAAGAAGCGAGATAAGTAGGGTGAACAAAGTGGTTGGAGAAACACCACATAGATAAGATCCCTACCTGGAATCTAAGACTGCAAATGCTATGTGCCATGCTGGTGTGCTACATGAAAGGTCAAAGGATCTTTGTAGTAATTTTGATATTCTTGTAGAAATAGTATATAAGAACATTTCATATAAATGGCGTCACTAACAATGTATGTCTTTCTGGACCCATGTGAAATCTTCTAGAGTGTTGACAATTTCAAAAAACTACCATTTAGTAATGCTGTCAATATACAGGGATCAGTTAGAACCAACTTTGACCTATTCACCAAAGATAACTGGTCTTTTCACACTTGGGGTTAATTCTGAGCTCTGAAAAAATAACAACAGCTATGCTAAAATGTTGTTCTTCCCTCACTCTCTAACACATTTTAGTTTCAGAACGTTATTTTACTGTAGAAATATATATTAAACTAACCTATAACCATAAATATTAGCTCACCAACCTATCCTCCCTCGCAAATAGAAAAACAATTAAGTGCGGCCACAGCTGCTGCTTATCTATGATATGCCGTCTGGTTTGACCAGTCATACACTGCACTGGAACATATACACACATACACATAGGCTATTACAATGTAAATCTAGAGGAATACATGTTTTTTTATTTTAAAAGGCAACTTATTCACCAAAAATTCCTTGCATCAACACTTCCACCTCCTCCGCAATCCCCCTCAAAAAAAAAAAAAAAAAAAAACCTCAAATTTTAAGAGGTTTCATTATAGAAAAAGTAATTGGCTTGGTACCTCTTTGTAAAGAAAAATTATGAATGCAATTGTGCATTAGTATTCCTGAAGATAAACCTCTCTCAATAGCACTGCATGGTTTAAAAAAAAAAAATCTGAGAAGAAATAAAAACAGATATAGAAGATATTCCAGATTTGTTCCCCGGGTTGACTCCAATGATGAAAATAAGTGACAAAGAATGCTAGGGGGATGGCTTGCAATCATTTGCTTTTTAACTATAATCTCACCAAAAATTTGAATGTGCAATTCATGTTATTTGAAAATCCTATATTAAATTATGCTTAAAATATTTTATTCCTCCTCTAACTAACTAGGGCCTCTCATAAAGTTGGGAAAGGTTATATAATTTATCTTAGTGTCTGCTTTCTCCAACAATGGAGATATTATAGTATTGCCCTGAGGATGAATTGAGAGAGCCTGACAACAGTAAGCACTCCACTAATAATAGCTCCCATTACTCTTCTGACTTGCCTTTTTTCTTTTATTTGAAAACCTCAAATTCCTTACAAAAAACGATCGTATTAAAAGGGAACTGTCACTATGCCTTATGTACAGCCTATCTGTCTTCTGGGTTTACCCGTTAATTCTTTTCATTCAGATTCCGAAGTAACTTTAGTATACCTCTGTGTTTGAGTAATACGTGTTCCAGGATGATCGCAGTGACTCTTGACCACCAATATCCCACATAAGAAAATGAGTGTTCTTCACAACTATTTCTTCAACATTGCTTCCTATGGTTGGAGATGTATGAACCACTTCATTCATTAAGCTGTTAAAAGACAGACACCATAAAAGCTCTTTTGTAAATCTTGAGAACCTGAAGCAAGTTTTATCTCTGTATTTTTATACGAATCAACCTTCCTTACCTGCACCAATGATGGTAATCACTAGCAACAAAACTAGAACCTTGGAGAACATTTGTGCAAATACCTAGACAAAGAACAACTCCTGAAGAAAGGCAGTTTTTTTGTTCTTTTAATGGAATAAACTACAGGCTTGATCTGGGCAGAAGGGAACTGTGTGGTGTGAGTTTGCATTTTCGTGGCCAAAATGCCAATAACCCCATGCCCTGTTATCGGTTAGAGCAGAATCAATCCCCCATCCTGAAAGAGCAAGTTTCCAGGGGACTGTGTCATCAACACTTGCAAAGTAGTAACCACTGAATAGTAGGCTATCATTTTAAAGACTGTCTATGTGAGAAAAGACACTTAGCTCAACCATAAAAATCAGTGCATGCCTATTAACGAAAACTACAGTCTATGGGCAAATGAAAAGTTATTTAGAACACTGATGCTCATATCACATGTATTATCATACTCATTGGTTAAGCTACATTAATTCAACAAATACATATTTGCCTATAACATGTCAGTACTATGTTGGAAGAAGTCTGCAACTCTCCCTTGGGTTTAATATATGTATTTTTGAAGCTGTGTGCAAAATTATTTCAACAATGATGACAGGTTTCTGAAATGTTCATTTCTAATGTCCAAAGGCTGTGTCATATTAAATTACATAATGGCCAATGAATGAATGTTTTAAAGAAAAACGAGTAGTTATTCAACTCTGAAACAACAAGCCATAAGTTTGTGGCTTTTTAGCAGAGTAGCTGAAAAAAACATTAAGCACTGCTTAAGTGAAGTATTTCTGGAGAGCTGCCAGCTGATGTACTTAAGATGAGGTGGGAAGAGATAAGAAGCACACAATGGAGCACTGTATTTCATAACTATTTGTTAAATGCCTGGGACACAGATCCATTTCCACTGTTTAACAAGGATCATTTCATTGGCACTGAAAGGATAATGGGAGGTTGTCTGACAAGTGGCTGCTAAAAAATTTCCTTAAAGTATTAATGTATTTCTTTGAAAGTCTCAAGCCTCTCCCTGTTGCAAGCTACCAAAGCAATATTTTCAGGGGCGATCTTCATTTCTTTTGATTTGACAAGTCTGGGTATGTTAAAGAATTCCAGAACTATTAGTCAGGAGAGTAGCAATAGCTTCCTAGATCTATATCAGTCTATTTTACATGGACTTCAGAGGGGGAAGAACTAAGCAAAATGTACTTTATTCCTTCCTTCCAGCACTAGAATGTGTGCTTCATTTATTTTTAGTTTAATATTAATTCTTTCTTTCAAGGCTGGAAAAAGATGAGTGTTTTTGACTGTAGCAAACATATGGCAGTTTACCTTACTCACTTTTTAATAAATTTTGTGTTTGGTAAAACACAAAACCATGTGTTTAAGTTTTCCCATTATATTATAATGGTGTCTCATTCTTATTAATGATACAAAATTAGCTCCAATAACAAAAATAATAAAAACTGTTTAAATAAACACCCATACTTACAATTGATAAAGAATGGTAGTTTTCCCTGCGTTATCCAGTCCCACTATAATTACTTTGTGTTCTACAAAAAGAAAGCAAACCATAAGCATTTAACACTGCTGCATACTTCAATTACATGCTTTCAACAATGATTATTAGTTAGCCCTCTAATGAGAATCATTCACTGGATATTTACTCCTGGAATAAGATACCAGAAATAGAGAACTTCATGATGTCAAGGCTACTTGCCTTAAGTGAGGCAATCTATTAGGACGTTCTCTATCCATCTCTTATAAAAGAATGAGGGAGATGGCTAAGAGGGAGGCACAAGAGAACTTTGTCACTTTTGCTGAATTTGGGGGGAAAAACCCAAATACTAAACTTGATGAGACATTATGACTTAAAATGTAAGTAAAAATAAAAGTGTTTTACACACCTGCTTGCCCTCTCTACCAATCACATTAGCTTTTTATCAAGTTGTTTTTACAGCCAGATGTTTTCCTACCTAAATGTACCAAGATTTTTTCTTTTCACTTTAAAATACAATTGAAAACATAAAACTAAAGAGTTTTCCCTGTCAATAATAAGACACATAATTTCAACCAGTTTTCATTCCTTCCATTAATTTACAGATAAATAAGCAATTACTTAGTCTTCAAGGCTTTTTCAATCTGGGTTTTATAACTCTTTTGAGCAGATACTGTTTTCACTCTTTGTATACAACAAAAACCTCTTCAGTTCCCTCCTCTGGTGCCATCGGCTAAAAGTATCATTTCTTTCATAAGGATTTTTAAGGCCCATCTAATTATTCTGTTACTTGGTAGATATTTTGAAACATCCTTAGAACTCACAGGTCATCTTTTCTAGATTTTAAACTATACAGAATATATTGAAGATTCCTTTTCCCCAGGACAGAATGCTTAAAAAATTACTAGTGAAACTCAGCAGGGTATGCAAGGAAGTCACCATAAGAACCTCTGCACATAATCAACTGATTTGTAGTGTATCTGACACATTTCATACCAGATCCCTGCTGCTCTTGTTAACCTCTGATGAATATCAAAATTCTGATTATACATCTAATCAAATATCAGCTGATATTCCTAAAGTATCAATATTACATCAGTCAAAAAGAGGAGCCATAGTTCACAGACAAGTTCTTATATGACAAACCATCTTTCTATCTTCTCATGACCTGCATGCTGTAGGCACTGTCTATATTAATGCAGGACAAATGACATGGTCCTCTGGAAGGGCTATTTTCACTATGGCAGGAGCTACTTTGTAAAAAAATAAATAAAACTTGTTTGCTTATTATAACTCAGTATCATTCTCTCTTTCTGACTCTTTTGATTTGTATCCCCTAATTTCTAATGGAGCCAATCGAAGTGTTGCCCTGTTTCTGTCCCTTACAGTGTAAGAATGAGAGCACTCTTACCAGTGGAGGAACAAACATTCTAAATTTTGGTGACAGCTGGAAACTCCACCCACCCACGATCTGGAGACCATGTGGTCCCAGCAGCTTGAGAAGGAAGCCACTAGTATAAAGGTAATCTCAACCTGGGTGCAGATACTCCTGCTGGGAGGAGGGAATGGAAAGATAGTACCAGGTAGTACCATCATTGTTGAACTCAAGTGAACACCAGGGCCATTTTCAAACGTGCCTGCCCCTGGCTTCACATTTGTATTATAATGATGATCACAGTACTGAAGGCCTGTGATGGTAAAACTCATAAATAATGCATCATTTTGAAAGACTGGTCCCCCGTTTAAACTAAGTCAGGAATGACAAACCCTGAATGTAGATAGAGTATGAATTTCATTAAAGTTTCAAATGTTTGATTAACTTAAGGTTTTTTAAGGTGACTTTTCCTCCTCATTGATAGGCAAGTCTAGGAATTAAGACAAAACACAAAATTTCAACTCTGTCTTATGATGAAGTATGGATATCTATCCTTCAAGTAAACTGAGACCTATCTTCTGATGTTAAAATTGAGTTTATATAAAAAAGTAACAGTAAAGGAACAGCTAAGTGCTTAAAAGCATGAAATAAACAGAAGTTTATTTTAAATCTTTTCTTTGAAAGCTGTCTTTAACATTATCTATACAATAAGAGTAAAGTCAAGTTCAAAGAGCATTTACTAAACAAGTACAAAATAAAAGCTATTTGTACTCTATGCACAACTGTAATTCTTCCTTCTTTTTTCAAATGCCTCTGTTGTACTTAGCTGCTACTTGAGTATGTCAGTGACCAAAGACTTCATTCAGTTCACAAATGTTAGTAAAGTTTTTACCTATTAAAGGAACAATGAGAAAAATATGGAAAGTGATACATATTCTCCTGTTATTGAAAATAAAATTAATGTTGCTTTAAATGTCCCCAAGTGGTGGTATCTAGATTAATCAAGTATAAAGTTTCTTGAAGGTATTATTGAATCACAGTGCTCTATCAAATGTTCACATCAATACATACCAAAAGCATAACTACGATCACACAGTAGTGCATATTACTTGATGTTAAAAGGGGGCCCTCATGCTTGAAAAACATGACACAGGGGTGCTTGTTCTGTACTGCTGTCTTCCTGGTTGGGCATAATAAACAGGCCATATACAAATCTTATCTTATGTACTAAAACACAAAAGATCAACTAAGCTATGTAACTGTCAGAGTGATTTCCTATAGAGTAGCTTTGATAAAAACAATTTCCTTTGCCTGTCATAATTAACTAAAGCAGATGTGGAAAGATGGTTTTATTATGTATCTATCTAATAGGTTAAAAAAAAAACTTTCAAAATATATCAGTTATGGTTCAAGTCAGTCTCAAATTAAGGTGAGAAAGGCTTTATGCCAAAGGTCAAATTGTGAATTGCTGCCACTGAGAAAAACATGAAACGTTTTAACATCATTTTTATTTACAGAGCAGGAAGCAGAGATTTCCATTTCACTAAAATTGAAATTTCTAAAGTTATGAGGAGAAATTTATACAATTGTATACTTTTACAACTTCAACTGCTCCTCAATATGTATATCTAAGCCATATATTCTTAACTTCCAACTCTTCAAATTACTCTCCATGAAAACAAAATATTTAGTTGACGGACTGAAACAGTTATTTCTCAGTTAACCTTAAAGAGGGCAAACTATAACATGGATAATACTAAATTCTTTATTTCAAATGGACTTCACAAATGTAATTATAGAAAATTTACTTTTTCCCAATGTTTACCAATAGCATTATTAAAAAATATATGATGTTAGAGTAATAGGCTGACCATGCTTAGGGGTAGGAATGTGTGTGTTGGGGACGGGGTGTGTACAATTTAAGATGATTTGTGGATAGCTAAATAATTTGGGGTTAAGCATTACCATAAGAATCAGAGTTATAAGGAATCCAAATGCTTTAAAAGTGTCTGCACACCACGAGATGGTCACTTTGGGCATCTTATTTCACGAGAAATCTCTTCCAGGAGACCAAGCTGCACCTCTCCTCATAACAAAGGTGTGAGAAGAGTATTTCCAGTGTTACTAATGATGCATCTCCAGAGCCCAACACAAAGCAAGTTTATTTACATCAAATGAAGGAAAAGGTCCCATCACAGAGCTTTTGTTTAATTTTGACCAAGTGTTTACACATAAGTTTCTCTATTGGCTTGGCTTTGGTGTTTATTCTCTTGGATTTCCTTAAAAGCCAGCTTTACTTTTCTTTTCTTTTTTTTTTTTTTTAGGGAAGGCATAAAGACATGCCTTTACAGGATGAAGCTTCAAAGCAAATTAGTAAGCTCACTTGCTTGTAGACAAATACAGGTTAAATGGCTAACAAGAAAAATGATGAAAAAGGAACTTGAAAAAAAAAAAGCAGAAAAAAAAAACAAGAAAAGAAAGTTTCTCCCTCTACCCAATTAAAAAAAATTTTTTTATAAACTAGGTTTGTAGTTTTAGTACAGATACCAAACAAATAGAATTTGTAGTTTTAGTACAGAATAGCAAACAATGAAAACAGACTCACATGAGAAAAGCATTAGAGAAGCACTAAATATTGGCAGTGTTAATAAACTGTGAAATAATATGTTAACATTTATTTTATCATGTTAAAATTGGATATTGTTAAAATGTATGACAAAATGACTAACTTTTAATTTTGAGATATAAGATAGCCACCCAAATATCATGAAATAGGGATTGCTACCTTCTAGATACATACCTGCACTAAAATTGTTATATAATGAGGACAAGCCCTATGTGAACACAGAGTATGTAAACAACTATATAACTAAACAAATAAAAATGCCCTATGCCAAATCTGATGACTTAAAATTTGAAATACTGCATTTACAGAAAATAAGTTTGCATTATTGCAATAGGTAGGCAGTAAAATGTCAGAGGATGTGATGTCACAACCTGAGACCTGAAGGCCTGGACAGCAACGAGGAGCAGTCTGCCTCTTGGAGAGAACAAAAAGAAAGAAAAAGGAGAGCTATAAAAAACTCTGTCTTATATTATACTAATTATAGAATCATAAAATACCATAGCTTAGAAGAGACTGCAGAACGTGAGATCTACTCCTTCTCTCCCACTTCTTCATCAACAAATGTGTTACCTATATGGCAACTTTGAGGAACCCAGGTCTCCAAAAATGCACAAAACTACTGACCTGGGCCACCTTGCATATTTTACAGATAAAGAAATTACAGGCCTATGAAGTTAAAAAAAAAAAAAAAATCAACCCAAGATGCTATTTTCAGCAAAAATACACTTCAGGAATGAAGGGAAAAAAAGACATTTTCAGATAAAAGAAAACTAAGAGAATTCATTTACCTGCAAAACCACACTACAAAAATGGTAGAGTTCTTCAGCTTGAAAGGAAATTCACAAGACGGAAATTCAAAACATGAAAAATAGTAATGTGGGTAAATATAAGAGAAAATTTTACCCTCTCTTAAAACTTTAAAGAACATGTGATCGTCTATGGCAAAAATTATAACACCATATTGTGCAGTTTATAACATATGTAGATACAATACAAATAACATGTAAGCTGTATGGTTATAAACGACAAGGGAGGAGAGTATGCAATTACATATACAGTTTCAAGGTTCTTACACTTTACAAGTGTTACATTATTAACTCTAAGTAGACTGCAAAAAGGTAAGAACGCATGTTGCGATCCCTAGAAGAACCATAAAAATAATGTGAAAAGGAATTGCTTAGAAAGTCAATAAATAAATTAAAACAGAATTCTTAAAAAAATTAACAGTCAACCCAAAAGAAAGTGGGAAAGGAAGAATAGAGTAATAACAAAACAAACACAGATGGGACAAACAGAAAACAAATGGTAAAACAGTATACCTTAATATTTCACCATGCCATAAATCTAAGCACACTAATAAATTGGATAAACATTCCAATTAAAAGGGAGAGAATTTCACACTAGACAAAATAAACAAGATCCCAACATATGCTCTCTATAAGAGATGCACATAAAGATATAAAATATCTAAACAAAATTAACAACCACCTTAACCTAATAAACATTTATAGAACATTGCAGACAAATGCAGAATGCACATTCTTTTCAAGCGCAAATGGTATATGCACCAAAACAGACCATTTAGATGAACTATAGAAAGTCTCAATAAATTTGGGGGGAAGAAAAAAAGGAAAGCTTACAGAGCATGTTTCTGACCACAATGGAATTAAATTTGGAACCAAAAATAATCTATCAAGAAAAGTATGTGGAAACTATAACAGCACTCATAAATAAGCCATAGTTCAAAGAAGAAATTAAAAAGAAAAAATTTTTAAAATGTTTCCAACTGAATGAAATACAATATATTAAAATCTACGGAATAAAGCTAAGGCAGTACTTAAGAGGAACATTTACAGCCAGCTGTTTATATATGAAAGGAAAAAGAAACAAAAACAATGATGTTTATATATGAAAGGAAAAAGAAACAAAAACAATGACACCCAGCTAACCCTTAAGAAGGTGGGGGGAGGGGAGTAAAGCAAACTCAAAGTAAGCAGATGGAAGGAAATAAACAACAAGAATTAGTAAATTAGAAAACAGAGAAAATTAAAATCTTTTCTTTGAAAAGATTAACAAAACAAAGATGGGACTGACACCACCTTTAAAATTTACCATGAAGTCACTGCAAGAGAAGAGAAAGTCTAGAGATAAGAATCATCTGAGTTTCAACAAAGACTCCAAAGTAATTCACTGGTAAAGAAAAGTCTTCAGTCAATTATACTGGGACAAGCAGATACCCATGTAAAAAAATAATGAAGCCCAACCCCTATTCACATCATAACCTCAAAATAATCTGAGATGGCTCACAGACCTAAGCATAAAAGCTAAAGCTTCTAGATGAAAGGAACAGGACACAGAAAATAACAGCCATTAAAGAAAAATAATATAGAGAGAAATTGAGACTTCACCAAAACCAAAAACGTCCACTCAGCAAAAATCGCTATTAATAAAATGAATAGGGAAGCCACAGGATGGGGGTGGGGATGGGGGTATATTCACAAAACATATCTGACAAAAGACTCAATTCCGGGATATAGAAATAATTATAAAGAATAACTTTTTTGACCCCCCCCAAAAAAAAACTGGCAAAGGATTTGAACATTTTGCAAAGGAAGATATACAAATGGCCAATTAGCACATGAAGAAGTGTTTAACACCCAAAAATCATCACAGAAATGCAAATTAAAACCAAAATGAGATAATAACAGTACACATCCAACAGAATAGCTAAAATTAAAATACTGGCAAGGAAGCCTCAAATGTTGCTGGTGAAAGTATAAAAATGGTATAACCACTTTAGAAAACAATCTAACAGTTTCACAATATTATAACTCATCATGATGCAAATGAATAGACAACTGTGGTATATTCATGCATGGAATTACTTATAACAGATCTATGGGGAAAGCTTTCAGTGTGAAGGGCTAATATAAAAATAAATAGAAACAAACAAACAAAAAAACTAAGACACTTAGAAGACATAGCATTATGAAGCAACGCCACAAGAATAAAAAAATGTAGCAAATAAAAAGTTTTTATAAATTAGAATTATGATAGCTGAAAATAGTCAATAGGATTGGAAGACAAAGGAAATATCCCAGAACTCCAAAAAAAAGAGCCAGAAAAATGGAAAAGGATAATTGATAATCAATTTAGTGCCATATGACCAATAATATTTCCAGAAAAGTAGAGGAAGAAATCCTAAATTTAAGAAAGGAAGGGAGGGAGGGAGGAAGGGAGGGATGAAGGAGGGAAAGAATTCCTACAATGGAAAAAGGTGCAACTTTGTGTTGAAAAGGTCCAATGAATGAAGACACAACAAGGCACACCTCTTTCAAATTTAAAAATACCAGGGATAAATGGAAAATTCTAATATCTACTACAAAGAGAGGGACAAAATCAGAAAAGAATGATACTGGTCTTAACAACAACACTGGAAGCTGGAGGACAATGACAGTACCTTCAAAATTCTGAAAGAAACGTTTTCAACTTAACTATATCCAGCCCAATTATAAATCAAAAGTGAGGACAGACCAATATATCTTCAGATATTTGGAATCACAAAAAAAATGACCACTTTGGGCAACTTTGCAGGAAATTTCTGAAGGATGTACTTCATCAAAGTAAGAGTAAAGCAAGAAAAACGTTAAGTTCTAATAAAACAGAAAAGCAAAGGAAATTCCTAGAATGATAGATAGCAAGGACAAGTCCAGAACAGCTGTGTGGCGGGCACAGAGGAAAAACAGGTCCAATTTGGAGCAGGATGGAATACTGAGAGGGCGGGTAGGAAGGATAAATCATCTGATAGGTGTGATGTGTGTAAACTGTACAGAGAGCTTTTGGATGGCACGAAATGACTTAGCCAAATGTACAAAGAAAACTAAGGCAAAACTAAGGCAATGAGATATGATTATTTACTCTAGGGGGGAAAAAGCTGTAGAAAAAAGGGAAACATAATTACAGCACATTGTGGCTCAGTAGTAACAAAACTTTATAGTCACAAAAATGAAAAGATACAGAGTGTGGATTAAGCCAAAATACTATATTGGGATAACAAATATAATGTTATATGTTGATTTATATCTCAATTCTTAAAAAAAAAAAATTACAGTGTTTAAAATTTCCACATACGTATATTATCCAGAAATGTGGAAGTATATGCTGGGAAAAAAGTTAAGAGATTAAAGAGAGCTGACGAACACACATCATTTTCAGACTTTAGCATTATATAACTTTTTAAAAAGAATATGTATGTGTTACTTCAATATAAACTTTTTATGTTTGAAAAACAAAACAAAAAATTGAACAAAAGCTTTTGTAATGAGGATACAACAGCGAATAAGACAAAGTTCATGCCTCAAGAAGTTTATTTCTATTGAAACAGACAACAAGTAAACAAATAAACTTATCATATGATTACAGGTAGTGATAAACTTTACTCAGAAAAACAAAGGGTTAAAACATAGAGACTGAATGTTGGGGAGGTAAGAGTGGTCAGGGGAGGAAAGGGCTCTCTGAGGAGTGCCATTTGATCAGAAGTCTGAACCATTTGAAGGTATGAATAAAGTGGGTTCTGGAAAACAGGGAGCAGACAGTGGTAAGTTTAAGTTTGGTGTGTTTGAAACTAGCAAAAAGAACAGAATTAAGAGCAGAATACTAACAGGAGACATCAGATGTAAGCCATCAGAAGTGAAGAACAATAACGATGACATACAAATTGGATATCAGTGCTCAAAATGATACCATGAAATTCACCAATGAGAAAGAAATGATGAGATAATGAAATTAAGTTAAAATGTCATTGTTTTTGGTTCTGAAAATGAACTACAATTAAAATCATATTCCATTCATTCTTAAGTCTGGATAAAACAAGAAATAACTGACAGAAAAAGACCAAGGTCTATGAAAGTTTAAAAAGAAGTTTAAAAAAAAGGAACGCTCAACTTCTGAGGTGAATCTAAAGATAGATATACACGTATGTATTTTATATAGGCATAACCTCACTTTATTGCACTTCGCAGGTATTTCGTTTTATACAAATTGAAGGTTTGTGGCAACCCTGCGCTATCAGATGATAGTTAGCAATTTTTAGCAATAAAGTATTTTTAAATTAAGATATGTACATTGTTTTTTAGACATAATGCTATTGCACATTTAAAGACTGCAGTATAGCCTAAACATAACGTTTATATGCACTGGGAAACCAAAAGAAATTGTGTGACTTGTTTTATTGCAGTATTCGCTTTATTTTGGTAGTCTGGAACCGAACCCACGATATCTCTGAGGTATGCGTGTACAACACACATAAACAAACACAAAGATATATACAATAATGTCTAAAAAAGATAATCAGATTTGAAATTATTTCCTTCAATTGATAAGTGCATTCAAGTAATCAGTCTTCTAGCTTAAAATCAAGCAATACAAAATCACAGAGACTAAGAACGTAGTTTGTAACAGCTTTATTTAGAGGATACATGCTTTTAGTATACTTATTCCCAGAAAGGTATCAAATTTATAAGAAGATGCTTGGTGCTCTAAAATACTACAGGGAAAAATGTTGGAAGAAAGATAAGGGAAAGGAGTATTTAAGGTAATATAAGCCGTCGTCAACTCTGCCTGTACATTTGAGTCATCTTGGCATTGATGCCCACGGCGCTCCACCCCATTCTGATTTAACTGATCTGAGGTGGGGCATTGGGCATACTATGCGACCAAGACTGAGTGATTAGATGTGTCACTCTAATCACTGGATTAGATGTGTCACAGTGGTAAAAATGGAAAATGCTGAGATTGTCAGGTGATACATACAGAAAGTAAAAATACAGGACTCAAAGTATCAATCTGATCACATTATTCCCCTGCTTTAAAACAACATACATGACCAAACTCTAATGGCTCGGCTCCCATGGCTTGCAGTTCAACGTCTTAGTCTACACGCAAGGCCCTCTGTGATCTGGTTCTCCTAGCTACCTCTTCAACCTCATCTCCTCTAACTCCCCCACAGGCAAACTAAAATACAGCCAAACTAAACTATTTTCAGCTTCCCTCAATGCACCAAACTATTTCATTCCTCTCCCATTTGCGTATTAGTCCTTCTGCCTAGAATAACATAGCATGCCTTGTAAACACCTACTTATCGCTGAAGTCCAAGTATACCTTTTTTTGTAAAGTCTTCCAGGAACCACCTGAGAAAAAATTAATCACTTCCTTCTTGTTGACCATCACCATGCTTTTATACATACCTGTGAAATAATTTACCATGCTACATCTTTTTTTTCCCCAATCTGTCTCATTTACTGATTCTTGAGTACTTTGAGAGCAAGTTATATGTTAACTTTTCTGTATTTTAACCTTTGCGTCTCCTAGGCCTAACTCTGATGACTGGGTTATGGCCTATGACTAAATGTTAGTTGCATGAATAAATGGGAATAAAATGACAGAATAACCACTATGTAGTTCTAAATTTTCAACAGGGAAGTTAAAGGGAAAGAAAAATTCTCAACAGTAATGGGGATTTAAGAGGACTAAACAATTGTGTGACTACAAAGGTAGCCCATGAATGTCTTTCATCATCTGCCGAATTTTCCCTCTACATCCTTCATTCCTGTCTAGTCTGATTAAGAAAGCCTAAAAAAACACCAAAAACAAAAAGATACACAACAGTAATAGAGAGGAGAGAAAAGGGAATGGGACAAGTTACACAGGGAGAACCAACGACTTTGGTAATGTTTTATTTCTTAAACTATGGGAAAAGATAAGCAGGTGATTATTAATCTTTATACTTTTAAACATGTCTTAAAAAGCTGCTTTACATAGTAAATTCATGTAACAAGGATTAGAAAATATAAACTACTGAAAAAAATGTATTAAATTTATGGATAATATCTATAAGGAAAAAAAATGTATGGAGTTAAATTCTGGCCACTTTGAAATCACTTGATAAGTGCTATCTGCAGTAATTTCGTTTATACACACACATGTATATGCGTATACGTGTATATGCGTATGCATATATCTATCTTTATTAACTTGTAACTTTGAAAAAGGCTATTTTACTATTCTTATCGACCTACGGAACAAGTGACTAAAACCATTTCATTCTGTTCATAACTTCTTAAATCCAAAGAAAAAATGCCGCATTAGCAGTAACAAATTGGTATCATCATAAAACACTGGCTTTTATTACGCCCGGGTATTAAATGCAAAATGAAACTATTTGAGTTTTAAAACTGGTTTCAGTTAGTGAGAAAACACTCTGTTAAAAGAATGCCTAAAACTTTACCTATTCCCGGCCCTTTTTATCTGGGTATTTTCTCTCTTCAGAAGCCATCACATCTCATTCACTATGACTCAGAACAGGTTTTACAACTTCTTGGCCCTTTGGACTTGCAACTTTTAGACGTCTCAGAACCAGTTCTAGACCAATTACGGATACGCAATATCCTACATAGAACCAAAAGCATTTCGTTTTCCAACATCGAAGAAAGGAATGAAGGGTTTAGGACGAAGATTTCCAGAAACTGGTGTATCTCAATAGGACAACTCATTCCCGAGTCCTGGAAAGCAGGCGAAATCAGAGAGAACGTGAAGGCGCACTGGCTTAAAGAGCAGGGCGCAAAACAAAGCATCATTAGTAATTAAAAAAAAAAAAAGTTGATTGCTTTCTGGGTGGACACTTATCCTGGGGCAAGACTTAGGATGCTTAATAGAGATGGAAAAGGCCCTCCAAGTGCCTCCGGGTATCATTAGGTGCTTTCCGCTTTCCTTCTCTAAAATCCCCAAATTCTTGGTTTGGATCCAGGGACACCAAATGCCCCCTTTTCTGACATTCCATTTCTCCCAACCATCACGTTGCACCTTCTTCCAGCCTAAAATAGTGAGTTTCTACCCACCTCCTCGACTAAGTCACTTCTCTGAGTCTCAGAACGTTTGTGTCCACCTAGAAACCTGTCTCCCCTCGGCTGTCCCCTTCGGCGGCTAGACCTCTGCCTCGGATTCGAGCCGTTGCGCAGCTCCATCCTTCTCACCTTGGTTACAGAAGAGGCTCCACAGTTTAGCGAAGATCAGCCCCATCATGAGCACCTGGGCGGGCCACGGGGTTCCCTCAGCAGCAGGTGCCGCTGCGCCGGGCCCCCCACCGCGGCGCTGGCCGTGGGGAACCAAGGAGAAGCCGACTGGGACCACGCGGCGACAGCACTGGTTGGCGGAGAAGCCGCGATCAGCCGCTCAGCTACCCGTCAGAAAACGCCGTGCCAAGTCCCTGCCCGAGAGTCTTTTGTTCGAGTCCACTGAGCCCAACGCCGACCCGTAGTCCCTTCGGTCTGAACCCACCTACCCACCAGAGCCTCAACTAGCCTCAAGCCCCGCCTCCGCTCCGCCTCCCCTCCCGATCCCAGGACCACCCATCTCCGGAAGGACGGGGCCGGAAGTCGGCGCGCTTACGTCAGCCCAGTCCTTCGAAGTGGCGTTTCCTCAGTTTTACTTCCGGTGGGTGAGTTCCGAGCTGCCAGAGGGGTGGAAGGTGGGGGTGTGCGTGGGAGTCGCGGAGTTTCCCAGGGTGAGCATCTCGTCCTCCTGTTTAGAAGCGGTTGCTGGTTCCCTTTCTTGAGTTTCTGCTGTCTAGCAGGTGCATCCCTGGCCCCTAAACCTGGAGACAGACCGCAGTTACTCTGAGTAGCCGCCGTTTGCTGCACGGAAGTGGGGGGTGTTTTTTCTCAACTCTCAGCCAGTTCAGGCTGGCGAGCAGGCTTGGGGTTCTGCCGTGATTCTTAGTTCTAGATAGAATTGATTGCGAGACGATCCATGGAATGCCAGTAGCCACAGTTCAGCTATGTGATTAACTTAAGGTCCCCCAATTTTGCTGTTATTCGGTATTTTCTTGGATTCCTCAGTCCACAAAATAAGAAAACGTATTTTGTGAAGTGTTGATTGGAAATAACTTCCTTTAATTAAAATGGAATCCTAGGAATCGCTCTTTCCAGTCAACAAAATAGAAGAAAAAGCTACAAAGGGCAAAACAGAAACTGAAATTTCAACGAAAAAATTTGAACTAGGGAATTTTAAAATGCATATATATATAATATTCTTTAGTAAGAACTATTGTAAACTAATTTCAGAAAATTCTTGGAATAACTGGCTGCACCTGGAATTGAATTCAATTTATTACTCAGTTAACTAAGAAGTCTGCATATATATAAGACAATTTGCTACGTAATAGTTTCCATCTTCTTTTCCGTGGTTAGGGTTTAACAAATTTAAAAGCTTCACAGACTAGGATGGAACCTAATAAATTCCCCTGAAACCAGTTGAAGGAGAGATATTAATTGAAAAGACTATTGACGTAAGTCAAGTGGTAGATTTGAACCCTGGCAGCGTGGCCTTTTAACACCCCAATAATGTTACCTGTACAAGTAAAAGTGTATGACTTATGATGTCCTCCCGGTGTTACGGTTCAAAGACCCTTTAAGACTTATACGCAAGGTAGTGTGCTTCAACATTCTGATACTAAACATTCTGATACTAAAGGCAAGTATGTACTAAGCCTATGAAAATTAACATTCACGACCATGAATTGGCCCGTATATTTATGGGCCAATTATATGTATTATATATATGTTTATATTTAATGATTTTGTGTTTGTGTAAATAGAGGCTTAAAGGGACATTTCTAGTCCTAGTTTCAAGAAAAAAAAGTCAAACAACTAGGGAATGAAAAATTTTTTAAACTACGTATATCTAATATTCCTCAGAAGGAACTATTACAAACTATAGATAAAACTTCGAAGAACTGGCTACAGCTGGAATTGAATTCAATTTATTACTCAATTAACTAAGAAACATTGCGTGCACGCATGGAATGTTCACTGTGTCTTTAGAATTCTCCATGAGTCTTTTCATGTTTCTGATTATCTTCTGATACCTTTTTGTTCTGGACTATCTTTTCAAGGATATTTGTATAGCAAATAGTTTTGAGAAATCTAGCATCTCTCTCTGGGGCAGAGGACGGATTTATTGGCTGATCATGATAATAAAGACAATGTCTCCCACCGGAAAAAGGATGAGAAGGTTTGCTAGCAGCGTTTTCAGAAAAGATTAAGGATAGGGTGGAGGGAAGCTCGTGGGTGGGGCCGTGAGCTGAGTGGGTTTAGTCACTCTACCCCATGGCTCATGGGAAGGTGTGAGACTAGGGCCAAAATCGGCCCCAACAGGGCCCTCCTTGAGCTTCAGGGAGGTGAGTTCCCGGGGCGGGGGGGGGTGAAGATCAGAGTTTGCTAAACAGGGCTCCTCTCAAGGAACCCAGCTCACTGAGTCTACAGGCATCAGCTGGCCACTGTTGCTTTGCTCTACAGGAGTCAGGTCTTCGGGAACCAGCACAAATGTTGTTACTCTGGCTGCTGCTATTGCTGTGATTAATAAACTGTTCTTTGTCTCTGGCCCAGGAGTCTCATATCTTCTGCCAGTGTCTATGATACTGTGGTAGGCTGACTTGTTTTCTAACAAATAAGGAAAACTGTAGACCCTTCACAGTTCTTGACAGTTTCAGTGACGAAGATGGAATACTGACACAACATGGCTTCCTGGAACAGGAAATACAAGAGCCTCTCCACAGTCCATTTAGTTCACTTAACATGATTTGAGGGAAGTCCTTGGATTTAATAACAGCCATATTATTCAATCCAGCAATAAATAATCCTCCACTCCATCCTCTGTCACTGAGGAGGAATTAGGGAGATGGCTGCAGGCTGAGTGCTGGGAGGCAGGTTCATGACTTGATTCTTGTTATCTCTCCTTGGGGTGAGGGCTAGAGGGTCGATCTGATGGTCAGCCTCACACCCATCCGATGATAACAACCAATGCTAAGATCCACCGTGGGTTAGAGGAAAGTTCTGATCCTTTTCATACAACAATTACAGAGACACCAATGCTAAATGCAAAAAGAGGGAAATTTATGTCTGCTGTGGGCAGAAATCTTGCAAATCTATAGAACTTTGGCTGGTTAGCTTGGGAGATAAGGGGAAGGCACACACATTTGTTAAGGAGGGATGGGAATAGCTTGGCCCTCTTACAGCTCAACTTCTTCTGAATTCTATCAAGCCAATCTTATATCCTTTCAGAGATGACAGTAAAAAGTCAGAGTTTTCTTGAAGTGGGTTTTGACCGTAAAGGCACTCTCTGGCCCTCTTAGTGAAAGTTCCTGAGATAGAGAAAATCACGTGGGAAATCGCAGGTGAAGCACTGTATAGCATTGGGGCACTTATTGCCCTGCGTTGCACCTATACTCTCCCCTGTACTGGCCCCCACAGGCTGAAAGATGGGGACATAATGGGTCTTTATAAGTTTTATGAAAATCCTCTTGTCCCTCTTGCTCCTGACTGATTCTTCCAGATGAAAAGTTTGGGTGAAAGTAAAGTATCATTGGAAAGAAATATCAATAGTTTTAGTTCCTGGAATGGGACACATTTATTTTGTGGCAATGGAAGGATAGAAAAAACAAGCACCTGGCGAGGGAGCACCTTAAACACTGGGAAGTACAGGGAAATGAAGGGACATTAATATTCTTTTGTCTTTTAGAACAGCTCCAAGACTCTTCCTCACAGAGGAAAATGCCTTAGTGCAGCTCTCCCAAACTATTGCAAGATCCTTGAATTTAACTGATTCCTGGGTTGCTATCTGATACACAGCTTTGATTGCAGTTTGATTGCTATTCTCTTAATCGTACTTCTGTGTATTGGAAATAGAAGCAAATGGCCCCAGCTTCTTCACCTCCCATGGATATCTTTAAAATTCCATTTTAGCTCCTTTTTATTTTTGAGTCACTGGCTACAACTCTTTTCCGTTTTATGGTTCACTTTAGGTTTTAGAGCATACATCTTTAACTTATTACATGTATTAGTTTCTTATGACTTCTGTTACAAATTATTACTTGGTGGCTTAAAACAAAATAAATATATTCTCTCATGAAATGTGAAATATTTCATTGAGCTAAAGTCAAAGTGTTGGCAGGGTTACACTCCCTCCAGAAGCTCTAGAAGGGAATTTGCTTCTTTCCTCTTCCAGTTCCTGGTGGCTGCTGACATTCCTTGACTTATGACCATGTCACTCCCGTCTTTTGCCTCCCTGGTAATACTGCATTCTCTTTTTCTACGTCAAATCTCCCTCTGCCTCTTTTTTTTTTTCTGGCTGTGCCACGCAGGATCTTAGTTCCCTGAACAGGGATCAAACCCGTGCCCCCTACAGTGGAAGCGTGGAGTCTTAACCACTGGACCGCCAGGGAAGTCCCCCTCTGCCTCTTTCTTATAAGGACACTTGTGACGCCCAGATTATCTCAGATCTCCTCATATCAAAATCCTTAATCACATCTGCTGAGTCTTTGCCGTAAAAGGTAATGAATGTTCACAGGCTCTAGAGTTTAAGACTTTTATCTTTGGGGGCCATTATCCAGCCTACATCACAGACTGCTTTCAAGTGGTATTATAACAGTTCACATATAGAATAAGAACTTTACAATGTTATATTTCCATTTCTCCCAATTGGCTTTTGTGCTATTATTATACATTTTACTTTCACCTATGTTCAAAATCCTTCATCACATTGTTACTGATTTTTCTTTAAACAATTACCTTTGAGGATTTAAATAAGAAAAATATCTTTATGTATACTCACATAGTTTCCATTTTTAGTGCTCTTCAATTCTTTGACAGATCTAGATTTGCAACTGGTATCATTCTTCTGGTTGAAAGACTTCCTTCAATATTTATTTAGTGCAGGTATGCTGTTGATTAATTCTTTCAGCTTTTGTGTGCCTGACAAATTCTCTGTTTCACCTCGTTTTCTGAAAGATAATTATTCTGGCTAAAGAATTCTAGATTAACCATTTTTTTCTTTCAGTACTTTAATAATGTTGCGCTGTCGTCTCCAGTATTGCATTTTAAAATTTTTGAGGGAATTGCCTTGCAGTCCAGTGGTTAGGACTCTGTGCTCTCACTGCTAGGGCTTGGGTCCAATCCCTGGTCTGGGAACTAAGATCCCATAAGACGTGGGGAAAGGCCAAAAATGTAAATAAATAAAGTTTTGAAACATTTATATATTGTAACATAATTGCCACTGTGGCAATATTTAGCACCTCTATCATGTTATATAATCATAATATTATTGTCTGTATTCATTATACTGTGCATTAGATCTCTATGGCTTATCTACTACTAAGTTTGTACCCTTAAACAGCATCAAACTATTCCCCTATCCTCTGGTAACCATGATTTTACTGTTTCTTTAAAAGTTTGACTTTTTTAGATTCTATATGTAAATGATACCGTACAATACTTGTCTCTGTCTATCTGGCTTATCTCACTTAGCATAACGTTGTCTTGTACTGTTTTGGAAAAAAACTCTGTGGTATCTTTGTCTTTATTTTTGTAATGTGCCTTTTTATCCTTACGGTTTATTTAAAGATTTTCTTTTTTTCACTGCTTTTAAGCAATTTGATTATGATGTGTCATGCTTCCTGTGCTTGGTGTTCACTGAGCCTCTCAGATCTGTGGAGTTATACATTTCATCATACTTAGAAAAATAGTTAGGAACCCACATGCATGTATATTATGTCATTTGAAGTTGTTCTATGGCTCACAGAAATCCTGAATTTTTTCCCCCCCACAGAATCTTTTCTGTATCTTTCTTTCTGGGTGGTTTCTCTTTACTATTAGGTTCATGAATCTTTTCTTCTGTGATTGCTAACTTACTGTTTCTCTTAGCCAGTGCATTTTTTCTTCTCAGACATTTTCATTTCTGGAACGTTGATTTGAGTGCTGTCATATCTTCTATGTCTCCACTTAACATGTTCAGTCTTTCCTCTAGATTCTTGAATATATGGAATACAGTTGTAGTAGTTTTTTTGTCCTGTCTACCAATGCTATCATCTGTCATGACTGGGGTCATTTTGACTGATTGATTTTTATCCCATTACATTAGTATATTGTATTTTCCTCTTTCTTTGCATGATTTGCAACTTTTTATTTTTTTGGTTGTGCTGCACAGCATGTGGGATCTTACTTCCCAGACCAGGGATCGAACCTGTGTCCCCTGCAGTGGAAGTGCAGAGCCCTAACCACTGGACTGCCAGGGAATTCCCCTGCAACTTTTTTTTTTTTTTTTTGCTGTGTTGGGTCTTCGTTTCTGTGCGAGGGCTTTCTCTAGTTGTGGCAAGCGGGGTCCACTCCATCGCGGTGCGCTGGCCTCTCACTATTGCGGCCTCTCTTGTTGCGGAGCACAGGCTCCAGACGCGCAGGCTCAGTAGTTGTGGCTCACGGGCCTAGTTGCTCTGCAGCATGTGGGATCTTCCCAGACCAGGGCTCGAACCCGTGTCCCCTGCATTAGCAGGCAGATTCTCAACCACTGCGCCACCAGGGAAGCCCCCCCTGCAACTTTTGATTGGATACTTGACGGTGTGATTTTTACCTTGTTGGGTGCTGGATGTTTTGATATGCGTATAAATATTCTTGAGCTCTGTTCTGGGTCTCAGTCAAGTTATTGGAAATGTTTGATTCTTTCAGGTATTACTTTGAAGATTCATTTGTCAGGTCCAGAGAAGTGTTTAGTGTAAAACTAGTTTTGACCACCTCCTGTGGCAAAATCCTTGTGAGTACTTAGGGAGTACCCATAAATTATAAAGCTTTTCACTCTAGCTGGTGAGAATATAAAATATTTCCAGCTCTTTGTGAGCTGTGAGTATTGTACCCTTTGATGATTTTAGGTGGCTCTTTCCCTAGCCTAGCATGTATGTGCCCATACATGCATACGGTGACATTAATCCGCTGTGGACTTGAAGGGGGTCCCTCTGAGAATTTATGGAAGTCTCTCACTCTTTTTCAATCTCTTCTTTAGTATTCCCTCCTCTTAACTCGAATTTCCTTGGCCTTACTGGACATCTTTTCTTCAACTCAGGGAGACTTCTGGGGTCTCCCTGGGTTCCCCCCTCTTTGCATTATGATTTGGAAACTCCTCTCTTCAGAAAGTAAGTTTAGGAAATCACAGGGCTCATCTTGTTTGTTTCCTGTTACCCAGGGATCACTGTCATCAATTGCCTGATAGCCAATATCTTGAAATTCATTGTTTCTTATATTTTGTCGGATTTTTTAGTTGGTGAGCTAGGAGGATAAACCCAGTCCCTGTTACACCATTTTGGTTGGAAGCAGAAATCTTCCTATTATCCCTTGAAGAATAATGTAAGCGGTACATGTTCATGGTACGACATGGTATTTAACATATGTACCTGAATCACTTTGTTGTACACCAGAAATTAACACATTGTAAATCAAATATAGTTCGACAACAAAATATTTAACAGTCTAAAAAAAAAAAATTTTGACTCCACAACACCTCGCAGTGAAACATTTAGACGGTGTCAGAGGAGGGCCTGGGGCTCAGGCTTTGTCGGTGTAGCCCAAGCTCTTATAGCACTAAACGGGACGTTATTTCTCGAGGCCAAAAGCCTGTAAGCATCTCCGCGTGTGAGGCGTCTGGAAGTAATCGCATAGGATAGCGAGGGCGCGGTGGAGGCGCGCAGCCCCTCGAAGGCCCCGCCGTTGCCGGAAGCCCTCGCCCCTCTCCCCGCGCGCGTGGGATGGGCGGCTCCCGCCCGCGGCGTCTGACGTAGGACGTCGGCGTCGTGACGTGGCATCAACGGCCGTCCGGCGGCTGGCGTCTTATCCTCGCTGCGGCCGCCCGGGGACGCTGAAGCCCGGCGTTTTCTGGCGGCACAAATGTCCGTTTGTAAAGCAGCAGGGCTGGAGTCTGCAGGATTTGCAGGCTTCCGTCTTGAAGGAAGTCTGGGAGGCTCAGAATTTCCAGCGTTTTCACCTTAGAGCCAGCCTCGCCAGGGCCAAACCACCCAGTAGCCTGACTGCCAGCAGCCTCGGCAGGTATACCGAGTGGTGGGGGACTTACCTCGTCAGCTGTGAGCGTGTTCACAGATTCCCTGGCCAAAGCATCCTTGCTTCTCTCTTCATTCCGCACCCCCCCCCCCCGCGTGACTGTCTCAGCTGCGGCTGAGCTTCTCTTGTCTTGATGGAGAATTTAAGGACCGTAAACCCTATGCCTCCCACCCCCACAGTTTTCTATAATGTGTTGTTAAAGGGCTTGAAATGGATATCAAGCTAATCCTTGAAGGGAAACCAGAAAACGTTTGTCTTCGTGGTGGAAAGTGACTGATAAACTTGGGTAATTTTATGGTGATAGAGTATTCACCTCCTGGCATTGTTAGGAGAGTTAAATGGAGCAAATGTGTAAAATCCTTAAGTATTTTTTAATAAGTGTTCACTGCATGTAACTTTTTTTTAAGTTTCTGTGAACTTTCATGGATCCATTTATTAGGCCGTTTTCTAGCACCTGGTGAGTGCCCCATCCTTTTCTGTTGGTTTCTTGAAGTACCCCACATCTCTGCCTTCCTGTCTGCTGCCTTAGGTAAAGTTTCCCTGTTCCTGTCTAAAGTGAGTTGGCCCATTCGTGCCTTAAAACCCATTTCTTCTTGTTTACTCAAGGGTATCATCACAGCAATTCCCTCTCTCCCAGTCATACTTTTTGCTTTCTACTGAATCATTTCCATCAGCAAATTAGTTTCCTAGGGCTGCCGTAACAACGTGCCACAAAAAGGTGGCCTAAAACAATTTATTGTGAGAGAAATTTATTATCTAACAATTCTGGAGTCTAGGAGTCTGAAATCAAGGTGTTGGTAGGGCTGTGCTCCCCCTGAAGGTTTTTCCCAGCTTCTGGTGGGTGCTGGCAATCCTTACCATTCCTTGGTTTGCAGCTGCACCCCTCCAATCTCTGCCCTTGTCATTTCGTGGCCTTCATCCCTGTACGTCTGTGTACAAGTGTTATCACATGGCTTTCTTATAATGACGCCAGTCATTGGATTTAGGGCCCACCCTATTCCAATATGACCTCATTTTAACTTGATCACATCTGCAAAGACTGTATTTTCAAATACGGTCATATTCCCAGGTACCAGGGGTTAGGACTTGAACATATCTATTTGGGGGACACAGTTCAACCCACAACAATGGGACTAGTCTATGTGTGGAGCACTGCAGACAACAGAGAGCCAATGCTATTCTATCTTAATTTTGCCAGTCTATCAGACAATTCCCATGGGAGGAGGAATTGTTCTGAGTCTTAATCAGCTTTGGAAAGAGAGAAGTAGGAGAATGAAAGCTTATTAAGTCCTACCCAGTCTATACTTCCTTATTCTAGCATGACATTGGTGCTGCCCTGGTATTACTCTGCTGATACCCTGGGATCAGCAAATAATAGGCCATTACTGCCTATGGAAATAGTGGTATATATAAAGGGCCTATATTAGCTCAAGAATGGTGGGGAAAGGTAAAAATAAAATTTTAAAGTTTTCTAAATACGTTCTTTCACTACTGCCACTGTCTTCTTCCCTCCCTTCAGCTCCTGTCCTGAATGCCCACACATAAATCACACGTCTAGGGGTTTCTCATAGGTTTGTTCTTTTTTTCTTTGTTGTTAGGAATGTTTCCCTCTCCATTTTGTAATTTCTCCAGAGTTGATTTTGGGATTCACCATCTTCATGGCAATTGATAGTCTGGCTATCATTTTTTTTTCTTTTTTAAAATTTTTATTTTATATTGAAGTATAGTTGATTTACAATGTTGTGTTAGTTTCAGGTGTACACCACAGTGATTCAGTTTTATGTATATATATCTATTCTTTTTCAAAATCTTTTCCCATTTAGGTTATTACAGAATATTGAGTAGAGTTCCCTTTGCTATACAGTAGGTTCTTGTTGGCTATCTCTTTTACTTATTCATTTATTTTGGCTGCACTGGGGCTTAGTTGCCGCATGCGGGATCTTTAGTTGTGGCATGCGGACTTCTTAGTTGTGGCATGCGAACTCTTAGTTGCGGCATGCATGTGGGATCTAGTTCCCCCACCAGGGATCAAACCCAGGCCCCCTGCATTAGGAGCACGGAGTCTTACCCACTGGACCACCAGGGAGGTCCCTGGTTATCTATTTTAAATATAGTAGTGTGTATATGTGAATCCCAAAATTTATCTACCCTCCCCCCCCCCCCCCCTTTCCCCTTTGGTAACCATAAGTTTGTTATTCTAAGTCTAGGAGTCTGTTTCTGTCTTGTAAATAAGTTCATTTGTATCTTTTTAAAAATAATAGTTTCCCCATATAAGCGATATCATATGATATTTGTCTTTCTCTGTCTGACTTGCTTCACTTAGTATGATAATCTCCAGGTCCATTCACGTTGCTGCAAATGGCATTATTTCATTCTTTTTAATCTGCCATCATTTTTAATCTGAAATCTTAATGTTTTATTTACAGGGAGGAATAAAATTTTTTCATCTATAATTCAGAAGCTAAGTAAATAACAAAATGAAGCCAGTAAAGCATCTGTTGGCATCTAGTAGTAAATTGGCAAATGTTCCAGAATTAACATATAAAAAAGGAGTATTTAATTCACCATTGTCACCTAAACCAAAGGAAAAACGTAGTGCAAAATTAGTACGTGATAAACTTGAACCAGTGGTCTTAAGATCTCCACCAACAGGGGAATCCATCATAAGGTATGCTTTGCCCATTCCATCGAGTAAGACAAAGGAGTTAATAGCAGAAGATGAATTGATCAGGAAAATTACCAAACATCTGAAGATGGTAAGATACTTGTTGGTGCCTGGGTTGGGGGTCCCCATGACCATCGTCAGGTTTAGTGATTTCCTTTGAGGACTCACTGGACTCAGTATATAGTCATATTGATGGCCAAGATATATTATAGTGAAAGGATTAAAAGCAAAATCAGCAAAAGGAAAAGGCACATGGGGTGAAGTCTCGAGGAAACCAGGTGCAAGTTTCCAAGATTTCTTTCCCTTTAGAGTCACACAGGACTTGCTTAATTCCTTCAACAAGTTGTTACAGCACATGTGAAATATCTACCAGAGGAGTTCACTAGAGATTCAGTGCCCAGGGTTTTATTGGAGGTTGGTCACCTAAGGACTGTCTGCCTAGCATGTACCAAAATTCCAGACTCCCTGAAGGAAAGCATGTGTTCAGCATAAATCATATAGTTGGTACAATGAGTTTAGGGACAGTGAGCCACTGTCATCAGTCAATGAATAGTCGGAACCCTCCTGAAATCCAAGTTCTGAGACACAAGCAGATCTTTCTAAGGATAGGCTTTTCTCAGTCTCATGCCTGCTCTGTAGCTCTTCTCTGCACTTTAGAAACTCTAGCTGTTAGTGTTGGGGAAAAAATATCTTCCTTTTTTCTGAGTTCCTTGCACAGTGATCCAGAATTGAGTTGTAAATGTACCAAATACCAAGTGAGAACAATGAGGAATAGCACAAATATACAAAAAAAATATAGTTCATCAAACTTCCAAAATACAAGTTTGCCCAAAGTTCAGGGGGTTAGCTCAGAGAATTTCCTTTAAAAATGTATTGCTTTCTGGTCTCTATCTCCCTATTTTCCCCACTCTCTTCAAAGAGGAAAGCCAAGTCAATTAGATTTTGAGGTAAACTTTGATGGTAAGTAGAGTTGATGCTTCAGCTGTTCATAGACTCCCTTCAACACAGAAATGGAAGAGTCATAGGGCCTATCTTCATTGCTAGGGAGGGATCAAGGCCTATTGCTCATACTCCTTCTTCAGGATGATACGAGGTGGGGCATGAGATGGAAAATTTAAGTTTATGGTACTGGTAGAAGTAAGTCTTACTGCTAAAATGGTTCTGACATAGTTGATTAAATATCTTTTTAGATTTAATGTAATATTTTTACCCTATATAAGTACATAATTTGCTTTGATTTTTCTCATAGGTGGTTTCTACTTTGGAAGAAACCTATGAATTTAGCATTCCAAGTGGAGAAGAACCAGTTGTGAAACCTGAACATGAAGGATTAACCTTTCCTGTAAGTATATGTAATGCTAATGTAGAGACATTAATGCTGAAAAGGGCTAAGATTTTCTTTTAGAGTCTGTATATGTTCTCAGATGAATCCCCCATCCATGAAAATGATCCTCCTAGGAAACTTGAAAGTAGTGTACTGATTTTTCCATTCTCTGCCAACACTTATCTTAAAGTTTAATTAAGGCATGTCTATATCTTTTTTTTTATTACTAAAGTATTTATTGGATTTCAATTTTAAATTTGTTTTCATGCATTTGTATATGTTCTTAAACATTTTATTTATTTATTATTATTTTTTTTTATTCTTGTTAGTCATCCATTTTATACACATCAGTGTATACATGTCAATCCCAATCTCCCAAATCATCACACCACCGCATATCTATATCTTGAGCCTACTTTTGATGCTAATGCATCTCTTGTTTAATATGTAAGCTTGTGGTTGGCTGTTGGTTTGCAATGTATATTCTTTATTATGTTAAGAAAGTATTCTTCTATTTATGGTTTGCTAAATAAAAAACCCCCAACATTGAAAAGATTACTGAGTTTTAGTAAATGTCTGTGTTGTGTATATTGAAATGATATAACTATTAAGGTGATTATGTGCTTCACCTTCAGTCTATTGATGAGACGAATTATTTTTACATATTTCTTAATAGTCGACTATAATACACTGTACTCGTTGGTCATTTTAGTTATGGATTGAGTTTGGCTTCATGTAATAAAATACCTATGTTGGGTCTTTCAAACCATAAACATAGTATGTTTCTCCATTTATTTGATTGATTTCATTGTCCTGTTTGATTTCTTTCTTCAGCATTTTGTAATTTTCATCATAAAGATCCTGTATATTGTTTTTCAGATTTATACATTAATATTTCATGTTTTTTGGAATGATTTTTAATGGCATTATATTTTTAATTTCAGTTTCCACCTGTTTGTTATTAGTATATAGAAATATGATTGATTTTCGTGTGTTGATCATACATCTTGCAACCTTGCTCAATGTACTTCTTTATTCTAGGAATCTTTCTGTAGATGTTTTGGGGTTTTATACATAGACAGTTATGTCATCTTCAAATAAGGACAGTTTTACTTCTTCTTGTCCAATCTGAATGTTTTTATTTCCTTGTCTCTCTCTTTCTCTTTTTTTTTTTTTTGGATGTGCCGTGCTGCTTGTGGGATCTTAATTCCCTGACCAGGGACCGAACCTGTGCCCTCTGCAATGGGAGCATGGATTCTTAACCACTGGATTGCCAGGGAAGTCCCCACATATCTTTTTTTTTTTTTTTTCGGTACGCGGGCCTCTCACTATTGTGGCCTCTCCCGTTGCGAAGCACAGGCTCCGGACGCGCAGGCTCAGCGGCCATGGCTCACGGGCCTAGCCGCTTCGCGGCATGTGGGATCTTCCCGGGCTGGGGCACGAACCCGTGTCCCCTGCATCGGCAGGTGGACTCTCAACCACTGCGCCACCAGGGAAGCCCCCACATATCTTTCTGAATTAAGAGTTTTCTCTGGATATATGCCCAGGAGTGGGATTGCCGTATCATATGGTAACTCTATTTTTAGTTTTTTGAGGAAACTCCATACTGTTCTCCATGGTGGCTGCACCAATTTACATTTCCACCAACAAGGTAGGGGGGTTTCTTTTGCTCCACAACCTCGCCAGCATATGTTATCTGTAGACTTTTTAATGATGTCCATTCTGACTAGTGTGAGGTGACATCTCATTATAGTTTTGATTTGTGTTTCTCTAATAATTAGCGATATTGAGTATATTTTCATGTGCCTGTATGTCTTCTTTTTCATATGCCTATCTGTATGTCTTCTTTGGAGAAATGTCTATTTAGGTTTTCAGCCCATTTTTTGATTGGGTTGTTTCTTTTTCTGATATTAAGCCACATGAGCTGTTTGTGAATTTTGGAAATTAATCCCTTGTTGGTAGCATCATTTGCAAATATTTTCTCCCAGTCTGTAAGTTTGTTTTGTTGATGGTTTCCTTTACTGTGTGAAAGCTTTTAAGTTTAATTATGTCCCATTTGTTTAGTTTTGTTTTTGTTTCCTTTACTCTAGGAGAGGGATCCAAAAAATTATTGCTATGTTTTATGTCAAAGAGTGTTCTGCCTGTATTTTCCTCTAGAGTTTTATAATGTCTGCCTTTACATTTAGGTCTTTAATCCATTTTGAGTTTATTTTTGTGTTACGGTGTTAGGGAGTGTTCTAATTTCATCCTTTCACATGTAGCTGTCCAGTTTTCCCAGCACCACTTATTGAAGAGGCTGTCTTTTCTCCATTGTATATTCTTGCCTCCTTTGTTGTATATTATTTGACCATATGTGCTTGGGTTTATTTCTGGGCTTTCTGTCCTGGTCCATTAATCTATATGTCTCTTTTTGTGCCAGTACCATACTGTTTTGATTACTGTAGGTTTATAGTATAGTCTGAAGTCAGGGAGAGTGATTTCTCAAGCTCCATTCTTCTCTTTCAGGATTGTTTTGGCTATTCGGGGTCTTTTGTGTTTCTATACAGATTTTTAAATTTTTTTGCTCTAGTTCTGTGAAGAATGGCATTGGTAATTTGATAGGAATTGCATTGAAAGCATAGATTGCTTTGGGTAGTATGGTCATTTTAACACTATTGAGTCTTCCAATCCAAGAACACAGTATATCTTTCCATCTGTTTGTGTCACCTTCAGTTTCTTTCATTAGCATCTTATAGTTTTTGGAGAACAGGTCTTTTGTTTCCTTAGGTAGGTTTATTCCTAGGTACTTTATTTTATTCTATTTTTTGATGTGATGGGGTTGTTTCCTTAATTTCTCTTTCTGATCTTTTGTTGTTAGTGTATACAAATGCGACAGATTTCTGTATATTAATTTTGTATCCTGCAACTTTACTGAATTCATTGCTGAGCTTCAGTAGTTTTCTGGTAGTGTCTTTAGGATTTTCTATGTATACTATCATGTCATCTGAAAACAGTGACAGTTTTACTTCTTCTTTTCTAATTTGGATTCCTTTTCTTTTTCTTCTCTGAGTGCTGTGGCTAGGACTTCCAAAACTATGTTGAGTAAAAGTGGCGAGGGTGGGCATTCTCACAGTTGAGTATAATGTTAGCTGTGGGTTGGTCATATATGGCCTTTATTATGTTGAGGGTATGTTCCCTCTATTCTTACTTTCTAAAGAGTTTTTTTTTAATCATAAATGGATGTTGAATTTTATCAGAAGTTTTTTCTGCATCTATTGAGATGATCATATGGTTTATATTCTTCAATTTGTTAATGTTGTGTATCACATTGATTGATTTGTGGATATTGAAAAATCCTTGCATCCCTGGGATAAATCCCACTTGGTCATATTGTATGAACCTTTTAATGTATTGTTGAGTAGGTTTGCTCGTATTTTGAGGATTTTTGCATCTATGTTCATCAGTGATATGGGGCTGTAATTTTCTTTTTTTGTGGTATCTTTGTCTGGTTTTGGTATCAGGGTGATGGTAGCCTCATAGAATGAGTTCAGAAGTCTTCCTTCCTCTCCAGTTTTTTGGAATATTTTCGGAAGGATAGGTGTTAACTCTTCTCTAAATGTTTGGTAGAAGTCACCTGTGAAGTCATCTGGTCCTGGACTTTTGTTTTTTGGGAGTTTTTAAGTTACTCTTTCAATTTCAGTTCTGATAATTGGTCTGTTCATATTTTCTCTTTGTTCTTGGTTCAAGAATTTGTCCATATCTTCTGGATTGTCCATTTTATTGGCTTATAGTTGCTTGTAGTAGTTTCATGATCCTTTGTATTTCTGTGGTGTTGGATGTAACTTTTCCTTTTTCATTTCTGATTTTATTGATTTGGGCCCTCTCCCTTCTTTTCTTGAGTCTGGCTAAAGTTTTATCAATTTTGTTTGTTTTTTCAAAGAATTAGATTTCAGTGGTCTTTTCTATTGATTTTTTAATCTCTATTTCATTTATTTCAGCTCTGATCTTTATGATTTCTTTTCTTCTACTAACTTTTGCTTTTGTTTGTTCTTTATTCTCGTTGCTTTAGGCGTGAGGTTAGGTTGTTTGAGATTTTTCTTGTTTCCAGAGGTAAGCTTGTATTGCTGTAAACTTCCCTCTGTAGAACTGCTTCTGCTGCATCCCATAGGTTTTGGATTATCATGCTTTCATTTTCATTTGTCTCTAGGTATATTTTGATTTCTTTGATTTCTTCATTGAGCCATTGGTTGTTTAGCAGCATATCGTTTAGCATCCATGTGTTTGTGTTTTTTGCAGTTTTTTCTTGTAGTTGATTTTTAGCCTCATAGTGTTGTGGTCAGAAAGGATGCTTGATATTTCAGTTTTCTTATATTTAGCAAGGCTTGCTTTGTGGCCCTGCATGTGATCTATCCTGGATAATGTTCTGTGTGCACTTGAAAAGAATATGTATCTTGATCAAATTGATGTTCATCGTCTATTTGTGGCACCTGAATGTGGGTGGAAGAAAATCCCCAAGTCTGCTAATGGTCTCACTTTATATTTGTGATTAGTAACTCTAGTTAATTCATTTTCCCACTCTCCTGAATGACTATTTTAGTTTCCCCCTCTGTCTCTTATATGATTATAGGTTTTACCATGATAAAAAAATATGAACCTCTGAGTATGTGTAAAATGTAATGTTGAGGGATCATATTTGTCCTGGAGAACATTCTGTCAGAATTCTAACTGTATATAAGCATCTGAGGTTTATTTATCTTTGGTCAGTTCTCGGATTTACAGATTACTGCTCTACTAAAAGAGATTCAGTCATTGTGACATTTTAATATGTAACTTTTTTTCCTCAAAATTTTCTATTGCTCATTAAGTAAAGGTGAAAGACTATTATCTCTTGGCAAGTATAGTTATAATCAGAAGTCATAATTAGCATTCATTTTTTAACAGAAAGCATTATTTAACGTATATTTAAGTGTGTACTTTTTCTGCTACCCCTAAATTTCAGAAGGCTAAGGCTGGAATGCTTGATTTTCTACACCTGTGTAGAGGAGAATGTGAAGAGAGACATAGCTGGGTATATGTCATTACTGAGCCACTACCCAGAATGTACTTTCTTTCTGGGAAAATTTGCTGGTATAGCATTTGGAACATGGTTTCTCATTTTATGCATTTCAAGGGACAGAAATTACATACACAAAACTATTTTCAAAAGTAGTTAAATATTCTAAAATATAGATGGATATGCATATGAATTCTGAAATAAAAGTAACTTTCTCTTTTTTTCATAAGGTTGAGAATGATCTGAATTCATTCTTGGTATGTTGTTCACAACTTGCAGCTCAGTTAGAAGCAGCAGCTAAGGAAGAACATAATGTACGTATTCTGTGGAAACTGCTAAGCATAAAATATTGCTTAATATTTTAATTATAAGCTACTAATAATATTAATAAAACAAGATAAACTGATAATAATTACTATTCATTATTATTAACAATCATTTTAATAATAAAATATTTAAAGTTATATTGGTTGTTTGATCTTGAATATGATAATCCAGGCAGCAATATTAGTCTAGATATAGTGCCTTAAGTAGTTATAAAGAGCATTGGAGGGCTTCCCTGGTGGCGCAGTGGTTGAGAGTCCGCCTGCCGATGCAGGGGACATGGGTTTGTGCCCTGGTCCGGGAAGATCCCACATGCCGCGGAGCGCCTAGGCCCGTGAGCCATGGCCGCTGAGCCTGCGCGTCTGAAGCCTGTGCTCTGCAACGGGAGAGGCCACAACAGTGAGAGGCCCGCGTAACGCAAAAAAAAAAAGAAAAAAGCATTGGAAAGCATTATTTATTGTAGGCGTTTATGTCTGTGAATTGTCCTTTATGTACAGCATTGACTGGGTCATTAATATTTTCATATGTAGTATTTATATCTTACTGTGTTTTTTAAATAAGTACATTTATATTACAAAAGTAATGGCATAAATAATGAAAATTTAAAAATGAAGGCATACAAAAAGAAAATAAAAGTCATCATAATCCTGTTTCCCTGAGATAACTCTTGTCAACATATTTTTGTTTACCTTCTTATTTTTCCATAGTTATACATATTATTCTTTAGAAATTAAATAATACCATATGTATTATTTGGTAATACATTTTCTTATTTTGTGAGTTTTGAAAAATAACATTCATTGTGTTTTAGCTGATTTTGAAAGTATTGTGGAACATTTAAAGAAGTATGAAAAGTACATAGGAAAATAAATTATGTGTAATGTTACTCTGATGCATAAGCATTAGTAACATTATAAAATATACTTTCTCATGTTTTGCTATATATATACACACACACACACATATATATATATTTATATACACACTTTTTCTAATTTTTTAATTGGAAAATGAACATAAAGTATACTATCTTAAGCATTTTTAAGTGTACAGTTCAGTGGTGTTAAGTACATTTATATTGTGTAACCATCACTGCCTTCCACTACAGAGCTCTTTTCATCTTGCAAAACTGAAACTGTATGCATTAAACAATAACTTCCTGTGACCCCCTCTGTTTGGCCCCTAGTAATCACCATTCTACTCTCAGTTACTATGAGGGGTATGTTTGTTTGTTTTGATTTCATGTATAAATGGGGTCATGAAATATTTTTCTTTCTGTGTCTGGCTTGTTTCATTTACCATAGTGTCTTACAGATTCATCAATGTTGTCACAAATGGCAGGTTTTCCTTCTTTTTTTTAATGCCTGAATAATATTCCATTTTGTATGTATATCACAATTTCTTTATCCATTCATCCATTGACGGACACTTAGACTTTTTCGATATTTTGGCTATTGTGAATAATGCTGCAAAGACCATGGGAGTGCAGATATCTTTTTGAGATACTGATTTTGTTTCCTTTGGATATATACCTGAAAGTGGGATTGCTGGATCATATGGTACTTATATTTTTAATTTTTTTTAGAAACCTACATACTGTTTTCCATAGTTGCTATATCAATTTACATGCCCACCAACAGTGCATGAGGGTTCCCTCTCTCCACATCCTTATCAGTGCTTATTTTCTCTTAATACACATTTTCACAGGTATGAGGTGATATCTCATATGATTTTAATTTGCATTTCCCTGATGATGAGTGATGTTGAACACCTTTTCATGTACCCGTTGTTCATTTGTATGTCTTATTTGGAAAAATGTCTATTCATTTTTTATTTCTTTGCCCATTTTAAAATCAGGTTATTTGTTATTTTGCTATTTAGTTGCATGAGTTCCTTATATATTCTAGATATTAAGCCTTTTTACAGTAATATATATGGCTTGCAAATATTTGCTCCCCTTCCATAGATTGCCTTTTCATTTTGTTGGTTTCCTTTGATGTGTGGTGACTTTTTAATTTGATGTAGACCCATTTGTTTATTTTTTTCATTCTTTTTCAAAGTTTTATTTTTTTCTATGTATTTATTTATGTATTTATTTTGGCTGCACTGGGTCTTAGTTGCGGCATGCAAGCTTCGTGGTTGTGGCATGCAGACATCTTAGTTGTAGCATGTGGACTTCTTAGTTGTGGCATGTGGACTCTTAGTTGTGGCATGCATGTGGGATCTAGTTCCCAAAACAGGGATTGAGCCCAGGCCCTCTGCATTGGAAGCGCAGAGTCTTACCCACTGGACCACCAGGGAAGTCTCGCATTAGTTTATTTTTGCTTTTGTTAAGCTTGGGCTTTAGGTGTCATGTCCAAGAAATCATTGCCAAATCCAATTTCATGACGCTTTTCCCCTGTGTTTTCTTCCAGCAGTTTAATAGGTTTAGATCTTGTATTCAGGTTATGGATCCATTTTGAGTTAACTTTTATACATAGTGTAAGGGAAGGATGAACTTTATTCTTTGCATGTGGATATCTAATTTTTTCAGCATTATTTGTTGACGAGATGGTTCTTTCCCCATTGGTACTCTTGTATAAAATCATTTTGCCATATATAATAGGGTTTATTTCTGGGTTTTCAATTCTGTTCCATTGGTTTATATATCTTTTAAATTATTTTTTATTTTTATTTTTAAAAATCTCGATATTGGGCTTCCCTGGTGGCGCAGTGGTTGAGGGTCCACCTGCCGATGCAGGGGATGCAGGTTCGTGCCCTGGTCTGGGAAGATCCCACGTGCCGCGGAGCGGCTGGGCCCGTGAACCATGGCCCATGAGCTTGTGCATCCGGAGCCTGTGCTCCACAGCGGGAGAGGCCACAACAGTGAGAGGCCCGCGTACCACAAAAAAAAAAAAAAAAAAATTAGGTATCATTCACATATAACACTGTATTAGTTTTAGGTATACATATGTATCTATCTTTATGACAGTGCAGCACTGTCTTAATTACTTTTGCTGTAATGTATCTTCAAATCAGGAAGGTTGAGGCCTATGACTTTGTTTTGATTTTTTAAGATTGTTTTGGCAATTTGGGGGCCCCTGATATTCCATATGAATGATAGTATTTTTTCTATTTCTGCGGAAAATGCCATTGGGATTTTGATAGGGATTGCACTGGCTATTATGTACATTTTAACAGTAGTAAGTCTTCCAATCCATGACCATGGGGTGTCTTTCCGTCTATTTGTATCTTGTTTAATTTCTTTTAGCAATGTTTTATAGTTCCCTCTGTTAAAATCTTTCATCTCCGTGGTTTATTTTATTCCTAAATATTTTTATGTTTTTTGATGCTATAGTAAATTGGATTATTTTCTTAATTTTCTTTTTGGATTGGTCATTGTTAACATATACGAATGCAACTGGCTTTTTTTTTCCAACATCTTTATTGGAGTATAATTGCTTTACAGTGTTTTAGTTTCTGCTGTATAACAAAGTGAATCAGCTATATGTGTACATATATCCCCATATCCCCTCCCTCTTGCATCTCCCTCCCACCCTCTCTATCCCACCGGTCTAGGTGGTCACAAAGCACCGAGCTGATCTCCCTGTGCAATGCGGCTGCTTCCCACTAGCTATCTATTTTACATTTGGTAGTGTATGTATGTCAGTGCTACTCTCTCACTTCGTCCCAGCTTACCCTTCCCCATCCCCGTGTTTTCAAGTCCATTCTATACCTCTGCATCTTTATTCCTGTTCTGCCCCTTAGTTCATCAGAACCATTTTTGTTTTTTTAGACTCCATATATATGTGTTAGCATATGGTATTTGTTTTTCTCTCTCTGACTTATTTCACTTTGTATGAGAGACTCTAGGTTCATCCACCTCACTACAAATAACTCAATTTCGTTTCTTTTTATGGCTAAGTAATATTCCATTGTATATATGTGCCACATCTTCTTTATCCATTCATCTGTTGATGGACACTTAGGTTGCTTCCATGTCCTGGCTCTATTGTAAATAGTGCTGCAATGAACATTGTGGTGCATGGCTCTCTCTTTTTTTTTTTTTTTTTGCGGTACGTGGGCCTCTCACTGTTGTGGCCTCTCCCGTTGCGGAGCACAGGCTCCGGATGCGCAGGCTTAGCGGCCATGGCTCATGGGCCCAGCCGCTCCACGGCATGTGGGATCTTCCCGGACCGGGGCATGAACCCGTGTCCGCTGCATCGGCAGGTGGACTCTCAACCACTGCGCCACCAGGGAAGCCCCATGACTCTTTTTGAATTATAGTTTCCTCAGGGTATAGGCCCAGTAGTGGGATTGCTGGGTCATATGGTCTATTTTTAGTTTTTTAAGGAACCTCCATACAGTTCTCTGTAGTGGCTGTATCAATTTACATTCCCACTAACAGTGCAAGAGGGTTCCCTTTTCTCCACAGCCTCTCCAGCATTTATTGTTTGTAGATTTTTTTGATGATGGCCATTATGACTGGTGTGAAGTGATACCTCATTGTAGTTTTGATTTGCGTTTCTTTAATGATTAGTGATGTTGAGCATCCTTTCATGTGTTTGTTGGCAATCTGTATATCTTCTTTGGAGAAATGTCTATTTAGATCTTCTATCCTTTTTGTATTGGGTTGCTTTTTTTTAGATATTGAACTGCATGAGCTGGTTGTATATTTTGGAGATTAATCCTTTGTCAGTTCCTTCATTTGCAAATATTTTCTTCCACACTGAGGGTTTTCTTTTCACCTTGTTGGTGGTTTCCTTTGCTGTGCAAAAGCTTTGTAAGTTTCATTAGGTCCCATTTGTTTATTTTTGTTTTTATTTCCATTTCTCTAGGAGGTGGGTCAAAAAGGATCTTGCTGTGATGTATGTCAAAGATTGTTCTTCCTATGTTTTCCTCTAAGAGTTTTATAGTGTCTGGCCTTACATTTAGGTCTTTAGTCCATTTGGAGTTTATTTTAATGTATGGTGTTAGGGAGTGTTCTAATTTCATTCCTTTACATGCAGCTGTCCTGTTTTCCCAGCACCACTTATTGAAGGGGCTGTCTTTCTCCATTGTATATTCTTGCTTCCTTTATCAAAATTAAGGTGACCGTAAGTGCGTGGGTTTACCTCTGGGTTTTCTATCCTGTTCCGTTGATCTGTATTTCTGTTTTTGTGCCAGTACCATATTGTCTTGATTACTGTAGCTTTGTAGTATAGTCTGAAGTCTGGAAGCCTGACTCCTCCATCTCCGTTTTTCTTTCTCAGGATTGCTTTGGCTGTCCGGGGTCTTTTGTGTTTCCATACAAATTGTGAAATTTTTTGTTCTTGTTCTGTGAAAAGTGCCATTGGCAGTTTGTTTGGGATTGCTGTGAATATGTAGATCGCTTTTGGTAGTAGAGTCATTTTCACAATGTTGATTCTTCCATTCCAAGAACATGGTATATCTCTCCATTTGTTTGTACCACCTTTAATTTCTTTCATCAGTGTCTTATAGTTTTCTGCATACAGGTCTTTTGTCTCCTTAGGTAGGTTTATTCCTGGGCATTTTATTCTTTTTGTTGCAGTGGTAAGTGGGACTGTTTCCTTAATTTCTATTTCAGATTTTTCATCATTCGTGTATAGGAATGCAAGAGATTTCTGTGCATTAATTTTGTATTCTGCCACTTTACCAAATTCATTGATTAGCTTTAGTAGTTTTCTGGTAGCATCTTTAGGATTCTCTATGTACAGTATCATGTCATCTGCAAACAGTGACAGCTTTACTTCTTCTTTTCCGATTTGGATTCCTTTTATTTCCTTTTCTTCTCTGATTGCTGTGGCTAAAACTTCCAAAACTATATTGAATAAGAGTGGTGAGAGTGGGCAACCTTGTCTTGTTCCTGATTTTAGTGGAAATGGTTTCAGATTTTCAACACTGAGAATGATGTTGGCTGTGGGTTTGTCATATATGGCCTTTATTATGTTGAGTTAAGTTCCCTCTATGCCTAGTTTCTGGAGAGTTTTTATAAATAGATGTTGAATTTTGTCAAAAGCTTTTTCTGCATCTACTGAGATTATCATATGGTTTTTATCCTTCAATTTGTTAATATGGTGTATCACATTGATTGATTTGAATATATTGAAGAATCCTTGCATTTCTTTATCAAGTGGATAAACCCCATTTGATCATGGTGTATGATCCTTTTAATGTGCTGTTGGATTCTGTTTGCTAATATTTTGTTGAGGATTTCTGCATCCATGTTCATCAGTGATATTGGCCTGTAGTTTTCTTGTTTTGTAACATCTTTTTCTGGTTTTGGTATCAGGGTGATGGTGGCCTCATAGAATGAGTTTGGGAGTGTTACTCCCTTGGCTATATTTTGGAAGAGTTTAAGAAGGATAGGTGTTACCTCTTCTCTAAATGTTTGATAGTATTTGCCTGTGAATCCATCGGTCCTTGGCTTTTGCTTGTTGGAAGATGTTAAATCACAGTTTTCAATTTCAGTGCTTGTGATTGGTCTGTTTATATTTTCTATTTCTTCCTGGTTCAGTCTCAGAAGGTTGTGCTTTTCTAAGAATTTGTCCATTTCTTCCAGGTTGTCCATTTTATTGGCATTGAGTTGCTTGCAGTAATCTCTCATGGTCCTTTGTATTTCTGCAGCGTCAGTCATTATTTCTCCTTTTTCATTTCTAATTGTGTTGATTTGAGACTTTTCCCTTTTTTTCTTGATGAGTCTGGCTAGTGGTTTATCAATTTTGTTTATCTTCTCAAAGAACCAGCTTTTAGTTTTATTGATCTTTGCTGATCTTTCCTTTATTTCTTTTTTTTTACTTCTGATCTGATCTTTATGATTTCTTTTATTCTGCTAACTGGAGTTTTTTTTGTTCTTCTTTCTCTAATTGCTTTAGGTGGTTTATTTGAGATTTTTCTTGTTTCTTGAGGTAGGATTGTATTGCTATAAACTTTCCTCTTAGAACTGCTTTTGCTATATACCGTAGGTTTTGGGTCATCGTGTTTTCATTGTCATTTGTTTGTAGGTATTTTTTTATTTCCTCTTTAATTTATTCAGTCATCTCTTGGTTATTTAGTAGTGTATTGTTTAGCCTCCATGTGTTTGTGTTTTTTACAGTGTTTTTCCTGTAGTTGATATCTAGTCTCATAACGTTGTGGTCAGAACAGATACTTGATACGATTTCAGTTTTCTTAAATTTACCAAGGCTTGATTTGTGAGCCAACATATGATCTATCCTGGAGAATGTTCCATGAGCACTTGAGAAGAATGTGTATTCCATTGTTTTTGGATGGAATGTCCTATAAATATCAATGAAGTCCATCTTGTTTAATGTATCATTTAAAGCTTGTGTTTCCTTATTTATTTTCATTTTGGATGATCTGTTCATTCGTGAAAGTGGGGAGTTAAAGTCCCCTCCTATGATTGTGTTACTGTCGATTCCCCTTTTATGGCTGTTAGTATTTGCCTTATGTATTGAGGTGCTCCTGTGTGCATAAATATTTATAATTGTTATTCTTGGATTGATCCCTTGATCATTATTTTGTGTCCTTCTTTGACTCTTGTAGTAGTCTTTATTTTAAAGTCTATTTTGTCTGATATGAGAATTGCTACTCCAGCTTTCTTTAGATTTCCTTTTGCGTGGAATATCTTTTTCCATCCCCTCATTTTCAGTCTGTATGTGTCCGTAGGTCTGAAGTGGGTCTCTTGTAGACAGCATATATATGGGTCTTGTTTTTGTATCCATTCAGCGAGCCTGTGTCTTTTGCTTGGAGCATTTAATCCATTCACGTTTAAGGTAGTTATCGATATGTATGTTCCTCTTACCATTTTCTTAATTGTTTTGGGTTTGTTTATGTAGGTCCTTTTCTTCTCTTGTGTTTCCCACTTAGAGAAGTTCCTTTAGCATTTGTTGTAGAGCTGGTTTGGTGGTGCTGAATTCTCTTAGCTTTTGCTTGCCTGTATACCTTTGATTTCTCCATCGAATCTGAATGAGATCCTTGACGGGTAGAGTAATCTTGGTTGTAGGTTCTTCCTTTTCATCACTTTAAATATGTCATGCCACTCCCTTCTGGCTTGTAGAGTTTCTGCTGAGAAATCAGCTCTTACCCTATGGGAGTTCCCTTGTTTGTTATTTGTTGTTTTTCCCTTGCTGCTTTCAATAATTTTTCTTTGTCTTTAATTTTTTGCAATTTGATTACTATATGTCTTGGCGTGTTTCTCCTTGGGTTTATCCTGTATGGTACTCTCTGCTTTTTCTGGATTTGGGTGGCTGTTTCCCTTCCCATGTTAGGGAAGTTTTTGACTATAATCTCTTCAAATATTTTCTCGGGTCCTTTCTCTCTCTCTTCTCCTTCTGAGACCCCTTTAATGTGAATATTGTTGTGTTTAATGTTGTCCCAGATGTCCCTTAGGCTGTCTTCATTTCTTTTCATTCTTTTTTCTGTTCCGCAGCAGTGAATTCCACCATTCTGTCTACCAGGTCACTTGTCCGTTCTTCTGCCTCAGTTATTCTGCTGTTGATTCCTTCTAGTGTATTTTTCATTTCAGTTATTGTATTGTTCATCTCTGTTTGTTCTTTAATTCTTCTAGGTAAATATTTCTTGCATCTTCTCGATCTTTGCTTCCATTCTTTTTCCGAGTTCCTGGGTCATCTTCAGTATCATTTTTCTGAATTCGTTTTCTGGGAAGTTGCCTATCTCCACTTCATTTAGTTGTCTTTTCTGGGGTTTTGTCTTGTTTCTTCATCTGGTACATAGCCCTCTGTCTTTTAATCTTGTCTGTCTTTCTGTGAATGTGGTTTTTGTTCCACAGGCTGCAGGATTATTGTTCTTGCTTCTGATGTCTGCCCTCTGGTGGATGAGGCTATCTAAGAGGCTTGTGTAAGTTTCCTGATGGGAGGGACTGGTGGTGGGTAAAGCTGGCTGTTGCTCTGGTGGGAAGAGCTCAGTAAAACTTTAATCTGCTTGTCTGCTGATGGGTGGGGCCTTGTTGGTTGTTTGGCCTGAGGTGACCCAACAGGGGAGCCTACCCAGGCTCTTTGGTGCAGCTAATGGTAGACTCTGGGAGGGCTCACGCCAAGGAGTACTTCCCAGAACTTCTGCTGCCAGTGTCATTGTCCTCACGGTGAGACACAGCCACGCTCCGCCTCTGCAGGCGACCCTCCAACACTAGCCAGGTAGGTCTGGTTCAGTCTCCTGTGGCGTCACTGCTCCTTCCCCTGTGTCCTGATGCACACACTACTTTGTGTGTGCTGTCCAAGAGTAGAGTTTCTGTTTCCCCGAGTCCTGTCGAAGTCTTGTAATCAAATCCCACTAGCCTTCAAAGTGTAATTCTCTAGGAACACCTGCTCCCATTGCCGGATGCCCAGGTTGGGAAGTTTGATGTGGGACTTGGAACCTTCACTCCAGTGGGTGGACTTCTGTGGTATAAATGTTCTCCAGTCTGTGAGTCACCCACCCAGCAGTTATGGGATTTGATTTTACTGTGATTGGGCCCCTCCTACCATCTCATTGTGGCTTCTCCTTTGTCTCTGGATGTGGGGTATTTTTTTTGGTGAGTTCCAGTGTCTTCCTGTCGATGATTGTTCTGCAGTTAGTTGTGATTCCCAGAGATCTCACAAGCGGGAGTGATAGCCCGTCCTTCTACTCCGCCATCTTGAACGCAGCCTCTCCTTTAGCTTTTGAGCATGTTTAAGGCGGTAGATTTAAAGTTTTTGTCTACTAAGTCCAATATGTGAGTTTCCTCAGGGACAATGTTTGTTTATTTTTCCAAGGAATTAGTCGTACTTTCTTGTTCTTGTGAATGCTTCATAAGTTTTGTTGAAAACTAGACATTTTAAATTTTATAACTCTGGACATCAGATTTTCCTCTCCTCAAATTTTATTCTTATTTCTTGCTGTGAGTATTGATTG
Source organism: Monodon monoceros (assembly GCF_005190385.1). Taxonomy (NCBI): domain Eukaryota; kingdom Metazoa; phylum Chordata; class Mammalia; order Artiodactyla; family Monodontidae; genus Monodon; species Monodon monoceros. The sequence goes on from NW_021703778.1 coordinate 16,168,477, forward strand.
TTTAGTGATTTTCCTAAACTATTATTTTATAAAATAGATTTTATTTTAAGAGCAGTTTTATGTTCTCAGCAAAGCTGTGCAGATAGTACGGAGAATTCCCACATACCCCTTTTTCCCACTTGCACAACCTCCCCTACTATCAACATTGTGCACCAGAGTGATATCTTTTTTATGAATTATGAACCTATATTGACAGCATTATCACCCAAAGTCCATAGTTTACATAAGGTTTCCTCTTGGTGTTGTACATTCTGTGGGTTTTAACTAATGTATGATGACATGCATCCACAATGATGCTATCATACAGAATAGTTTCACTGCCCTAAAAATCCTCTCTGCTCCACTTATGCATCCCTTCCTGCCCCCTAAAAATCCTGGAAGCTTCTGATTTTTATGTTTCCATAGTTTTCCTTTTTTACCATGTTGTATAGTTGGAATTATACAGTTTGGAGTGTTTTTGGATTGGCTTATTTCACTTAGTAGTAAGGATTTAAGATTCCTATATGTCTTTTCATGGATTGATAGCTCATTTGTTTTTAGTGCAGAATAATCCATTGTCTTGTGCCACAGGTTGTTTATCTATTTACCTACTGAAAGGCAGCATGCTTCCTTCCAAGTTTCAGCAATTACAAATAAAGATGCTATAAACATCTGTGTGCAGGTTTTTTTATGTCTATAAGTTTTCAATTCATTTGGGTAAACACCAAGTAGTATGTGTATGTTTAATTACTAAAAAAATCCCTCAAAACTTGGCCCCATCCCCAGAATTTTTATCTCTCAAGCTTGTCCATGCTGAGCCATCATTTACACTTTAGGTTTTTGTACCCCAGTACTGTGGAGGTTTGTGCTCACAGATTTCTGCTCCAGTAATTTGTGATCTTCTGTCTTGCCTGTCTCTCTAATTTTGGAGGCCATGGTTTTTGCTCTGTGACTTTAGTACTATGATAGATTTAAGAAGATTTGTTGATTTTTAATTTGTTCAGCTTTTTACTTGTTGTTAGGACAATGTGGTGGATCTAGTCTCCTTACATGCCAAATTGGAAAATAGAAATCTAAACTATTTATTTTTCAAGTCTGTAGTTTTTGTTGTGTTTCATCTCTCAGGTTTCTGTTCCTATAGATGTGGTCAACTAGTGGGTTTGACAAGAGATTTCCTTAAGTGCCTGGAGCCACAAAAACATAAAGAAAAGGAGAAAAAAAATATTCTCCTGGCATTTGAAGACTGGCTCTGTTTTGAGGCACTTCTTTAAAACTTAGCCAGGCTGTTTACAGAACTGCCTTAGCCTTAATTTTCTACTTGTGTGGAGCTAAAGATGAGGCAGAGGTGAAAGTTTAGTGTCTACTACGATATTTTCTGAGCATGAGTCCTGCCCTGGGCAAGTGTGTAGCTTACTAGATTCCCCCTAATATATGGGAATTTCAAAATCCTTATTTTTCCAAAATAACTCTCTCCAGTTTTTACTTCTAGGCTTTGACATGTATATCGTTTGCCTCAGCTATAATCATTTTCTCCAGGGAGCAGTGGCTTGTTTAACTACCTTTCAGTTTTTTTGAGGAATACTCTCCACTTCGCTGGTTTTCTGCCCTGAGAGAGTTCTGAAATGAAACAAAGGGTAAAAGCTACAAGTCCTTCAAGCAACCTCTAGACAGGACAAAATAGAAAAACACAATTCCTCTTTTTTCCTCCAGAACTGTAATATATACCCACACCAGGAATGGAGGCTGCAGTCTTTAAGACTGCCAGTGCTCTGGGGAAGTGGGTGGGGCAAGGCTAAGTTTAAATGCCGCAAAGGTCTCCTAGCATGTTTAACCTGCATTTTTCTTGATCCATCACTATTTGGCTCCTGTAAAGCCTTCACTGTTTCCCAGAGTTTTCACAAAGTTGATTGTAACAGTTTTTGCTCACTTTTTCTTCAGTGTTTTCTGTGAAGGATAGGCCCTTGGAACTCCCTACAGCCATTTTTGCTGTCATCACTCCCTAATTCCCCAAATAGGTTTACCTTTCTGGTGGAAATTTGCAACTGACTGTGAATTTTATATAGAAGTTAAATGGACCAAGAATAACCAAGTGAGTTCTGAAGACAAAGAACAGGTGAGAGTACTTGCCCTAGCAGGTATCAAGACTTGTTAGAAAGCTATATTAATTATGGTTGTGTGCTTTTGGTGCAAGGTTAGATAGACCAATGGAATTGAATAAAGGCTCAGAAATAGACCCTTTTATATATGGAAAATTTTATTAATGATAGAGAAGTAGTAGCATAATAAATGGCCCTGGAACAGTGGTTATTTATAAGATAAAAAAAGTTTATTCTTTATAGTATATACAAAAATCATTTTCTGATGGACTAAAGACCTAATAAAAAATCAAAAGCAATAACATATTTAGAAACAGATATAGGAGGCTGTCGTTATGACCTGGAGCAAGGAACAATTACAGAAGAATATATAAGTCATAAAGGGAAAGATTGCTAAATTCAACTATATTAAAACCTCTATTGTGTAAAAAATTCATAAAGAGAAGTGCAGGAGAAGTTTCAAATAGCGGAAAATACTTGGATCACATATATCAGACAGAGGAAATCCAGAGTATATAGATAACATTTACCTGTCAGTAAGTATAAGGTAAATCAATACAAGATGCTCAAAGGAGATAAAAAAGGTGTTTGCAAAGGAGGAAATACAAGTAGCCCATAAAAATATCAAGATTTATTCTACCCTTTTAGTAATTTTTAGTATCCAGGGAATGTGATTATGGATGTTAACATCATAAAAAAGTAAAATGTTGACTTTTAAACAAGGTTTTATAAAATTCTTCCATTGAGTGCATATTTCCTTCCAGTACTGCCCAACATTGCTCTACCTTTTCCCACACAGTACTCTTCAAAAATATTCTTATACTTACTTCATATTTCTCCCATTTATCTGTACTTCAGTTTGCCTTCTGCCCCCAATGTCCACTGAACTAGCCATCTGAAGATAGTAATGACTCCCATAGTGTTAAATCAAGTGTGCATCTTTCTTGACACCTCAGCAGATTTGACATTGTTGACCATTTTGTTCTTGAAGTGCCTTTCCCTTGGCTTCTGTGACACCCTGTGTCTATCTGGTATGTCAGTTTCATATTACTATTATTTTCCTTTTTTTTAAAAAACATTATGCTATCTATCTTCTCTTTAGGAAGCTTTTTATAACAGCTACGTTAAATGCCAGCCCCATTAACAATTTTGTAGAGTAGGGTATTTCCTTGTTACTTTGCTTATAGCTTTTTCTTGTGTTCACTTTTCTGAGATTAACTTATTGTTTTGCTAGGTTAGAATGTGTGGTAAAATAGTTTCTAAATCTCTGAATTCTTGAAAATAGTTGCATTTTGGCTTCACATTTAAATGATAATATCTTCAAAATTAGAATGGAGGTTTAATATTTCCCCCAAGAACTTTATAGACGTTGCTCCGTAGTATCATATAATTTTTCTTCTGTTTAGTGTTATGTGTCTAATGTTGGTTTTCCTCACTTCTGGGCAATTTTCATATTCCACTTATTTTTATCAATAATGTCCTACATTCAGCAGTACCAGTAATAATTGATGGTGTGTTATTGATGGTTCAGTATTTAAGAAAGCCACTGTTCTCTAGGCTTTAAGTGGTTTAAGTAATTGTAGAACCCTGACTGCAATGAGTGGATGAATTGATACATACAAGGGATTCCCATTACGTTCCCAGACAGGAAAGGAGATTTTGAGAACCTTGGAATCTCTCCAGATAGTGGAAAGAATGACTTTATTGCAAGGTAGTATGCCTTATTGGCATAAATCCTTATACAGCTGAAAATATTTTCCTTCAGATGTGGACATTAATTTGCTGTGGTATGTTTTCTTGAGGGTCTCAGCCCTTTTTGCTTAGACCTATGCTTTCTTATTACTTAGTGCAGTGATTCTTAAACTTTAGCATGCAAAGGAATCAACTGGAGGGATAGATAGTTTAAATACAAATTACTGGTCCTACTTCCAGAGCTTTGGAGTCAGTAGGCTGGGGTGGGGCCTAGTAATCTGCATTACAAACAAATATGGTTGTTTAGGTGATGCTGATGCTTTTGGTTGTGGTGTCACAGTTTTTGAACTGTTGATCTAAAGTTGGTGTAAAAGAAGAGAAATTTAGACTAGCCTGATTTTTTTCAGTTAAGCAACTTTTCTTCTGCCTGAATGCATGTAATACAATTTTTCTTTAATAATGTAATTCTAAACTTTTATTTGGTTGTAATAGAGTGAGTCTGGTTGTTTTTTGTGGCAAATGTAATCAGGTTAGCATTACATTTAGTAAATGGTAAATATTGGTAGTTCGGACCGTGTGATAGGTTTTGTATATTCATTTTCTCTCATAATCTCCCAAACCAGTTCTTTGCATTTTCCATTTAAAAAATCAAGTAGTAGTGTAATATTTTATATCTTGATTCTTAGACCTTTTAGCATAGCAAAGTTATATTGAAGAAATAGTGTTCATAAGATAATGCTTTTCATTATTGTACTCTCAGCTCTATGAAAAAAATAATGCTCTTCTCAGAACTTAAATTTTATTTCTTACCTATATTAAGAAAATACATGAAATCATATATGTGAATTATTTTGGGTTTTTTTAATGTAGATCTGTAACAATGGAAGATTCTTTTTCTTTTCTAGAACTAAGATGTCTATGCAAGATGTACTAAAAACTGTAAATATAAAAATATTGTGATTGGATTATAGATTTATAGTTATATTTTAGAAACTTGTGTATTTTGGTGATTGAAAATTTCAAGAGACTTGAATTAAATATTATATCATACATTGTGAGGAATTTTATTTTTAAATGTTTTCATTAAAACTTTATTTTCAGATTTTGGAATCTCTTTTTAAGGTATGTTCAATATATTGCCTACTAAAATTTAATACAGAAATACATATAAGTGAAAAAGAGTTTTCTAAGTTTTGAGGAAGTAAAAATAACTCCCAAACTTGCTGCTATATATATTTAAAAATTTTACGTTTCAGTTACATGTTGCCTTAGCCCCATTCTGAACCCTAAGATAAAATGATGTTTGGTGTAGGACTAATATTTGATACACACACACACACACACATACACACACACATACACACACACACACACATACACATACTCATTTATTTCACTGCAGAAATTGACTTGTCAATATTGTTTCCTTTCTGTTCCTTCTTTTATTTAAAGTGGTTTCAGCGACAGGTCAATCAGATGGAAGAGGTAAGTGTAGCATTTCTTGTTAATTAAGTTAATATTTTGTCTCATTTGAAAACCAGTTTGAGGTATAAGTTAAAAATTTTTAATAACCATTGGTTATAATCTTTTGATTTAGGTAAAGAAGGAATAAATGGGTAGACTAAAATGTTTCTTAGTGATTTGTATACAATACTCCTGCATGTATGTGGTCTACTCTGAATTTGACCAATTCTTTCTCCTAAAATTGAAAAATGGAAAATTAATTATTATTGTTTCCATAATTTACACAAAATAGTAAATAAGTGGCAAGACAAAACTTATCAACTTAAATATTTCTCCTGTATTTAAAAAGTCATGCATAATATGCTTATTCATAAAATTATATATTTGTTTTCTTTAAATTTAATGTTATTTTAATGAGTTTTTTATACTTTTATTTTCACGTGCTTTGCCACCAGTTTGAGAAATACTGGTCTCTATCCTTATTTTGGAAAAGATTTTATGTATGCTGTTAATACAGCAGAATGATTTCCAGGATAGCCTTAGGGAATTAGAGAATTATTCTAGTTCTACCTTGGCTATGTTTGTGGTTTAGTCCTTAAAGTTCTGGGAGAAGCTGCCTGTGGGGAATGTGCCATGCCAGGGACCTTGCCAGGAAACCATCCATAGGGGTGGTGCTGTTGAAATTTGCTGGAGGTGAGTACTACTAGTTACACTGGGTACTGCCCTAGGATTAAGCAGAGAGAGATGACAGAACTTGGAAGAAAAGCTTCTTCCTCCTCTAGTGTCTAGGGCCCTCTGCTGACAAAAGTTAACATCATGCTGCCTGTCAAGATAGAAATGTTCCACTACTATAAACAGGACAGTGAAGAATGGATTTTAGATGAGAGGCAATAAATTGATAATTGTAGCTGATTGCTATGTCACTTTTTAGGTTCAGTTTATGATTGATGTCCTCTTATTAGGGATCTTGCCTTTGTCCATAGAGTATTCATACAACTTCAGCTTCCCTTCCACCTGTTCTGCATCCCACAGTCTCAGACTTCCAGTACATTACCCAGTACTTACCTCCTGCTGTTATATCTTAATCCCATTCAGGTAACCATTACTAAAGTGAAGTCTCTGTTTTAAATTCCCAATGTTAGAATTTCTATTTGCTATGTCCTAAGACTATGGCTTGACTACTTTTCTTTTTTCAGCTCTTCCTCCCATCATAAGGATTAGAGTTCTCTTTTAAATATTTTGAATTGCCTTTAACTGATCCTGTTATAATTGTTATTTAACTTGCTTAAAATTCTTATATATTAAAATAATAAACAGAAGATTGAATTTGAGCTCTGACATGTAAAAGCCAACACTTAGCTATAATTCTGTTGCTAGGCAATTGCTCATATAATTTCACTAATATTGTGAAATATTAGTATGTGATTATAGCTATAGATAGATAAGAATAATACAATATTTATTTATATATGATAAATGAAATGATGAAATTTCTTTGAGGTATGGGAGAAAAATGAGTATTTCCTAAGTAACTAGCTAATTTTATTATTTTAGATAAGTAAAGATCAAACTTTTTCAGCAGAGTTTCCAGCACCTGATAAAACAGTCAGTGTAAGCATTGCACAAATAGTAAAGCAGGTGCACAAACTTGAAGAACTGAAAAATCGCCTTAAAGAAAGGTCTAAATTCACCTTCAAAGACATGTCATCTAAACCCAAGTAAGTAAAATGTAAGAGTTAAAAGAATTAGTAAGAGTGGGTATATAATTAGTAATGAATGGAAGATAATGGTTCAGATTTTATACTATACATAGAGCTTCTAAATCAAATCAGAAGATCTAGCCAGCTTGTTCCTGTTTGAAATTTTTAATAGTTTGAAATGGAACTAGGCACATGTGGCTATGAAAATTAAAGTTCAGTTAAATTTAATTAAAAAACTAATTCTTTAGTCACACTAGCCACTTTTCAAGTGCCTAGTAGCCACATGTGCCTATTGTTTGAAAGTTCTATTGGACACTGCTGGCTTTGAAATATCTGGCTTATAAACTCTTCTCTCAGTTTGATTAGGTAGCTTCCTTAATATATTTAAGGTGTAGTGAAATAGTTCATTGTTCAAGAACACCGTCATTAAAAATTGCACAGGGACAGGGATATGTTCCAAAGGTTAAATTTGTACTTTTTAGTTGAGAAAATCCTTTTTTTGGTAGGTGGGAGGAAGATTCAGATGAATGATTACAAGAATACTTCCATTATCTGTTGACACTCATGTTTGATATTTGAGGTTTATCTGTCTTGAAATTAAATAGATGAATAAATCATCATCATAGAATATCTTCAGTGATTTTTTTGCACCTCCATAGTTATTTTTTCTTATGGTGAGAACTCTTCAGATCTACTCTTTCAGCAAATTTCAGGTATACAGTACAATGGTATTATGAACAGTAAACACCATGCTAATGTTCTAAACATTAGATCTTTAGAACTTATTCAACTTATAACTGGAAGTTTGTACTTTTTGACCAACATCACCGCATTTCCCCAATCCCCCTCAGCCCCTGGCAACCACCATTTCTGCTTTCTGGTTCTAAGAATATATATATATATATATATATATATATAATATATCTCATTTTGTTTATCCATTCATCTATTGATGGTTACTTTCATATCCTGGTTATTGTAAATAATGCTGCAATGAACATATGAACATTGGGGAGAATATACATTTTTGAATTAGTTTTTTTGTTTTCTCTGGAAAAATACCCAGAAGTGGAATTACTAGTTCATATGGCAGTACTATTTTTAATTTTTTGAGGAACCTCCATACTGTTTTCCATAGTGGCTACATCAATTTGCATTTCTATCAACAGTGCATGAAGGTTCCCTTTTCTGCACATCCTTGCCCACAGTTATTTTTTTGGTCTTTTGGATGATAACCATTCTGACAGTTGGGAGGTGACTTCTCACTGTGGTTTTTGATTTGCATTTCCCTGATGATTAGCAGTGTTGAGCTTCTTTTCATGTGCCTGTTGGACATCTGCATGTCTTCTTTGAAAGAGTATTTATTCAGGTCCTCTGCCCATTTTTAATTGAATTGTTTTTTTGCTATTGTATGAGTTCTTTGTATATTTTGAATTTTAGCCTCTTACTAGATATATCATTTGTGAATGTCTTATCCCATACATTAGGTTGCCTTTTTGTTTTGTTTTGCAAAGCTTTTTTTTTTTTTTAGTTTGATATAATTCCACACGTTTATTTTTGCTTTTGTTGCCTTTGTCTGGGGACAGAGATCCAAAAAAATATTACTAAGACCCCTGTCAAAGAGTTTACTGCCTGTGTTTCTTCTAGCATTTTTATGGTTTCAGGGTTTATATTTAAGTCTTTAATCCATTTTGAGTTTATTTTTGTATGTGGTGTAAGAAAGAGGTCTAGTTTCATTCTTTTTCATGTAGCTGTCCAGCTTTTCCAACACCATTTATTGAAGAGACTATCTCTTCCCTATTGTATATTCTTGCATCCTTTGTTGTAGAAAATTGACCATATAAGCATGGGTTCATTTCTGGGCTTTCTATTCTGTTCCATTGATCTATGTGTCTCTTTTTGTGCCAGTACCATACTGTTTTGATTACTATAGCTTTGTAGCATAGTTTGAAATCACTGAGCGTGATACTGCTAGCTTTCTCAAGATTGCTTTGGCTCTTTGGGTTTTTTGTGTTTCCATACAAACTTTAGAATTATTTGTTCTGTGAAAAATGCCATTGGTACCTTGATAGGAATTGCAGTGAATCCATAGATTGCTTTAGATTATTATGGGCACATTAGCAACATTAATTCTTCCAATCTATGAGAATGGTATATCTTTCCATTTATTTGTGTCATCTTAAATTTCTTTCATCACTCTCTTAGTTTTCATAGTACAGGTCTTTCACCTCCTTAGTTAAATTTGTTCCTAGGTATTTCATTAGTTTTGATGCAATTGCAAATGGGATTGTTTTCTTAAGTTCTCTTTCTGATAGAGCTTTATTAGTGCATAGAAATGCAACAGATATCTGTATATTAATTTTGTATTCTGCAACTTTACTGAATTTAATTATTAGTCCTAATAGTTTCTTGGTGGAGTCTTTAGAGTTTTCTATGTATAGTATCATATCATCTGCAATCAGTGACAGTTTTAAGTCTTCCTTTGCAGTTTGGATTCCTTTTATTTCTGATTGCTGTCTGATTTGTGTCTGATTCCTGTGGCTAGAATGTCCAATATTATGTTGAATAAAAGAGGCTGGATTAGGCATCCTTGTCTTGTTCCTGATCTCAAACTATTCCAAACTTGAAAAGGTCCTGACAGGAAATAAATGGAAGACTCTTTAGGTCTTCTTAAAAAAAAATGGGTTTTATTCTGATTATCATTGGGGAAGGTTTTGAGCAGAGCATAACATGATCTGACATATGTTTCAAAAGGACCATTCTGACTGCTGTGTTGAAAATTGACTATACAGGGTCAGGAGTAGAAATGGGGAGTCTAGTTGGGAGACTTTTGCAGTAATCCATGGAAGAGATGATGGTGGTTCAGATCAGGGTAGTGGTTGCGGTGGAGTTGGTGAGCTTTGAGATTCTGGACATACTTTTTTTTTTTTTTTTTTTTTTGCGGTACGCTGGCCTCTCACTGTTGCGGCCTCTCCCGTTGTGGAGCACAGGCTCCAGACGCACAGGCTCAACGGCCATGGCCCACGGGCCCAGCTGCTCCGCAGCATGCGGGATCCTCCCGGACCGGGGCACGAACCCGTGTCGCCTGCGTCGGCAAGCAGACTCTCAACCACTGTGCCACCAGGGAAGTCCCGAGATTCTGGACATACTTTGAAGGTGGAGTCAGTAAACTCTCCTGATGGATTGGATATTGTGTGTGAGAGGAAAAATAGCCAAGAATGAGTTCAAGACTTTTGACTTGAGCAGCCAGAAGGATGGAATTGATACTACCTTCACTGGGGTAGGCTGTAGGTGAAGCAAGTTTTGAGGAGGCAGATCAGGGGTTCTGGTTTGAAGATACTGGAAATTCTGAGTTGCCAGAAATGTTGTTAGGCATATTTGAGGGAGCCATTACATATATGTTTTGGTGTTCGGGAGAGCGATGTGAGTTGAAAATAGGAATTGGGATGCCGTTTACATATGGATGGAACTTAACGGTAGATATATAGTGAAGGGAGTGAGTGTAAATTGAGAAGAGAGGACCAGGGACTGATCCCTGGTGCCCTTCCAACATTAAGAAGTCTGGGACAAAAGGAGGGGCTAGCAAAGGGGAATGAGGAGTGACCTAGTGAGGCAGAAAGAAAACCAGTAAATGTGCTGTCCTGTAAGATAAATGAAGAAGGAAGACTATGCAAAGGGACTGTCAATGATGTCAGATGCTGTGGGTCAGTCAAGAAGATTAGGACTAAGAACTGACCAGTGGATTTAGAAAGGATGTCATTTGTTGACCTTGAGAAGAGCAGTTGTTTTGAGAAATCTCTGGACAGGGGGCAGTTGGGGACAGTAACCATAGACAATGCTTTGGAGTGGTTTTGTTGCAAAAGGGGGAAAAGAATAGCATAGTAGCTGGAGGGAAGTGGGGACAAAATAAGGCTCTTATAAATTAGGAAAAATAACAGAATGTTTGTATGCTAATAGGAATGACCCATTAGACAGGAAAAGATTTATGATATAAAGAGTCAAAGAGGAATTGCTGGGACAGTATCCTTGAATATGTGAGTGGAGATGAAATAGGGGCTTGAAAAATTATGTATGAAACCAGGTAGGAAGGCAGAGTATCAGGGTACAGATGCTGATATAGGGTAGATGTGGTGTAGAAGCCTGTGGAGGTTCTTTTGGTTGGTTTAGTCTTCTAAGGGAAGTAGAAAGAAAGGTTATCAGGTGAAAGTGAGGATAGGATAGGAGTTTTGAGAAGAGAGATGAGGATTTGTAATAGTCACTAAATGGAAGAGTGAATGGACAGGGACATATCTTTTGATTACCTAGTGATATTGAAGGCCTACTTGAAATCATGCATTTGGAGTAAGATGTCTCTTTAATACTGTTGTCTCTGTTCAACCAATTTAGTTACCCAGTTATTTCTAATATCCTGTCTGTTGTAATGAATCATTCATAAAATCACCCTTAGCCAGCCATATAGAGTGCAAGAAACTATTTTACTATGGTATCAGATATTTTAGGAAAATGTATAATTCTATTTTACTTAGTTTAACAGGAATCTTCAGTATAGCTTTATTTCCTTGGTTTGCTGTAATTTTTATCCATTGCTTTCTTGGTCTATTCCCTTCTTTATTTGACAGTTCTACTCTGCTTTTATTTCCAGTCCTTTTTTTTTTTTTTTTTTGCGGTACGCGGGCCTCTCACTGTTGTGGCCTCTCCTGTTGCGGAGCACAGGCTTCGGACGCGCAGGCTCAGCAGCCATGGCTCACGGGCCCAGCCGCTCCGTGGCATGTGGGATCTTCCCGGACCGGGGCACGGACCCGTGTCCCCTGCATCGGCAGGCGGACTCTCAACCGCTGCACCACCAGGGAAGCCCTCCAGTCCTTTTTAAAGTTTCCTTTTTAAAGTTTTTTTGATACTAGAAAAAAAATGGTGTGCATGTGTGCGTGTATGTAATTTATATTCTTCAGGCATATACTGTCTTGTTCTTGGTGGTAATACTAAAAATATGAAGAACCAGGTTAATATGGGCACCAACTCATTAGAATAAATATTAGCAGTGAAGCAGGGTTCTGTATACCATTTGTTTTGCTAAAGATTACTCCTTTAGGTGCTGGATCCTAGGAAGGTCAAGGGGTGAGGGCAGTTGGCAGACACTTGATTGGCTATTTACCCATTTACCATGGGGCAGAGCTATTTACCGATTGGATCAGGAGAATTTCAGTGTTACTGTCATACCAGTATATGAATATCTGTATGAGTATCAGACCTTTTCTCCCTTAGCAAGAAGTCAGCCTGAACATAATTCATATTTTGAGATGTCTCACTTAGTAGATCTGAGTTATAATCTTTATAAACTTCATAATCTGCCCAATTCTTTCCAATTCATTCCGCTAAACTTCTTCGGTACTTTCTATCCCCTTTCATTGTTGTATCTTAAAAACTATTTTTTAAACATGCTTTTGTTTACATTATTGGCAAGCAGTCAGGCAGCCCCAAAGTGGCAGCACAGTGGCAGCTATGAGATTGGCTTGTCATACTTCCAAATATTAGGCTGGTACGGAGACAGTGGGCACAAATGGTGTTGAATTACTTATACAGACAGCAAGAACAAGGTCAGCGTGGTGTCAGCTCCCTGTGTTCCTAGTTCCACAGGACGACACAGAGCAGCAGGGACCAGATGACAGGCCACACAAGCGATTTGTTGCTCTGCCATGAAGGAGCAAAATATAAACTACATCCATGCAGCTTTATAGGTTTTTTTAAAATTATTTTTTATTGGAGTAGAGTTGATTTACAATGTTGTGTTAGTTTCTGCTGTATGCAGCTTTATAGTCTTAACAGAGGGCTTCAACTGGGCTGTAAAGAAGAGAGGGGTAGAAAGCTCTGTGCTCAACTGAAATTAGGGAGACAGATGAGAAGTGAGCTTGTGTTAGTCTTCCACAAGACAGGAATGGAAAACTGCCTCATGGAGACTCTTCACCAGGCTTATCTTCTCTTTCTGCAGCAGAAATTTCAGGGCATTCTACTATGATTTGGGTCTGACTGCTGTCAAGCCTTTGTGGATCTGTGTAATGTTGATAGAGTGCCATGGTAGAGCTCTTCCCTTATAGCATTGATTCTCAAATGGGGGATACTTTGTGCCCCAGAGGACACTTGTATGTAGACATTTTGGTTGTCACAACTAGGAGTGGGAGAATGCTACTGGCACTAGGTAGAGGTCAGAGATGCTGCATTGTAAAATGCACAGGACAGTCTCCCACAACAAAGAATTATCCAGTCTAAAATGTTGGTAGTGCCGGGGTTGAGAAACCCGTCCTACAGTGATCTCTTCCTTTGTTACTTCTTTCTTGTCCCCTATTGTTTGGCATCAAATAATATACCTAATAATTTTATTATGAATTAATCAATAATTAGTTACCAATTTAACTTAATAAGCTATTAATTTAATCATTCACATGTAAGTTTTCCTGTCAGGACTGTCACTTCCTCAAGATCAGAACCAGTCACGCACATCTACATATTTCCTATCACATGTAATAAACAGTAAATAAATATGAGTAATTTTTATGAATACCTGAATTAAATCAACTCCAAGTCATTTGTTCCCCTATCCCTAACCATATCTAGTATAGTAACTTATCCAAGTAAAACTTTACATTTATAAACAACCTTTTTTTTTGCATTAAACATACACAAAACCCTTTTATTTTACAGTGTTAAAATAGAAAGTACCCATAATTAGGATGGGCTACTATTTATTATGCAGTTACTTTATTGATCTCTCCATCTGTCAATGACTAGACTTAAAGGAATGAAGGCAGTGATACTTGAGTTGGCTTCAGTGGGAGCTGCATAATAGAGCCTTGGTTCAGAGGTTCAGATATATTAACCTGAGCTATCTATTGTGAGGCGTGAAATTAATTTCAGGCCATATATTAATATTAATACCTGAAATTTACATGTCTGATATGTGCTAGGTATTTTCCTAGTAACTTTACGTGTGTTCTTTGGTCCTTACGACTATAATACTTTATGAAATAAGTACTCTAATACCCCAATTTTGATAGATGAAGAAACTGAGGCTCAGGTTAAGTGACTTACGCAAGGCCACATATTTAGTAAGTGGGTAATTTACAGCAGGTTTTGAGCCAAGCAATTTGGCTCTAGAACTTGTGCTCTTAACAATTGATTACACCATTAATAATATATTGGTAAAAAGAAATCTCATGGTTCTACCAAATACAGTTTTATTATTTTTGTTTATGTTGTTGTTGGTATACCTAATTATGTTCATGGAATACACAGAATTCATAGAATTACATAGTTTGACTTTTTTACTTGTTTTCTTGCTACTAGATAATTTACCTTAATGTCTGTGAATAAAGGTTAAAGAACATGTTAAATTTTATTTTACAAACTGCATATGTCTAGAGCATATATTCTAGTTCTTAAGTGTAATTTAAATGCTTAATCTTTGATAATAAATAAGTATGTTTTATTTATTGAAATCTTAACAGGGACAGTGAAATTCCACCAGAAGAAGTGCAAACTTACGAAACTGTACAGCAGAAAATTGAAGGTGATAATATTTTATACAAGTCCAGCCTTTATAGGGTTTCCTAAATGCACCAACATTTTGAGACTTAAAGTTTAAAAATTTATAGCCATAAAAATTATACAATGATAAATTCAAAGATATTCAATAGCAGTTGATATTTTCAATAAAAGTTCTTATTATGTTCCAGATTCTGGGAGTGTATAAAATGAATAACACTTGGTTGTTACCCTCAAAATCCACAACATAGTAAGGATACAAGCACATTATATATCATTTTAATATAGTGTAATGCATGATAAAGGTATGTGTAATTTGCAGTGAGTCCATAGAAAGCCAGCTTGTTCAACCTGAGGGAGTTATTTAGGTTTTATGCAACCTTGAAGGATGAATAGGACTTTGTCAAGTGAAGATGGGAGATATTTGGTACTTTAAGAAGAGGGTATAGCATGAGAAACAGCATAAGTAGGGAAATACCACTGGAATGGTTATAAAGTGTGAAGTAATAGGTAGGGTTAAGATAAGAAAGAGCCTAGGCAGAGGGATTAAATGCTTTAGGAATACTTTCTTTTTTCCCCCATATATAATAGGGAATCATTGAAGATTTTTTCTAGGGAAGTGACATGTTGAATTTTACTTTAGAGAGATTATTCTGGCCACATTGAGAAGCTAGATTTGGGGATTGAGAGTAGGAGATGGAAGTTACTGCTGTACCTTAAATGTGTGATAGGTGCCTATATTAGAGCACAAATAAAGAGAGGAAAAGGGGAAGATTTGAGAAATATTTACTGGATAAAATTGGCAAAACATGGTGATTGGATATGGAAGGAAGGGAGATTAGATGATGGTAACATTAACTAGGAGAATATAAGAGGAAAAACAAGTTTTGTTGAGAAGATGATGAGTTCATATCACTCAGTTGTTACACACATTTTTTTAGATGTTACACTTTGTTGCCTGATTGGGAAGGTCTACAGTTGTAGACAGCTCAGTTGTTTTTCTTAAAATTTTTGTTCTCTTGAATGAGTTATTAAAATAAAAACTATAAAATTTAAACTCAGTTAATAAATATAATTCATATTGAAACTCATGACAAATTCACTGTTATTTCAGAATTCATAAAAACACACTCAACTGAAGAAATTACAGGTGTTTCTGCGACTGAGCCACGTAAGTTTCCACTCATTAAGCATCTTTGTATTAATAACTTCTGTTGAGTGTATTAATTTCTATAATTTTCTATAATTTAAAGTAATAATTATGAAGTTACAACATAAATTCCCTGGAGTTTGGAGCCATACAGTTGAGCTGGCGATCAAGCAAATACTGAAATTCCTAGTTAGCTACTTGCTACCAAAAACAGACTCATTTTTAAAGAGTAACATGTTATTACTAGGAATGGACGATTTTTTATTGTGATGAGAATATGCTACAAAAATGTTTCAGAGGTGGTAGGCCTTTGAGGTGGAGCAGTGATAAATTTAATAGGTCATTTGCACGTCTTGTTACTATGAATTATAGATTATCTCATATATACTGGTGGTTTGACTGCAGCTGAGTACCTATCAGTTCGTGAATATAAAGAGCTGCTAGAACTCAAACTTCTAGAATTCAAACTTCTGACTACTTGTCAACAGAAAGGAGAAACTGCCTTGCTTATGTCTTAATACTGGAGAGAATTTTGAAACAATCATATAATGTATGCTGTGGAATATATTTTTAGAAGTAGAAAGTAAGATTTGGTTGAAAAAAGTTGATGGAAATCCTTCCCTCTTTCAAATTCAGCTTTAAACCCTAACGTTGCCATGTTTAAATGAAGGGTAGCTATACATTCTACATTACTCCCAAGACCTATAGAGGCTTCTGATCTGAGGCAGCCCTGCCTGACTAGGTGGGGTAGAAAGGTGCCTAGAGCTTTGGAGTAGATAGTAAAAGCCTCTGTGCATCAAGGGGAACCCTCTGCACATCTGTACAGCTCTCTCTCCCTCAATCTGTGCAGCTGTCTTCCGTCTAATACTGTGCCCTGTGAATTCTAGCTGCTTTGGCCTCCCCAGGCTCTAAACTTTGTCCCTGAACTCATGGAAACCAGTAAACTTTGTCTGGGTTTCCCTTCCTTATGCTGTGGCCTGGAAACTCCAGGCAGTAAGCTGGGGTCATCATAGAGCCATCCTTTGTTTTCCTTCTGTGAGGAATTACTGCAGTGCACCTTCTGTTTTCCAGTGTCTGAATATTGCTGTTTTATATATTTTGTCCAGTTTTTAATTGGTTTAAAGTGAAAAGGTAACTCTGGTTCCTGATGAGCCATCATGGACAAAAACAGAAGTCTCTGTGCCCACTTATAGGCCAGTGGAACACATTGTCCAATCACAAAACCAAGTTCTAAAATAATAAAGTATAATAGTAGAAATTTTACTCGTATTTTTTAAGGGAAGCAGAGGACAGGGTTACATTGTACAATGTGGAGAAAACCCTTTTGCAAGTTCCTCAGTTTCTTTTCCCATGGCGGCTCAGTCCCTGGGCTCCACTGGTATATGTCTACTCTTTCTCAGTACTGCCTGTTCACTTGTATACTCTTTTTCTCTTAAAAGTACCCTTTTTCATCTTCTCCAGTGAAATTTTATTCTGTTCTTCCCTTCTCATTCCCTAAATTCTATTAGATTCCATAGCCTAATCAATAAGACAAAAGCTACCTTTGAATTTCATTCTGCTTTTTGTACTATCATTTAATCTTGATGTTGCTTCATTTCATAATTAATGAACTCTTGTTTTAGAGAAGTTTTAGGTTTATAGAAAAATTGAGCAGAACGTGCAGAGTTTCCATATACCCATTTTCCACCCCACTCCTCGCACAAAATTTCCTCTGTTATTAAATTTTGCATTAGCGTGGTACATTGGTTAAAACTGATAAACCAGTATTTATACATTATTATTAACTGAAGTCCATAGTTTACATTGGGTTCAATCTTTGTGTCATACAGTTCTATGGATTGTGACAAATGCATAATGTCATGTATTCACCATTACAGTATCATACAGAATAGTTTCACTGCCCTGAAAATCCCATGTTCTCCCTATTCATCTCTCCCTCCATCCACTGAATCCCTGGTAACCACTAATCTTTTTGTTGTCTCTAGAATATTGCCTTTTCGAGAATATCATATATTTGAAATTATGCAGTCTTTTACTTAGCAATACGCATTTAAGGTTTCTCCATGTCTTTTTATGCTTTTATAGCTCATTTATTTTTATTGTTGAATAGTAATCTGTTGTATGGATGTACCATAGTTTATCTATTCATCTGTTGAAAGACATCTATGTTGCTTCGAAGTTTTTTCAATTATGAATAAAGCTACTATAAACAAAGGTGTTTCTACAGACAGAAGTTTTTCAGTTCATTTGGGTAGATACTAAGGAGTACAATTGCTAGATCATATAGTAAAAGTATGTTTAGTTTTGTAAGAAATTGCCAAGCTGTCCTTCACAGGGACTGTATCATTTTGCATTTTTACTAGAAACGAGCATGAGAATTTCTGGTGCTCTACAGCTTTGTCAGCATTTGATGTCAGAATTTTGGATTTAAGGCATTCTAAAAGGTGCATAGTGTTATATCATTTTTTAAATTAAATTAAATTTTATCTCATTGTTTTAATTTGTGATTCCCTAATGATATATAATGTTGAGCATCCTCTCATATGTTTATTTGCCATCTGTATATCTTTGGTGAGGTATTTGTTCAGATCTTTTACCTATTTTTAAATGAGGGGATCATTTGCTTCCTAATTGTTGAGTTTTAAAAGTTTTTTGTATATCTTTGACACAAGTTCTTCATCAGATATGTGTTTTGCAAAGATGTTTTTCTCAGTCTGTGGTTTATATTTTCATTCTCTTAACAGTGTCTTTTGCAGAGCAGAAGTTTTGAATTTTAATGAAGTTGAACTTTTCTTTCGTGGATTGTGCTTTTATTGTTGTGCCTAAAAGTCATCTTCAAACCCAATATAACCTGGACTTTTTCCTATGTTATTTTCTAGAAATTTCATAGTTTTGCCTCTTATATTTAAATCTATGATCCATTTTGAATTGAGTCTGTGTCTAAATTAATTTTTCTTGCGTGTGAATGTACAGTTTTTCTAGCACTATTTGTTAAAAAGACTAACCTTTCTCCATTGAATTGCCTTTGTTTCTTTGCCAAAAATCAGTTGATTGTATTTGTGTGGGCCTATTTCTGGGATCTCTGTTATGTTCCATTGATCTGTTTTTCTGTTCATTGCCAATACCATACTGTCTTGATTACTGTAACTTTTTTTTTTTTTTTAAAGCTGTGGTTTTCTTTTGAAGATGTTGGGGGTAGGAGTTTATTAATTAATTAATTAATTTTTGCTCTGTTGGGTCTTTGTTTCTGTGCGAGAGCTTTCTCTAGTTGTGGCAAGCGGGGGCCACTCTTCATCGCAGTGCATGGGCCTCTCACTATCGCGGCCTCTCTTGTTGCGGAGCACAGGCTCCAGACGCACAGGCTCAGTAGTTGTGGCTCACGGGCCTAGTTGCTCCGCGGCATGTGGGATCCTCCCAGACCAGGGCTCGAATCCGTGTCCCCTGCATTAGCAGGCAGATTCTCAACCACTGTGCCACCAGGGAAGCCCCTGATTACTGTAACTTTATAGTAAGTTTTTGAAGCTGGATAGTGTCACTCCTCCAACTTTGTTCTTCAGTATTGTATTCTATTCTTTGGATCTGTTGCCTTTTCACTTAAAGTTTAGAATCAGTTTGTTGATACACTCAAAATCACTTGCTGGGTTTTTGTTGTTGTTGTTTTTTTTGTTTTTCCATGCTGTGTGGCATAGGGGATCTTAGTTCCCCAACCAGGGATTGAACCTGCACCCCCTGCAGTGGAAGCCTGGAGTCTTAACCACTGGTCCGTCAGGCAAGTCCACTCCCTTTTTTTTTTTTTTTTTTTGCTTGCTGGGTTTTTGATTGGGATTGCATTGGATCTACAGATCAAATTGATGAGAACTGATGTCTTAACAGTAATGAGTCTTCCTATCCATGGACTTGGAATATCTCTCCATTTATGTGTATCTTCTTTGATTTCTTTCATGAGATAGTTTTTTTTCTTAATATAAATCCTGTACATATTTATTTAGATTAATACCTAAGTATTGAGTTTTTTGGTACTAATGTAAATGGTGTGTTTATAATTTCAAATTCTACTTGTTTATTGTTGGTATATAAGAAAGGAATTGCAATTTACTTCTGTATATTACTCTTGTATGCTGTAATCTTTCTGTAATCACTTACTCATTGCAGGAGATTTTTGGTGATTCTTTGGGAATCACCTTTTTTATACAGGCAGTCATGCCATCTGTGAAAAAAGACAACTTTACTTCTTCCTTCTCAAACTTTATACTTTTTCTTTTCTTTTCTTGTATTATTGCATTAGCTAGGACTTCTAGCATGATGTTGAGTAGGAGTGGTGAGAAGGAACATCCTTGTCTTATTCCTGATCTAGGGGGAAAGCATTTAGTATCTTAACATTAAGTATGGTGTTAGCTGTAGGTCACAGACTTAGAAAACAAACTTATGGTTACCAAAGGGAAAAGGTGGGGGGAGGGATAAATTAGGAGGTTGGGATTAATATATATACACTACTATATATAATATAATCAACAAGGACCTAGTGTATAGCACAGTGAACTCTACTCAATACTCTGTAATAACCTTTATGGAAAAAAATCTGAAAAATAATAGGTATATGTATAACTAAATCACTTTGCTGTATACCTGAAACTAACGCAACATTGTAAATCAACTATACTCCAATATAAAATAAAAATGTTAAAAAAGTATCGTGTTAGCTGTAGGTATTTTGTTTGATTTTCTTTATCAAGTTGAGGATGTTTTATTCTGTTTCTAGTTTGCAAAGAGTTTTATCAATGGGTATTAGATTTTGTCATATGCTTTTTCTGTATCTTTTGAAATGATCATATGGACTATTGATATGATAGGTATATTAGCTGATTTTCAAATATTGACCTAGCCTTGTATAGTTGGGATAAATTTCACTTGGTTGTGGTGTATAATTTGTCCCATACCTTGTCAGATTAAATTTGCTAATATTTTGTTGGGGTTTTTGCATCTGTGTTCATGAGAGATATTGGTGCGTGGTTATCCTTGTTTGGTAATGTCTTTGTCTTGTTTTAGTATTAGAGTAATACTGGCCTCATAAAATGAGTTAGGAAATGTTTTTCTGCTTCTTTCATCTGAAATAGATTGTAGATAACTGGTATAGTTTTTCCTATAGGTTTGGTAGAATTTGACAGTGCAGTTATCTGATCCTGGTGCTTTCTGTTTTGTAAGGATATCAAATTATTGATCCCGTTTATATAAGATATATATTCTATTAAGAATATCTTTTTCTCCTTGTGTGAGTTTTGGTAAATTGTGTCTTTCAAGGAATTGGTCCCTTTCATCTAAATTATCAAATTTGTTGGCATAAGTTTTTCATAATCTTTTTTATTATTTTTTGATGTCCATGGGATCTGTTGTGATGTCCCATCTTTCATTTCTGATGTTAGTAATTTGTGTCATATCTCTTTTTTCTTAGTTAGCTTACTCATTTTCTTGATTTTTTTTCAAAGAATCAGCTTTTGGTTTAATTGATTTTCTGTAATTTCCTATTTTCATTGATATCTGCTCTAATTTTTATTTCTTTTCTTCTGCTTACTTCAGATTTAATTTGGTCTTTATTTTCCTAGTTTCCGAAGGCAGAAGCTTAGATTATTGATTTAAGATCTTCCTTCTGTTGTGATGTATTCATTTAGTGCTATAAATTTCCCTTTTACTGCATTTCACAAAATTTGATGTTACATTTTCATTTTAATTTAGTTCAAAATGTATTTTAGTTTCTCTGAGACTTCTTTGTCATATGCGCTATTTAGTAGTATGTTACCTAATCTCCAAAATATGTTGGGATTTTCATGTTGTCTTTCTGGTACTGATTTTTTTTTTCCTGGGACCTAACTATATATTGTCTGCAACTTTAAATATAAAGTTAATAATAAATAATAATAAAGATAATGGTAACATTTACCAAAAGAAAGCAGGAGTACCTATATTAATTTGAACAGGGCAGACTTTGGAGCAAAAAAAATTTATTAATAATAAATAGGGGCGTTTAATGCTAAATGAGTCAGTTCTGCAACAAGACACAATAGTCCTCAATGTGTATGTGCCTAACAACAGAGAGTCAAAATAAGTGAGGCAAAAACTGATCGACTGCAAGGAGATATAGATGAACCCACTATTATAACTGGAGACTTCAACACCATTCTATCAGAAGTAGACAGATGCAGCAGGCAGAAAATTGGTAAGGACTTAGTGAACTCAACAACACCATCATTCAGCTGGATAAAACAGACCTCTATAGACTACTTCATGCAACAAGAACAGAATATACATTATTCTCAAGCTCACACGTTATGTACACCAAAATAGATCATATTCCAGGCTATAAAATACACCTTAACAAATTAAAAAGTAGAAATCATATAATGTCTGCCTTCAGACCCCAAAACAATTAAATTAAAAATCAGTACCAGAAAGGGAATTCCCTGATGGTCCAGTGGGTAGGACTGCATGCTTTCACTGCTGAGGCCACAGGTTCAATCCCTGGTCAGGGAATAAGATCCCTCAGGCTGTGTGGTGTGGCCAGAAAAAAAAAGTCTGACAACAGTAAGTGTTGACAAGGATATGTAACTGTGAGTGAGGTATACATCGGCACAATCACTTTGAAAAATAACTTTTCTTTATCTAATTAAGTTGTGGATGTGCATACCTTTAAACTGTTTTTCTTTTTAACAGCTTTACTGAGATATTATTGACATACAACATTGTACAAGTTTAAGGTGTTTATCATAACGATTTGATACACATATATATTGTGAAGTGCTTACCAAAATAAGGCTTTTTACATATCCTTTATCTAACATAATTACCATTTTGTTGTTGGCATTGTTATGGAGAGAATATTAAAGCTCTGCTCCCATAGCAGCTTTTAAGTATACAATACAGTATTAACTGTAGTCACCATGCTGTGACCTTAGGTCCCTGGAACTTAATCATCTTATAACTGAAAGTACTCTTTGACCAATATTTCCCAATTTTCTCCACCCCACAGCTACTGGCAATCACCATTATGCTCTCTGTTTCTATCATTTCAGTGTTTTTAGAGTCTACATATAAGGAAATTATACAGTATTTGTCTTTCTCTGTCTGACTTATTTAACTAAGCATAATTCCCTCAAGGTCCATCCATGTTGTTGCAAATGGCAAGATTTCCTCTTTAATGGCTGAATAATATTCCACTGTGTGTGTGTGTGTGTGTGTGTGTGTGTGTGTGTGTGTGTGTGTATTTATCCATTCACTTGTCTGTGGACATTTGGGTTGTTTCCATGTCTTTGCTATTATAAATAATGCTGCAGTCAGAGTTCCCTGGTGGTCCAGTGGTTAGGACTCATGGCCTGGGTTCAATCCCTGGTCGAGAAACTAGGATCCCACAAGCCATGCAGTGTGGCCAAAAAAATGCTGCAATGGACACAGGAGAGCAGATATTGCTTTGAGACAGTGATTTCATCTTCTTTGGATATATACCCAGAAGTGAGATTGCTGGATCATATAGTAGTTTTATTTTTAATTTTTCAAGGAACCTCCATACTGTTTTCCATAGTGGCAGTACCAGTTCACATCCCCACCAATGGTGCATCAGGGTTCCCCCTTCTCCACATCCTCATCACCATTTGTTATCTCTTGTCTGTTAGATAATAGCCATTCTAACAAGTATGAGGTGATATCTCATTGGGTTTTCATTTGCATTTCTCTGATGATTTGTGTAGCTGAGTACCTTTTCATGTACCTGTTGGCTATTTGTATGCTTTCTTTGGAAAAATGTCTATTCACGTTCTCTGCTCATTTTTTAATCAGATTATTATTTTTTTGCTATGGAGTTTTATGAGTTCTTTATGTAGTTTGGATATTAACCCCTTATCAGATATATGGTTTACAGATATTTTCTCCCATTCGGAAGGCTGCCTTGTCAATTTGTTGATGTTTTCCTTTTCTGTGCAGAAGCTTTTTAGTCTGAAGTAGTTTCACTTTTTAAAAAATATATATATTTCATTGTATTCTTCAGCTTGAAAAGTTGTTTGGTTCTTTTTTATGTTTTCTATCTCTTTGTTGAACTTCTCATTTGTTCTTGTATTATTTTTCTAATATCATTAAATTGTTTTTCTGTGATCTCCTAGCTCTCTGAGCATATTCAGAACAATTATTTTGAATTCTTTGTTGGGCGCTTCCTGTATCTTCATTTCTTTGGGACCAGTTACTGGAGGCTTAATGTATTCCTTTGTTAGAGTCATGTCTCCCTGATTTGTTGTGATCCCTGTGTCCTTGCGTAGGCACCTGCACATTTGAAGAAGCAGTCATCTCTTCCTGACTCTATGGAGTGACTTCAGTAAGGAAGGATTTCCAACCACAGGTGGGGGAGTGCCCAAGTACGCCATCACCCCACATGTAGTGCTGTGGGTGCCAGGTGTGGGGACATGTGGTGGGATTGGCTGGGGCCATTGTGACGCACTTGCTCAGGCCATTGTAGTCCATAGCACTGACAACCATGTGGTCCTTGGTATGTGTCTTGGGGGTCTTCAGAGGCTTCACAGGCTGTTGGGGTCCTCAGCATTGTCTGCAGGTACAGCAGCAAGGAACCAGGGCAGGCAGTGGGAGTGGCCAGAGCTGGTGGTATGCACACGCTCAGTTGTGAGGGCCAGCCGCAAGCGCCTGTGTAGCGGCAGTGGCCAGGTGCAAACACACACATTGTGGCGGGGGCCAGAACAGGCAGCAAGGGCTGGAGTCAACTATGGGCACACAGGCAGCTCAGGAGTCCTGGCAGTCAGTGTGCACCACTGTGGCTTTTGGGTCTCACTACAGGCATACAGCAGTGGAGGCTGGTGATAGGCCACGGGTGTGCAGGTGCACAGTTGGAGGGACTAGCTGCAAGTGACTACAGTGGTGCAGGTCGGTGACAGAAGACAGGGCCTGATCTGGGCCCACAAGCAGCTATGGGGATCTGGCTGTTGGTGTGCTCTCCTGTGGCTGCACAGTCTCCTGATGGGTATGCATAGGGCAGTGGTGATTGGTGACGAGCTGGGCTGGGAGCATGCAGATGTACAGCTGGAGCGGCTTAGCCCTGTGTAAGCACGTGATGGTCTACATGAGCCACAGAGGTTTAGGCTGGTGTCTCACACTCACTCAGCCACGGAGGCTTGGGCTGGCTGCTGGCATGGTTCCTGGGCTGCAGTGATGGTGGTGGTTGGGGCAGGGGAGTAGGGAGGGACTCAGGCAGCTGGCAGCAGCTGTGGGGTGAAAGCTGGTGAGTTCTGCGGGGGTCTGCAGTGGCTGTGCTGACCATTGGTTTCTTCAGCCGTAAAAGCTGCTGGGCTCCTCAGTGGAGCAGGTCACTGGGAACTGTTGATTGTTAATCTGTTAGACTGTCAATTGTTGATCTTTGTTGGGGGACAGAGGCTAGGGTCTCCTACTCTGCTGTCTTAGTGATGTCATGTTCTTAAACTCTTGGACTATTTTCATACAAGTTTTGTTTGTAATAGTCCCCAAATTGGAGCTCTCAAATATCTGTGACGAGTAGAATGGATAAATAAGTTGTGGTCTATTCATACATTGGAAAAGCATATCATAATGAATATGTTTGAAATCTAGCTGCTGATAACATCATTCATCTTACAAACATATTATTGACTGAATGAAGTCCTAAATATGTAGAGTATTTTCATTTATGATAAATTAAAAGCCAGGAAAACTTAACTCTGTTCATTAAGGATACTAACAAGGGTAGAAAAGATATAAAGATGAGAAAAAAAAGGATAGTAGGCACCTGTAGGGTGAAGGAAAGGGTTATGAATGGGGTGGGCCACATAGAGAGCTTCTAGGATATTGGCAATCCCAGGTGCCTAATTCTTGACCTTGAGTGGTGGTTGTGTGGATGTTTGCTTTGTAATTATTCATTAAACTATAAATATATTTTTATTTATGTTTTGGTAAATATAATATAGCTCATGATTATAAAATACAAATGAATATTAAGAGAATTTATTTATATTGGGACTTTTAAAGAATGAAGCAAAGCCTAGAAACTATAGAACAAAAAAATCAGTAGATTTGGTTAAGTATAAACATTCTGTACATTAGAAAATATCAGTAAGTATATAATTAATAGTAGACTGTTAACTGTATTACACACTATATGCTAGTATTAATTGGCCCCTACAAATGAGTAGTAAAAAGGCAGACAACTCAGGAGAAAAATGGACAAACATATGAACAGGCATGTTACAGAAGAAGAAATAAAAATGTCCAAAATATATGAAATGATGCTTGACCTAACTAGTATCAGGGAAATGCAAATTAATGCATGAATGTATAAGAGGCTTAATGGCCATATAGTATTCCATTTTATGGTTATGCCATAATTTATTTACTATTCTTCTGTTGATGTTCATATAGATGATTTCTATATTTCTATTTCCATAAACAGTACTACTGTTAGCATATTTGTAAGAGTAAAAACATAGTAACAACGTGCATTTTTAGGACTGGCTAAATGAATTACAGTACATTCATAGCAATGGAGTGCTGTGTAGCTTTTAGAAAGAATAAGATAATTTTATATAAAATGCTTAGAAACATTTTCCTTGATATTTAAAATGATAAAACAAGATAAAAACACTATATGTACATTTTATCCCATTTTTATAATCATTCTATATAACATGCACTCTGGGTGCTGTCTCATATATTTTCCCAAGAGGAAAAACCTGTCCATTGATAAATAATATGCGTGAATTATTAATATTTTTTACTTACTAATAAAATACTGAAGCTTTATTATAATAGAGAAAAGAGGTCCTCCTCCCTCCACAATACACAGCAAACAACTGGATCTCCCTTTACCATTTTGGCTTCTTCAGAATGACTGTATAAGCCACTTTGTTAACCAGAGGCACTCTGCTCAGGAAAGGGCCTTAACTAGAACAGTTCAATAAGGCATGGGTTCTCTGATCTCTTTTCTTCTGTTTTAAAGTTATTCATAATGAGAACTTGAGGAAGAAGCAATTGGACCCAAGCTGTTGCATTTGGCAATGGAAGTGTAATGTTCCCATCTATACATTCTATGTTACTGAGCTGTAATTCCTAAACTAGTAGAATCATAGAGATGGGCCTGTTTTAGGGGCCTCCATAACAAATTGCCATAGACTGAGTGCATTAAACGACAGAAATTTATTTCTCACAGTTCTGGAGGCTGAGAAGTTCAAATCAGGGTTCTAGCATAGTCACGTTCTGGTGAGAGCCTTCTTCCTGTATTGCAGATGGCTGTCTTCTTGCTGTGTCCTCAAATAATGGAGAGAGAGCAGGGAGAGAGCAAGCGAGCTCTCTTGTGTCTTATGTGGCTCCATTCTCATGATTTAATTACCTCTCAAAGACCCCCATCTCTAAATATCATCATATTGGAGATTAGGGTTTTAACATACGAATTTGGGGGAACACAAATATTCAGTCCATAGCAGGGCCTTTTCTCCCTCCTGTGAACTGTAATTTCAAATTGTGACAAGAATAATAATGTTCTTTGTAACCCTTTACTGTATACAAGGCATAATTTAAAATTATGTCCTACACTATTATCAGATTAATTTTAAAATATTGTTTATTGTGCCATATTACTTTCTATGCAAGTATTTTTAATTACTCTCTCTTGCCTGTAAGCAATTCTGAATTTGATTCTTTCTTCTAAAGCTGACTTCTCCCAGTATACTCTTTGACTATTTAGGGAGTACTGACCCTCCCAAAGCAAGGCCTCTGGTTTACTTGGTTTCTTGATATACTTGATTTATTTTGTCCCCTTGATATATGTTGCAAATTTCTGTTGTCTCCTCTTTATCTGGTTCTCAAATATAGCAGTGAGTTGTATCAGCATACAGGTATAACTTCTGCCATTTATAATACCTTTAAATGTTTTCTTTTTTTTTTTTTTAAACAGTAGAAACTTCTACAATGACTAATCGATTGAATACCATGTTGAAAATATTTGAAAATCAGGCAAATAAATTAAAGAGGTAAGCTTTTAAAATAACTCCTTTTCATCATTATAAATACAAGTGCATACTTATTTCAGATAAATTGGAAACATAGAAAAGAAAATAAAACCACTATTAAAAAATTTAGTGTTGTTAATTTTTATGATATATATAATTTTAAAAGTTAAAATTATAATCATAAAGAATGTGAAATTGTATAACCACAACGGAAAATAGTATGTTAGTTCCTCAAAAAATATGATCCATTTTTTGGATCATGGAATGGAAATTCAGCAATTCCATTCCTGGGAATATACCCCCTAAAATTGAAATCAGGGTCTTGAAGAGATATTTGTACAGCTATGTTGACTGTAGCATTATTCATAGTAGCAAAGAGGTAGAAGCAACCCAAGTGTCCAATGATGGATGAATGGATAAAGAAAATGTGTTATATACATACAATGGAATAGTATTCAGTCTTAAAAAGGAAAGAAATTCTGACATATGGTACAACATGGATGCATCTTGACGATATTAATGCTGAGTAATTATAAGCCAGTCATAAAAAGACAAAATTGTATGATTTCACTTATATGAGGCATTTAGAGTGGTCAAATTCACAGAGACAGAAAGTAGAATGGTAGTTGCCAGGGTCTGGGAAGAATCAGGAATGTGGAGTTATTTTTAATGTGTATAGAGTTTCCGTTTTACAAGATGAAAAGAGTTCTGGAGATTGATTGTACAACAATATGAATATAATTATCACTACTGAACTGAACACTTAAAAACGGTTAATACGGTAAATTTTATGTGTATTTTACAGTTTTAAAACAGTAAAAAAATATAATCATACAAAATGTAGTTTGCGTATAGATGTTTCACTTATAGTTCTTTGTAAACTCATAAAATTCTTTTTAAAATAAATGTTTTAAATTAAAGTAAAACATATTCAGACAAGCTCACATCACAGCATTTTCAAAGAACTTTCTTTAGATTAGCATTGAAAAGTTGAGAAAGTTTACATGATCAGATTTTTTAATTATCAAGTCCAAGGATCAAGATTTAATAGAAGAATATAACATAAAATGTAAAGAAAAGGGTATCCTGGGCAGCTGTTGAAAATGGAACTAAAGAACTTAACGGCTTACATTAACTGGCGGTCAGGTACTTGGTATGTAATCAAGTTAGGCCTTATTTTACTTTTTCCCTCTTCTATCTCATTAGAGTCCTCCCTATCAGAAGGGTAGGGTAAGAACTTTCACAAATTTGTCAGATGAAAGCTTTTAGCATGTTCTAGGGGCACTCTTAAAGTAGGAGGCTGATTTCCATGAATATTCTTTCCATTGGAACAGGGTATTAAAGCAGTCATATGTATTACTATTATTTATTCTAGCTCCTCATATTAGACTATGGGTACTAGTTATAACTGGTTTTAAAATTCCTGGGCGTAAAAGAAAGCAGTGGGAAGGATTAGCTGAATGGATTACTATAAAGGTGAGGATTTCCAACTTGAATTGTCTTATACACAGAATAAGCTTTGTATAATTGTCTGGTCAGAATATGCTCAGTACATTGCTTGCTTGTCGAGAAGCATCTTGAAAGTCATTGTGGATGACCTACAGTTCTTACAGGTGGCTATATTAGTTTCACAATTGTTGTATTGAAAAGCATGTCGTGTAGAATAAAATCACAAAGCAACTTTTTTCAGACTCCTTATATTCATTTATATTCACTTACTGGGGCTAGTTTTCCCTCTGCTCCTAGAAAAAGACTAGGGCAGTACCATGAGTTTTCTGATCACTCTTAGGTGATTAATTTAAATATAATTATAAGCACTGTCCTGAATTGGAAATTAAAATCCCCTGTCGGATATTAGTCAATATTTTCATTTTCATTCAAAGTTAGGATTCTCTCCCCTTTCCCTAGAGCCTACCGGGGGATGTGGTTGGCTTTTCTCTTTTCTTACCTCCTTTCTCACTAACTATTTGTATTTTCTGTTCTCCATGTTTTTGGGAAGAAAGGTAAGGTACAAAAGAAAGGTCTTATTTGACTGTCACTGCCTTCCTTCTGCATAAATTCAAATAACATAAACCAGTTTTCTGAGTGTTCTCCTTAAGGTGCCTCTCTCTAATAATGGCCATCATATCCACCTCTCCCTTAAGTATTTGAGTAGGTCTCAAGGCACCAGACAGCTCTCTGTAAAGAATATTTAGAAGCACTCTTTCTAAATCTTCTTTCCTGACCCTTTTATGTTATCCATGTGGGTGAAAGGTTTTAGCACTCTCCCTTCCTTGGCTGCCTACTGTTTTCTTCAGTGGTAATGGTCACCTGCCTCATTTCTTCCTCTTTTTTTTTTTTTTAATAAATTTATTTATTTATTTTTGGCTGCATTGGGTCTTTGTTGCTGTGTGCGGGCTTTCTCTAATTGCAGCGAGCAGGGGCTACTCTTCTTTGCACTGCACAGGCTTCTCATTGCGGTGGCTTCTCTTGTTGTGGAGCACAGGCTCTAGGCACGTGGGCTTCAGTAGTTGTGGCACGTGGGCTCAGCAGTTGTGGCTTGTGGGCTCTAGAGCGCAGGCTCAGTAGTTGTGGTGCACAGGGTTAGTTGCTCTGCGGCATGTGGGATCTTCCCAGACCAGGGCTCAAACCCGTGTTTGAGCATTGGCAGGCGGATTCTTAACCACTGTGCCACCAGGGAAGTCCCTCTTTTTTTTTCTTTCTTCTTGGTTTTTTTTTTTTTGCATTTTTTTCCACATCTTTATTGGAATATAATATTCCTCATGATATAAGCAGTGGGCTTAGAGTCTTAGTTGATGCCTCCATTTAACAACCTGTTACAGTTGTATCCTTTAACAGGCTGTGGCAAAAGTCTTAGTGCAGTTTTAAGAATTAATAATTTGGAGACTATAATGATACAACTGTTCAAAAGACACCATTTTGAAATTTGATTATGTACATTTCTTTTGTACTTATTTAAAAATTTTTGAATAGTAAATTTTTTTTGGTTAAATTCTGTTTGGGTCAGCATTTTCCGTATTCAGTCAGAGAGACTGAAAAAAATTAATTTATTGTTTAAAATACACAAAACTAAATGTATTAAAGAATGGAAATAATTAAACTTTCAAATGTTTATTTTTGGGGGTAAGTTTCTGGCATTTATACTTCTGAAGTCATTGAAGCTTAAAACTACACTAACATTTTAAGAGTATCTTGTATTTATTGAACTTCTGTCATGTGGCTGAGTGCTTGGGACAAAATCCCAACTCAAATTGGTCTGAGCAAAAGATGAATTTTATTAAGAAGACAACAGCAATATGGCTCAATTTCAGAAACAAGTATAAACCAGAACTTGAACACTATCAAGACACTTTTTCCCCTTCTGTACAAGAGCTTCATTTTCTCCTATTGCAGATCTCTTTCTTCCTTCTATTTTCTTTTTTAACTTTTTGCCTATAGGTGGGAGGCCCTGATTGCTGACAATTCCTAAATCTAATCTTTCAGTTTTAGTTACTCTGAGGGATAATATTTGAATTTCCCAAGTCTAAAAGTCCTTGGTGAGAAAATTGTCAGTGCAGCCAGAGGCAGGTGCCTATTTCTGGACCAGTCAGCTCTAATCGAAGGCTTATGGTCATGTAAGCTTTCTTAGGAATTATACTAATTCAGAGGGGTGGGGTCAGGGGGTTCCCAGAAAAAGGAGTGGGGTCTACCTATGAGGTACTTAGTAGTAAGCAGATGTGGTGGGATGAAAACCATAATATAGGATAACATTTAGAAAAAAGGATTGTATTTCGTTATTATGGATGAATTATACAGTAACAAGTTAGGGCAATCATGCTAGTCCTTGGGGAAAGCTAATATACCTTTTTTTCAGGATCTGGTCAATGCATTGTCTAGCCGTTTGGTCTGTGGATAGTGGGAAATGGACAAGTAATCGTAGACTCAGAGGACTTTGAAAAGTTCTTTCTTCAATTATGGGCCATATTGGGATTACAAGTAGACATTGGATTGCAGGGTATTTTTTCCAAGGCATAGTACCTCTTTGGTGAAGAGAGTGTTTAGATCTGGTGACTAATCTTGGGAATGAAGTTGTCAACATCGGTGACAATATTGCCCATCATCAGAATCATGTGTAGTCCTGAGGGGACAGCAGGCCTATTAAGAAATCTATCATGATGTGTTTTCTAAAGAGGCAGAAGAGTCAGAAGGAAGGATAATAAGCTGTCTTGCCTTTCAAACTGTCTTTAGCCCAGGTACATGTATCACAGGTAGGTATGTTATGTCAAAGGTGGAATTATCATAATTCCAAGGTGGCAAATTCAAAGTCTTGAATGAATTTCAGTGACCAGTTAGGGCACTGGCAAGGCAAAAGGCATCCATTTGGTTAGAAGATAATGACAGAGTCTTCACTCCATGCAAAAAGTTAAATTTGATGTTTATTACAGACATAAATGTCAGAAAACAGAATCATAAATATAGGGAAGGCATTTGACTATTGAAATTAAAAGTATCTTCAGAAATGAATCAGTTAAAAGATAAGCAGTGGATGGGAGAAAATATGTGTGCATATAGAAGAAAGGAGTGATAATAAGAATATATAATTCCACAAAAAGGCAAACAACCTTCAAATAATAGGCAAAGTACATATATATATATAGATATTTAAGGAAGAGACAAAAATGGCCAATAAACATTTTAGGAGATGCTCAATCTGATATGTAATCAGGGAAATAGAAAGCAAAGCAGCAACAATACATTTTTTTCCCCATCAGTTTAACAAAAAGTAGAAGTTTTCTAATATCAAGTCTTGACAGAGATGTAGTGTAATAAATACTCTTAAATTGCTAGTACCATAGAAATTGCCCACTTTCAAGAACAATTTAGCATAGTTTATTTAACAGTAGCAACAAAACGTTTGCCTTATTCTTTTAATCTACCCTAGAGAAAGGACTATTCTCAAGGAGGCATATGTAAAAAGAAATTTATCATATCACTGTGATAATAGCAAAAATCTAGAAAGAATTTCATTTTTTGTTAGTAGGAGTATGGCTCAATCATCTGTGGTAAAAGGATTGTAAGGGAATTCTATGAGCAACTGTATGACCACAAATTAGACAACTTACATGACATGGACAAATTTCTAGAAAGACAGACTATACTGATTCAAGAACTGGAAAATCTGAGTATAACTGAAACAAGTAAAAAGATTCAATTACTAATTAAAATATTTCCCAACAAGAAATTCTCAGATGGCTTCACTGATGAATTCTATCAGATATTTAAAGAAGAATTAATATCACTGTTTTACAAACTCTTTCAAAAAGTAGAAGAGGAGTTAATACTTCTCAACTCATGCTATGAGTCTAGTATTACCCTGATACCAAAGTCAGACCACAGTGTCACAAGAAAACTACAGACCAATATATTATGAATATGAACACAAAAATACTCAACAAAATGCTAGCAAATCGAATCCAACAACATATAAAAAAGGTTATATACCACAAGCATGTGGGGTTTATCCCAGGAATGCAAAGTTGGTTCATAATGCAAATATTGTGCTTCTCTGGTGGCAAGTCAGCCTGCCAACACAGGGAACACGGGTTCGAGCCCTGGTCCAGGAAGATCCCACATGCTGTGGAGCAGCTAAGCCCACGCACTACAACTACTGAACCTGTGCTCTAGAGCCCATGAGCCACAACTACTGAAGCCCGCATGCCTGCACTCTGCAACAAGAGAAGCCACTGCAGTGAGAAGCCTGTGCACCACAATGAAGAGTAGCCCCCACTCGCTGCAACTAGAGAAGGTCCGCATGCAGCAACGAAGACCCAGTGCAGCCAAAAATAAATAAAATAAATAAATTTATAAAAAAAAAATAAAATGCAGATATCAATAAATGTAATACATGATATTGATTGAATAAAGGAGAAAAAATCACGTGATTAGCTTACTAGACAAAGTAAAAGCATTTGACAAAATCCAATAGCCTTTTATGATAAAAAATACTCCACAAACTAGGCATAGAAGGGAACTTTCTTAATCTGATAAAGACTATCTACAAATACCTATAACTAACATCATAATATATTCTCTCTAATATATTAAAGAAAAAACTTAATGGTGAGAAAACTTAATATATTCTCTCTAAGATCAGGTACAAAATAGGACCTTCTTACCACTTGGGTCGACCATTGTAGTAGAGGTTCTATCTAGGGCATTTAGAGAAGAAAAGGAAATGAAAACTACCTCTTTTTGCAGATGTCATGACCTTATCTATTGACAATCCTAAGGGATCTATTAGAACTATTAGAAGTAAATTAATTTAACAAGGTTGCAATATACAAAATTCATAAATAAAAATCAATTATATTTTAATACACTAGTTGTTATGGGTTGAATTGTGCCCCCCCCACCAAATACATGTTGAAGCTCTAACTTCTAGTACCTCAGAATGAACTTAATTGGTATAGGGTCATTGTAGATGTAATTAGTTAAGATGAGGTCATAGTGGAGGGGGATGGGCCCTTAATCCAATATGACTGGTATCCTTATAATAATATTGTAGAAGGCAAATACACACAGAGGGAAGACAGTCATGGAGGCAGAGATTGGAGTTATGCTGGGAGTACTAGAAGTTGGAAGAGGCAAAGAAGGATTCTCCCCTAGAGGTTTCAGAGGGAGCATGGCTGTATCAACACCTTAATTTTAGATTTATAGTCTCCAGAACTGTGAGCAAATAAATTCTTGTTGTTTTAAGTCACCAGTCACCCAGATTGTGACACTTTGTCATAGCACAGGATAGTAATACACTAGCAAGGAACATTCCAAAAATGAAATAAAACAATTCCATTTACAAAAGCACCAAAGAGAATGAGAATAAATTTAACAAAAGAAGTGCTAGACTTGTGCACCGAAAACTACAAAACACTGAAAGTACTTTAAAGAATACTCAAACAGGTAGGCATCCCATTTTCATGGACTGTTAGAGTTAACTAATCTTAAAACGGCAATATTTCCCAAATTGATCTACAGATTTAATGCAATCTCTATCAAAATCCCAACTTTGTTTTTGCATGAATTGGCAAGTTGCTTTTAAAATTCATGTGGAAATACAAGGAACCCAGAATAGTCAAAGAAATCTTAAGAAGAACAATGTTGGAGGACTCATACTTCAGTGATTTTAAAACTAAATACACCTGTAGTAATTAAGACAATGTCATACTGGCATGAGGATAGACCTATGTAGATCAATGGAATAGAATGAATGGAAATGATGTCCAGAAATAAACCATTACATTTATTTATAGTTAACTGATTATCAGCATGGAGGCCAGGATAATTCAGTGAGGAAAGAATAGTTTTTTTAATAACTGTGCTTGGAGAACTGGATATCCATATGCAAAAGAATTAAGTTGGATCCTTTCTTTGTGCCATGCACTAAAATTAACTCAAAATTACCAAAGACCTAAATTTAAGAGCTAAAACTATAAACCTCTTAAAGAAACACAGGAGTAAATATTTTTGACTTAGAGTTAGTCAATGGTTTCTTTCTTTTTAAAATTTTTTTGGCCGTACTGCATTGCACATGGGATCTTAGTTCCCCAACTAGGGATGGAACCCAGGACCCCTGCATTGGAAGCGCGGACTCTTAACCACTGGACCACCAGGAAAGTCCCAGTCAATGGTTTCTTAAATAAGATATCAAAAGCACAACCAACAACAGAAAAAAAAATAGATAAACTCAACATAAAAATTAAAAATTTGTGCTGCAGGTTCTTAATACCATTAAGAATGTGAGAAGACAACTCATAGAATGTGAAAACTATTCATAAATCGTGTATCTGATATGGGACTTGCACCCAGAATATACATAAGAACTCTTACACCTCAGTAATAAATAAAAAGGATAATAAAAAGGATAAATAAAAAGGATAAATAACCATGTTTAACAATGGGCAAATAATCCGAATAGACGTTTTGCCACACAAGATATACAGATGGTCAATAAGCACATGAAAAGATACTCAACACCATTAGTCATTAGGGAATCAAAACTACAATGATATACCACTTCACAACCACTAGGATGGCTATAATAAAAATGACAGACAATAACAATTGTTGGCAAGGATGTAGAGAAATTGGTACCCTCATACATTGCTGGTACATCATGTAAGTGGTACATCTGCTATGGAACACAGTTTGTCAGTTGCTCAAAATGTTAAATATTTAGTTAACATATGACCCAGAAATTCTATTCCTATGTTTATACCTAAGAGAAATGAAAACATAGGTCCACACAAAAACTTGTACATGTATGTTCATAGTAGCATTATTCATAATAGCCCAAAAGTGGAAACAACCCAAATGTCCATAAACTGATGAATGAATAAATAAAATGAGCATATTCATACAATGTAATATTATTTGGCAATAAAAAGGAACAAAGTACTGATACATGATACAAACACTATGCTAGGTGTGAGAAAACAGCCTCAAAAGACCACATACTGTGCAATTCTGTTTGTATGAAATATTCAGAATAGGCAAATCTGTGGAGACAGAAAATAGACTGACGGCTGCCAGGGCTTAGGCAGTGCTGGGAGAAATGGAGAGTGAGTGCTAATGGCTACAGCATTTCTTTCCGGGGTAATTAAAATGTGCTAAAATTAGATAGTGGTAATAGTTACTCAACTTAGTGAATATATTAAAAGCCATTGAATTGTATATTTTAAATGAGTGAATTTTATTATATGTTAATCATATCTTCATAAAGCTTTAAAAAATTCTGATTATAATGAATAAAAAAAACTCATTAGTCAAAAAAATATAGTTTATCCATACTATGGAACAGTTGTCAGCAAACTGCAGTCCATGAGTCAAATCTAGCCTGCAGCTTATTTTTGTAAATAAAGTTTTGTTAGAACATAGCCATACCCATTCATTTACCCATCATCTGTAGCTGCTTTTGCAGAGTTGGGTAGTAGTGACAGAGATCACCTGGCCTGTAAAGTCTAAAATAGTTACCATCTGACTCTTTACAGAAGAAGTTTGCCAAACCCTGCTATGGAATAAGAAGTTGTATTTAAAGGGAGTGAGAGAAATCTATGTTTACCAATATAAATAGATCTCAGAAATTGTGTTAAGTGAAAAAGTTGAGAACATCATATACAATATCATTTATGTGAAAAAGAAAACAAAACAGACATCCAGCCCACTAACAAAAAGTATAGAATTGAAAGGGTACGTGAAGTGTTACGTAAATCCATGGAACAAGTTCTGGGAAGAGACGCAGCAAGCTAACAGTATCTCTAGGAAAAGCAGTGAATTTTTGGAATGCTAGTCAAAGTTTACTCTAACCTTATTTATATTAAGGTTTTTACAAAGAAAATATATAAGCATATTACATAAAAATATAAATTTAAAATTATAATACATTATAGATATTTTTGGTTTGTTTTTCAGAGCTATGAATGAGCAAGTTTTGTTAGAGGCTGTAAGTATAGTGCTTTTAGTTTGAAATTGCACTTTGTCCTTGATGTTGTTAATACAGTCTAGAAATTGTCAGGATATGTCAAGAGAGTCAGTTTATTCAAGAGATTTTTATGCATATGTGAGCTGGAAAGCTTTGTCTGTTCTTCTGATTTTATTAGATTTTATTGTCACTCAGAAACACTTCACTTCTAAAATACTGAACTATAACATCCCACAGTCTTTTTCTTTTTTTTAACATCTTTATTGGAGTATAATTGCTTTACAATGGTGTGTGTTAGTTTCTGCTTTATAACAAAGTGAATCAGCTATATGTATACATATATCCCCATATCCCCTCTCTCTTGCG
The DNA here is from genome assembly GCF_005190385.1 of Monodon monoceros. Taxonomy (NCBI): domain Eukaryota; kingdom Metazoa; phylum Chordata; class Mammalia; order Artiodactyla; family Monodontidae; genus Monodon; species Monodon monoceros. The sequence goes on from NW_021703778.1 coordinate 16,205,916, forward strand.
TCTCCCTCCCACCCTGCCTATCCCACCCCTCTAGGTGGTCACAAAGCACCGAGCTGATTTCCCTCAGCTATGCGGCTGCTTCCCACTAGCTATCTGTTTTACATTTGGTAGTGTATATATGTCCATGCCACTCTCTCGCTTTGTCCCTGCTTACCCTTCCCCCTCCCCGTGTCCTCAAGTCCATTCTCTATGTTTACATCTTTATTCCTGTCCTGCCCCTAGGTTCTTCAGAAGAATTTTTTTCTTTTTTTTTTTAGATACCATATATATGTGTTAGCATACGGTATTTGTTTTTCTCTTTCTGACTTACTTCACTGTGTATGAGACTCTAGGTCCATCCACCTCACTACAAGTAACTCAATTTCGTTTCTTTTTATGGCTGAGTAATATTCCATTCCCACAGTCTTTTTTTGTGTGTGTGGTATGCGGGCCTCTCACCACCGTGGCCTCTCCCGTTGCGGAGCACAGGCTCCGGACGCGCAGGCCCAGCAGCCATGGCCCACGGACCCAGCCGCTCCGCGGCATGCGGGATCCTCCCGGACCGGGGCATGAACCCACCCCACCCCCGTATCGGCAGGCGGACTCCCAACCACTGCGCCACCAGGGAAGCCCCTCCCACAGTCTTTTGAAATTCCACTATCACTGATAGTTCCTTTGCCTCTTTCAACACCAATTATAACTTCACTATGCAGATTAATACCAATGGTTCATTATTTTTATGAGTTAATGAAGACTTTCTTACTTTAATAATTAAGTGCCCAAATAACCTCTCTATATTGATATGTTTGCTTTTCATTATTAATGAAGTTATAATATTTCTTTTAGAAAAACACACAGATTCAAAGTGACCTCCAAGTGTTGTCAGAGGAGAAACTGATGCTGGAAAATGAACTACAAAAGTTGAAGAGTACAGAGGTTAGTTAATTTTAGTGTCTGAAAATGGCATACATACCAATATTATTAATTGGTAGCAGCTGTGCTTTAAAAATAAGATAATGCTATATTCTAAATTACATATATTTTTAAAAATTTATTTATTTTATATTTATTTTTGGCTGCATTGGGTCTTTGTTACTGCACGCAGGCTTTCTCTAGTTCCAGCGAGTGGGGGCTACTCTTAGTTGCGGTGTGCGGGCTTCTCATTCTGGTGGCTTCTCTTGTTGCAGAGCACGGGCTCTAGGTATGTGGGCTTCAATAGTTGTGGCACGCAGGCTCAGTAGTTGTGGCTTGTAGGCTCTAGAGCGCAGGCTCAGTAGTTGTGGCACACGGGCTTAGTTGCTCTGCGGCATGTGGGATCTTCCCGGACCAGGGCTGGAATCCGTGTCCCCTGCATTGGCAGGCAGATTCTTAACCACTGTGCCACCAGGGAAGTCCTAAATTACCATATTAGCTATCAAAACTGAAAGGATGCTATGAAAAGCAGACATAAAATTGAAACATTCTGAAAGGTATGTCTAAGCCAAATATTTAACTTTATTAAAATATCAATAAATTAGGTTTACAAATATATTTTAAATGCATTTTATTGTATTCTTTGCAACTGTGTAATGTGTGTGTCCCAGTTCACTCTTACTACATAGAGTGAATAGAAATACCAAGGATAGAATTTGTTTCCTTTTTTTTTCCTCCTCCTCTGCCATTTTTGTATAGCTTATAAATTTCAAACTATACACAATGAAGTCAAACGGTGGATTAGAAGCAAATTTTTAACTATGTAAAAATATAAGATGTATGTTTTGACACAAAATTAACATAGAATGAAGAAAAATACTCTTGAATCTACTAATGTTGGTAACTTGGTATTTCCTCCTTAGTAGAGGAGGAAGCAGAAGTAGTACCAGATTTGCTACTTAATCAGTTAGAGAAGCAGTGATCCTACATAAGTGTCAAATGTAAGACCAGGGCTGTCACATAAGTTGAATTAGGAATAGCTTCATCTAGGTATAGGTCCCAGTAGGAATAAAAATAAAAAAAATAAAAATAAAGCAGTAAATTGTCATAGTAAATGATTGAATAGTCTGGCCAAGTGTAAGGATTCAACACTTAATCATGCACTGTTAGATCCACATTCAAAATCTTTGGAGCTTCGTACATGACTTGAAAATGTTGCAGCAGTTTCTGGTTTTACTTTCTTGTACTGTTTCTTTAGATTTTGTATGTGAAAATCTAAAGAAGTATGGAAGTGTGAATGAGAAATGTGGAAGGAGCATTACTGCATATACAGTAGCAATATTATATCCACACAAAGGTGGTGACCAAGAGATCTGAGAGATAGCCTGTTTTCAGAGAAGGGGATGGTAGGAAGAGAATAATGGCTACAGAATTATGTTAAAGTCAGGATTTCTAATAACAACTATATCAATTTTCTTCCAGAGTGAGCTTTCTTTACTAACTGATATTATCTCTTAATAATTTTATTTTCATAGGAAACCAACTTTAGTAATCAAGAGCCATGTCTGCCAAATGTTAATGTGTGTCTGTTAAGGGTTTTTTTTTACTTTTTGTAAGCAGGAGAAACTGACACTATTTAAAGCAAGAAATTTATTGGATGGCTAGTAGGGTAACTCAAAGAATTGAGGGAAAATTGAACAACATGTTTGGTGAGAGATAGAACCAGGACAACTCTTAGAGTTAAAATAACAGAAATTCATGGATAGCCACTACTTCTGTCCTTTCAGGGAAATTTTAGAGAGGGAGTTTATGACTGTTTTCTTCCCATCCCTTTGGATACTGGTTCTGGAATTACTAAGCTCTACTATTTCCCTTCTACAATGTCAATTTTTAGATGATTGTATCTTACTGGCCTTGCTTGGGGTCAGATGTCACCAAGACAGTTTGAGATGAGGGAGTTGAAGAACACTTCTAAATCTGGTGCTGTTTCTTAACAGAATGGAAAAGGGATACTGGGCACAAATATCTGGTGTCCACTGTATTTGGTAATGTTTCCGTAATTAATATCTTAGCCATTTACTTATTTCAGGTGTCAGAAAAGTTTAATGTAAAGGCCAAGTATTTTAGGTTTTGTAGAGCATAGGGTCTATGTTGCAACTACTCAAGTCTGCTTCTGTGATATGAAAATAGCCACAGAAAATACATAACTGAATGACCATGGCTGTGTTACAATAAAATATTATTTACAAAATAGGCAGCAGGGCAGATTTGGCCTATACTTTGCTGACTCCTTATTTTTTCTTTTTTGAATTTTACTTTATTTTTTTAAATACAGCAGGTTCTTATTAGTTATTATTTTATGCATATTAGTCTATATATGTCAATCCCAATCTCCCAGTTCATCCCACCACCACCACCACCACCCCACCCCCCCCGCTTTCCGCCCTTGGTGTCCATACGTTTGTTCTCTACATCTGTGTCTCTATTTCTGCCTTGCAAACAGGTACATCTGTACCATTCGTCTAGATTCCACATACATGCGTTAATATACGATATTTGTTTTTCCCTTTCTGACTTACTTCACTCTGTATGACGGTCTCTAGGTCCATCCACGTCTCTACAAATGACCCAATTTTGTTCCTTTTTATGGCTGAGTAATATTCCATTGTATATACATACCACATCTTCTTTATGCATTCATCTGTCAGTGGGCATTTAGGTTGCTTCCATGACCTGGCTATTGTAAATAGTGTTGCAATGAACACTGGGGTGTAAGTGTGTTTTTGAATTATAGCTTTCTCAGGGTATATGCCCAGTAGTGGGATTGCTGGGTCATATGGTAGTTCTATTTTTAGTTTTTTAAGGAACCTCCATACTGTTCTCCATAGTGGCTGTATCAATTTGCATTGCCACCAACAGTGCAAGTGGGTTCCCTTTTCTCCACACCCTCTCTAGCATTTGTTGTTTGTAGATTTTCTCATGATGCCCACTCTAATTGGTGTGAGGTGATACCTCATTGTAGTTTTGATTTGCATTTCTCTAATAATTAGTGATGTTGAGGAGCTTTTCCTGTGCCTCTTGGCCATCTGTCTTAGACATGTCTTCTCTGGAGAAGACATGTCTTCTCTGGAGAAACGTCTATTTAGGTCTTCGGCCCATTCTTGGATTGGGTCGTTTGTTTTTTTAATATTGAGCTGCATGAGCTGCTTGTATATTTTGGACATTAATCCTTTGTTGGTTCATTTGCAAATATTTTCTCCCATTTTGAGGGTTGTCTTCTCATCTTGTTTATAGTTTCCTTTGCTGTGCAAAAGCTTTTAAGTTTCATTAGGTCCCATTTGTTTATTTTTGTTTTTATTTCCATTACTCTAGGGGGTGGGTCAAAAAAGATCTTGCAGTAATTTATGTCAAAGAGTGTTCTTCCTATGTTTTCCTCTAAGAGTTTTATAGTGTCTGGTCTTATATTTAGGTCTTTAATCCATTTTGAGTTTATTTTTGTGTATGGTGTTAGGGAGGGTTCTAGTTTCATTCTTTTACATGTAACTCTCCAGTTTTCCCAGCACCACTTATTGAAGAGACTCTCTTTTCTCCATTGTATATCCTTGCCTCCTTTGTCACAGATAAGTGGACCATAGGTGCATGGGTTTATCTCTGGGCTTTCTATCCTGTGCCATTGATCTGTATTTCTGTTTTTGTGCCAGTGCCATATTGTCTTGATTACTGTAGCTTTGTAGTATAGTCTGAAGTCAGGGAGTCTGATTCCTCTAGCTCCGTTTTTTTCCCTCAAGATTGCTTTGGCTATTCGGGGTCTTTTGTGTCTCCATACAAATTTTAAGATTTTTTGTTCTAGTTTTCCAAAAGATGCCACTGGTAATTTGATAGGAATTGCATTGAATCTGTAGACTGCTTTGGGTAGTATAGTCATTTTCACAAAGTTGATTCTTCCAATCCAAGAACAAGGTATATCTTTCCATCTGTTTATGTCATCTTTGATTTCTTTCATCAGTGTCTTATAGTTTTCTGAGTACAGGTCTTTTACCTCCTTAGGTAAGTTTATTCCTAAGTATTTTAGTATTTTTGTTGCAGTGGTGATGGGATTGTTTCCTTAATTTTTCTTTCTGATCTTTCATTGTTAGTGTATAGGAATGCCAGAGATTTCTGTGCATTAATTTTGTATCCTGCAGGTTTACCAAATTCATTGATTAGCTCTAGTAGCTTTCTGGTGGCATCTTTAGGATTATCTATGTATAGTATCATGTCATCTGCAAACAATGACAGTTTTACTTCTTCTTTTCCAATTTGGATTCCTTTTATTTCTTTATCTTCTCTGATTGCCATGGCTAGGGCTTCCAAAACTATGTTGAATAATAGTGGTGAGAGTGGACATCCTGTGGATTTTATTCTTCAATTTGTTAATATGGTGTATCGCACTGATTGATTTGCATATACTGAGGAATCCTTGTATCCCTGGGATAAATCCCACTTGATCATGGCGTGTTATCCTTTTAATGTGTTGTTGGATTCTGTTTGCTAGTATTTTGTTGAGGATTTTTGCATCTGTATTCATCAGTAATATTGGTCTGTAATTTTCTTTTCTTGTAGTATCTTTGTCTAGTTTTGATATCAGGGTGATGGTGGCCTCGTAGAATGAGTTTGGGAATGTTCCTTCCTCTTCAATTTTTTGGAAGAGTTTGATAAGGATGGGTGTTAGCTCTTCTCTAAATAGAACTCACCTGTGAAGCCATCTGGTCCTGGACTTCTGTTTGTTGGAAGATTTTTAATCACAGTTTCAATTTCATTACTTGTGATTGGTCTGTTCATATTTTGTGTTTCTTCCTGGTTCAGTCTTGGAAGGTTATGTCTTCTAAAAATTTGTCCATTTCTTCCAGGTCTTCCATTTTATTGGCATAGAGTTGTTCGTAGTAGTGTCTTATGATGCTTTATATTTCTGCGGTGTCCTTCTTTTTCATTCTAATTTTATTGATTTGAGTCATTTCCCTCTTTTTCTTGATGAGTCTGGCTAAAGGTTTATCAATTTTGTTTATCTTCTCAAAGAACCAGGTTTTAGTTTATTGATCTTTGCTATTGTTTTCCTTGTTTCTGTTTCATTTACTTCTGCTCTTGATCTTTATGGTTTCTTTCCTTCTACAGACGTTGCGTTTTGTTTGTTCTTCTTTCTCTAGTTGCTTTAGGTGTAAGGTTAGATTGTTTATTTGAGATTTTTCTTGTCTCTTGAGGTAGGATTGTATAGCTATAAACTTCCCTCTTAAGAACTGCTTTTGCTGTATCCCTTAGGTTTTAGGTCATCGTGTTTTTGTTGTCATTTGTCTCTAGGAATTTTCTGACTTCCTCTTTAATTTCTTCAGTGATCTCTTGGTTATTTAGTAACGTATTGTTTAGCCTCCATGTGTTGGTGTTTTTTACATTTTTTCCCCTGTAATTGATTTCTAATCTCAAAGCGTTGTGGTCAGAAAAGATGCTTGATATGATTTCAATTTTCTTTAATTTACCGAGGCTTGATTTGTGACCCAAGATGTGATCTGTCCTGGAGAGTGTTCCATGTGCATTTGAGAAGAAAGTGTAACCTGCTGTTTTCAGATGGAATGTCCTATAAATACCAATTAAATCTATCTGGTCTATTGTGTCATTTAAAGCTTGTGTTTCCTTATTCATTTTCTGTCTGGGTGATCTGTCCATTGGTGTAAGTGAGGTGTTAAATTCCCCCACTATTACTATGTTACTGTCAGTTTCCTCTTGTATAGCTGTTAGCATTTGCCTTAAGTATTGAGGTGCTCTTATGTTGGGTGCATATATTATATTTATAATTGTTATATCTCCTTCTTGCATTGATCCCTTGATCATTATGTAGTGTCCTTGTGTCTTGTAACATTGTTTATTTTAAAGTCTAGTTTTCTGATATGAGTATTGCTACTCCAGCTTTCTTTTGATTTCCATTTGCATGGAATATCTTTTTCCATCCCCTCATTTTCAGTCTGTCTTTGCCCCTAGGTCTGAAGTGTGTCTCCTGTAGACAGCATATATATGGATCTTGTTTTTGTATTCCATTCAGCAAGCCTGTGTCTTTTGGTTGGAGCATTTAATCCATGCACATTTAAGATAATTATCGATATGTATGTTCCTCTTACCATTTTCTTAATTGTTTTGGGTTTGTTTTTGTACGTCCTTTTCTTCACTGTGTTTCCCACTTAGAGAAGTTCCTTTAGCATTTGTTGTAGAGCTGGTTTGGTGGTACTGAATTCTCTTAGCTTTTGCTTGTCTGCAAAGCTTTTGATTTCTCCATCGAATCTGAATAAGATCCTTGCCAGGTAGAGTAATCTTGGTTCTTCCATTTCATTACTTTAAATATATTGTGCCACTCCGTACTGGCTTGTAGAGTTTATTCTGAGAAATCAGCTGTTAACCATATGTGAGTTCCCTTCTATGTTATTTGTCATTTTTCCCTTGTTGCTTTTAATAATTTTTCTTTGTCTTTAATTTTTGCCAATTTGATTACTATGTGTCTCGGTGTGTTTCTCCTTGGATTTATCCTGCCTGGGACTTTCTGCGCTTCCTGGGCTTGGGTGGCTATTTCATTTCCCATGTTAGGGAAGTTTTCAAATATAATCTCTTCAGGTATTTTCTCAGGTCCTTTCTCTCTCTCTTCTCCTTCTGGGACCCCTATAATGTGAATGTTGGTGTGTTTAATGTTGTCAGAGAGATCTCTTAGGCTGTCTTCATTTCTTCTCATTCTTTTTTCTTTTGTCTATTTCATGGCAGTGAATTCCACCATTCTGTCTTCCAGGTCACTTATCCATTCTTCTGCCTAAGTTATTTTGCTATTGATGCCTTCTAGTGTGTTTTTCATTTCAGTTATTGTATTGTTCATCTCTGTTTGTTCTTTAATTCTTCTGTGTGTTTGTTCTTTATTTCTTCTAGGCCTTTGTTAAACATTTCTTGCATCTTCTCGATCTTTGCCTCCATTCTTTTTCCGAGGTCTTGGATCGTCTTCACTATGATTATCCTGAATTCTGTTTTCTGAAAGGTTGCCTATCTCCACTTCATTTAGTTGTTTTTCTCGGGTTTTGTCTTATTCCTTCATCTGGTACATAGTCCTCTGCGTTTTCATTTTGTCTGTCTTTCTGTGGATGTGGTTTTTGTTCCACAGGCTGCAGGATTGTAGTTCTTCTTGCTTCTGCTGTCTGCCCACTGGTGGATGAGGCTATCTAAGAGGCTTGTGCAAGCTTCCTGATGGGAGGGACTCCTGCCAATTTTTTTATGGCATCTTCATCATTACACAGGGCAAAGGCTGGGAAAATAACGGGAGAGCTGAGACTGTACCTGCAGCTCCCCTTGGCTCTGCAGAGTGCCAACCACAGTTACATTAGCCTGACTCCTTATTTATTCCACTTCTGCCATCACCTGGCTTTCTACTATAGCTTCCTAAATAGGAGCTCCTAGATATATATATTTTGGTATGCTATTGCTAGAAAATATTACTGCATAAAAAGATTTGTTTCTGTTCTTTCTATTCTGTTCTATTGGCGTTGTGTATTCCTACACCAATGACTGAGATCTTTAATGATTATATATTTATAGTAAGTCCTGGTATTTTGTGGGCAAGTTAACCCACCTTGTAATATATGAGAATTTATTTGTTTTTGGTCTTTGCACTTTCTTGTAAATTTTAGAGTTAATTTGTCAAATTCTACTATTGCACTCAAGCTGTACATCAAATTTGAGAGATTTACATATAGGATATCAAGATACATCTTTTTGTTTACAAACATTAAATGTCGCAATTTTGGAAAGTTTTGTAATGCTTACAATCAGTGTTCATGATTTTCTTCATAAAGCTCTTATTCATTTTTGTTAGGTTAATCTTAGGTACTTTGTATTTTTATGCTATGTTATTTGTATCTTATAAAATATTTTAAAGCTATTGCTAGAGAAATGTAACAAATTTCTGTATATTTTCCATCTACAAACCTAGCTACATTATCATAATGGTTAGATTTTTATTTCCTACTTTCATAATTGAAGTATCTGTAAATGATTGCCTAAATTTTCTTGCTTTCCAACTTGTAATACTTTCTTCTTCTTGCCTTGCTACACTGGGAAAGACCTCTAGAATAATACTGAATAGACAGTATGAAAGCAGGCATTTTGTTTTGTTTTGTTCCTGATATTAAGGGGAATGTTTTCTTGTTTCTTGTGATTAGTCAGCCTGCCTTTCTGTCTCTCTTTCTCTTTCAAAACCATGTATCAGGTTAAAGGATGTTTCCTCTTCCCATAATATTTTTTCATGAATATTTGTTTTTATGCTTCCTAAAATTCTTCCAGCCTCTGCCACTATTGCCTTATTTCAAAGCCATTTCTATAGTTTTAGTTATGTGTTGCAACAGCACCCTACTTTCAGGTAGCAAAATCTGTATTACTTTTTAATTTGCTGCTCAGTGGGTTGCTTTATTGGCTGCTTTAGGGTTTACAGTCTTGTTTTTAACTTACTGTAGTTTCTATTCAAATGACATTGAATCACTTCATGTATAAGAATCTTGAAACATACTTTCATTTGTCCCTTTCTGGCCTTTGTGCAATTGTTTTTATGCATTTTACTGCACAACACATTGTTATTAATTTTGCTGTAAAATATTACCTTTTATAGAGATTTAAATAACAAGAAAACAGTCTTTATATTTACCCACATAATTATCATTTGTTCTTCTTTGTGTATTTTCTTATTTCTATCTGGTATCATTTTTCTTCTCCTTGAAGGATTCTTTATCTTTTTTATTGTGCAGGGCTGCTGCTGCTGAATTCTTTCACCTCTTTGATTTCCAGACAAAAAAAAATTTCTTTTGCCATCAGTTTTGAAAGATATTTTTCCTGGATAAAGAATTCTAGGTTGAGTGGTTTAAAGATATTGCTCCTTTGTCTTCAGGCTTGCATTATTTCTTAAAAGAAATCTGTTTTCTTGTTTATTCTTGTGTGTATTCTGCTTTTCTCCGCTGTCTGCTTTTAAGATTTTCTTTTTATTCCTGCTTTTAAATAATTTGATTATGATGTATCTTGGGGGGTAGTTTTCCTTGTACTGTTGTGGATTTGTGGATATACAGTTTTCATCAAAGTTGAAAAAAATTGGCCATTATTTCTTCAAATAGTTATTCTCTTTTCCCACCCCTTCTCTCCATGAATTCCAACTGTAAGTATATTAATCCACTTGAAGTTGTCCCACAACTTACTGATGATCTGTTCGTTATTTTTTAGTCTTTTTTCCCTTTCGTTATTTTAGTATGTTTTGATTGCCAGTATATTAGATTTTTCTTAATAAGAAATATGTACCAAAACTCGTGTTTAAACTGGAAAATTATTTGTCAGCCTTAACAATTCTCATTAAAAATGTATTATTATACTTATTTTCTATATTTTATAGGAATTGTTACACTTGAGGTTTAACTTGTGATAACTTTGCTACAGTGAATTTGATATCTGTTGGAGGTTGTGGTCTGAAATAAGAAATGATCTCCCAATACCTAATAGTGTCTATTATTAAGCTCATCTAAAATTTTCAATACTCTAATTGTCAAATTTTTTCTATACTTTCTTGTAGAAAATAATCCAGTACTACATAGCAGTTGAAGAATACTTTAAAACCTGTGGTCAGTTCTGCTCTAATATTTGTTTTGAAATGCACATTTGTTACAACATGACAGAACAGTTTGAGCATAATGTGACTTTTACATTTGCTTATGCACAAATTCATCTGAAAATAGTACTAGGTGAATGTAGAAAAACAGCTTCTACAAGCTTCTTCGGTTTACCATGTGTATTGTGTACCACACCAGTCCACATATGGTGTTACATCCAATTTCAGATAACCTTCCTTCCCATACTGCATAATAACTCACAAGTTGAAATCTGTTTGATGCTCATTTCCAAAAACAAGCTTCATGTCTTATTCAAGATAAAGAGCTATGTTTCTTGTAGTATGTATTTCTTAATCATTTAACTGTATAAAGCTGGATTAATGTTCTTATTAAGTTTTTATTTTTTTTAATGTATCATCGACAGTTTTTTTGTGTTCTGTGCACCTTACCCCATTTTCCTCGTATATCCTGCAGTTTTTATCATATGATTTTTCACAGTGAGGTGATTTTCAGGATGTTGTATGCAATGTTATAGCAGAACTGACTGTAATTTGTCAAGGAATTTAATTGTTTGATATGTATTAGCTTATTTGCAACTTACATTCTGTAAAGCACTATAACAAACATTCAGCCTATATCATTAATTTTGTTTTGCTTTTATTCAGATAATTTCCCTTGAAACATAGTATAGTGATTCTCAAAGTAAAATGGCAATCTTAGTAATGTGTATTATCATGTATTTACCTATAATTTATGGTCTCCTTAACTGTTTATTTCTGGCTTATATAAAACTACATAGAAAACAAAGGCTACAAGTGAGCGACAAAAGAAAACTATGAAAATGGAGAAGAAAAAAGACGAAGGAATATCTGAAGATTCAGAAGAGTAAGACATAAAGATACTTGTTAATATTTTTTACTTATAAACTTATATTTTCATTTTATACAACTTAGGGTCATATAAATATAACTTATTAACAGGTTTCTAAAAAAGCATAGCATTAGCAAATACATAGTTTTATAAGCAGACCAGGATATGATTATGGGAGAAAGCTGAGAAGGGAAGAGCAAAGAACTAAAAATGGGTTAGAGTAGAATAAATCACAAGATATTCAGGAATAGGTAAACAATTAAATACAAATAATTTTAGGGAAAAAAGGATTTACAGTGTTTTCTTGATGGTTTAGCTAATGATTTGTAATTTGTGTGTTAATCCCTCTCCCCATTATGGGCTCTTCCTTTTTACTGTACTTCTTGGTTGTCTTATTTTATTAAAAAAAGTATCTGTTTTTAATGTATCTGGGTTATTGTAAAGTGGCCTTACCAAGAGAATATTTTCTTTACTAATATAAAATAACTTGTGCAGTTGGAATTTGCTTGATCAAACCCTCATATAAATATATAGCTTATTAACAAAACTATGAATTCAAACTTTATAGAGTTCCACAAATTCTGAAAAGAAATTCATCAGACAAATGGCCTTTTCTTGAGAAAAGAAAAGATGACCAGAGAAGAAAAAATGACTAATGTACTTTGGAAATCCTTTTCCCATATCAACGTACCATATTTTAATCATACCAACGAGATGTCAGTTTGAGAAATGTTATTCAATTATTTATCATTTAACCTTTATCAATTTTATGGCTTTTAAAAATATGAATTTCTTATGAAATTTTACTTTCTTTTTTATTCAAGTATAATTGGCTTATTATATTAGTTACAGGTATATGACACAGTAATTTGATATTTTAATACATTACAAATTGATCACCATGATAAGTCTGTCACCACACAAAGTTATTATGATGTTAATGACTATATTCCCTATGCTATATATTACATCCCATGACTTATTGATTTTATAACTGGCATTTTGTATTTCTTTATCTCCCTTACCTATTTAAATTATTCCCCTTCCCTCCTCCCCACTGGAAACCACCAGTTTGTTCTCTGTACCTATGAGTTTGCTTCTGTTTTGCTATGTTTGTTCATTTGTTTTTTAGATTCCATATATAAGTGAAATCATACAGTATTTGTCTCTTTGTCTGACAATCCATGTTGTCACAGATGGCAAGATTTCATTCTTTTTGTTGGTTGAGTTATATTACATCATATATATGATATCTATATCTATATCTGTATATACACACATACATACCACATCTTCTTTAGCCATTCATCTATTGATGGGTACTTAGGTTACTTCCATATCTTGGCATTTATAAATAATGATGCAATGAACATAGGGGTGCATGTATTTTTTTGGGATAGTGTTTTTGTTTTCTTTGAAAAAATACCCAGAAGTGGACTTGATGGATCATATGGTAGTATTATTTTTAATTGTTTGAAGAACTCCCATACTTTTTTTTATAGTGACTGAACCAATTTACATTTCCACCAACAAAGCACCAAGGGTTCCTTTTTCTCCACATCCTTGCAGCACTTATTATTTGTTGTCTTTTTGATAATAGCCATCCTGACAGGTGTAAGGTGATATCTCATTGAGGGTTTTTTTTTTCTTTTTTTTTCTTTCTTTTTTTTTTTTTCTGGTACACAGGCCTCTCACTGTTGTGGCCTCTCCCGTTGCAGAGCACAGGCTCCGGACGCGCAGGCTCAGCGGCCATGGCTCACGGGCCCAGCCGCTCCGTGGCATGTGGGATCTTCCCGGACTGGGGCACGAACCCATGTCCCCTGTATCGGCAGGTGGACTCTCAACCACTGCGCACCAGGGAAGCCCCTCATTGAGGTTTTAATTTGCATTTCCCTGGTGATTAGTAATGTTGAGCATCTTTTCATGCACCTGTTGGCCATCTAGACACCTTGTTTGGAAAAATGTCTATTCAGGTTCTCTGCCATTTTAAAATCAGATTTTTTGGTTTTTTTGATGTTAAGTTGTAGGAGTTCTTTGTATTTGGATATTAACTCCTTATCACATGTATCATTTGGGAATATCTTCTCCCATATAGTACGCTGACTCTTCATTCTGTTGCTAGTTTGCTTTGCTGTGCAAAAGCTTTTTTCAGTTTGACGTAGTTCCATTTGTTTATTTTTCCTTTTGTTTCTCTTGCCTGAGGAGACATATACCAAAAATATGGCTAACACCAATGTTGAAGAGTGTACCACTTATGTTACCTTCTAGGAGTTTTATGGTTGCAGGCCTTATAGTTAAGTCTTTAATCCACTTTGAGTTTACTTTTGTATATGGTGTGAGAATGTAGTTCAGTTTGATTCTTCTACAATACATGTAGCTGTTCAGTTTTCCCAACATCATTAATTGAAGAGGCTGCCTTTTTCACATTGTATATTCTTGCCTCCATTGTCTTAGATTCATTGACCATATATGTATGAATTTATTTCTGGGCTCTCTACTCTGTTTCATTGAACTGTGTGTCTGTTTTTGTCCAGTGCCATACTGTTTTGATTACTGTATCTTTGTAGTATAGGTTGATATCAGGGCACATGCTACCTCCAGCTCTGTTCTTTCTCAAGATTGTTTTGGCTATTTGGGGTCTTTTTGTGTTACCATAGAAATTTTAGAATTATTTGTTCTAGTTCTGTGAAAAATGCCATTGGTATTTTTATAGAGATTGTACTGAGTCTGTAGACTTCTTTTGGTAGTATGTCATTTTAACAATGTTAATTCTTCCACTCCATAAGCATAGAATATTTTTCCATTTGTTAATGTTATTTTTAATTTCTTTTATAACTTTCTTACAGGTTTCCAGGTTCAGGTTTTTTACCTCCTCAGTTAGATTTATCCCTAAGTACTTTATTCTTTTTGATACAATTATGAGTGGGATTGTTTTCTTAATTTCTTTTTCTGATAGTTTGTTGTTAGTGTGTGAAACCCAAGAGATTTCTGTATATTAATTTTGTATCCTGCAACTTTACTGAGTTCACTTATTGTTTCTAATAGTCTTTTTTGGTAGCATCTTTAGGATTTTCTAAATGTAGTATCATGTCATGTGCAAACGATGACAGTTTTATTTTTTTCTTTTCCAATTTGAATTCCTTTTATATCTTTGTCTTGTCTGATTGCTGTGGCTAGGACTTCAGTTTCAACATTATGTTGAATAAAGGTGATGGGCATCCTTGTCTTATTCTTGATGTTAGAGGAAATGTTTTCAGCTTTTTCTTGTAGAATATGATGTTGGCTTTGGGTTTTTCATATAGTACCTTTATTATGTTGAGGTATGTTCCCTCTGTATCTACTTTGTTGAGAGTTTTTCTCATAAATGGATTTTGAACTTTGTCAAAAGCTTTTTCTGCATCTATGAAGATGATCATATGATATTTATTCTTTGTTTTGCTAACATGGTTTATTATGTTAGTTGATTTTTGGATGTCAAATTATCCTTGCAACCATAGTTAGAATCCCACTTGATCATGGTGTATGATCCTTTTAATGTATTGTTAAATTTGGTTTGCTAATATTTTGTTGAGGATTTTTGCATCTATATTTATCAGTGATATTGATTTGTAACTTTCCTTTTTTGTGGTGTCTCTAGCTGGTTTTCATATCAGGATGATGCTTGTCTCAGAATGAGTTCAGAGTGTTCCCTCCTCTTGAAATTCTTTGAATAGTTAGAGAAGGGTAAGTGTTAACTCTTTCTTAATGGTTGTTAGAACTCACCTTTGAATTGATCTGGTCATGGACTTTGGTTCATTGGGAGTTTTTTGATTACTGATTCAATTTCATTTCTGGTAATCACTCTGTTCATATTTTCTATTTCTTCCTGATTCAGTCTTGGGAAATTGTACATTTCTAGGAATTTATCCATTTTTTCTAGGTTGTCCATTTATTGTGTATAATTGTTTGTACTAATCTCTTATGTATTTCTGTGGTGTCAGTTGTAATTTCTCTTTCATTTTTTATTTTATTTATTTGGGACCGCTCTTTCTTTTTTTCTTGTTTAATCTGGATAAAGTTTTGTCAGTTTTGTTTAACTTTTCAAAACCAGCTCGTAGTTTCCTTGACCTCTTTTATTTTTTCTTTTAGTCTTTATTTGATTTATTTTTGTTCCAATCTGTATTATTTATTTTCTTTTACTAATTTTGGGCTTTATTTGTTCTTCTCTTTCTAATTCCTTTAGGTGTAAGGTGAGATTGTTTATTTGAGATTTTGTGTGTTTGTTTCCTGAGGTAGGGTGCCAGATCCTGCCTCATGTGGTGGTTGCTGGCCTGCTGGTGGGCAGGGCTGGGTACCCAGGCTGGGGGTCAGGGGCTCCTTGGGCTACTGTCAGCCTGCTGGTGAGTGGGTAAGCCCCTGGTACTAATAGTCTAGAGGGAGGATTCCAAAATGGTGCTTGAGAGCACCTTGTCCTCATGGTAGAATGAGCTCCCCAAAATGGGTGCTGCCAGCCTTTGTGTCCCCAAGGGGAGTCCCAGTTGCCTCCTACCTCTCCAGGAGGCTCTCCAAAATCAGCAAATGGGTCTGACCCTGGCTCCTTTTAAATTACCACCACTACGCTGGGACTCAGCATGTGAGATTTTGCATGTCCCAGAAGAGTGGGATCTACGTTTCCTACAGCCCTCCTGCTCTCCAATATGCAAGCCCTGTTGGCCTTCACAGGCCAACAGGGCTTGCATATTGTTCTTGGGGCTCATCTTCTCAGTGTTGGACCCCTGGGGTAGGGAGTCTGATGTGGAGCTCAGACCCCTCACTCCTTGGGGGAGAACAACTGCAATTGTGATTATCTTCCCATTTGTGGGTCACCTACCCAGGAATGTGGGTCTTCACTATACTGAGTCTTTACCCCTCCTATCCATCTCATTGTGGTTACTTCTTAATATCTTTACTTGTGGACAGTCTTTTCTGGTAGTCTTCATGTCATTCTCATCAATAGTTGCTCTGTAAATAGTTGTAATTTTGGTGTGCCTGTGGGAGGAGGTAAATTTGGGGTCTTCCTACTCCATCATTTTGGGTGCACCTCTCAAAATTTCATTTCTTTAAAATGGTTTAAGTACTCATCAAGAAAGCAAAGTAGTCATGCAAATATCATAAAATATCATGATATATTTTAAAACATTTTTTTTTTTTCAGGAAGAAGTCTATAGTGAAAGAGCTTAAAGTAAAAGAAGATATGCCTCAAGTCCAGGTAACACAGAATCTCTCTCTGTGCATCTAAATGTGATTAATAAGGCTCTGATAATTGTATATATAGACAATATTAGTATGTATATGAATATAGGTGTGTATGTATGTGTGTTTGTGAGTGATATGTGTACTAAATTTCTTCCTAAGATACTTCTTTCTTGTCAGTTGACTTTTCTCAGCAAGTTTCGAAAACCAAATGTTAAATTTAGACACACTTACTGTCAAGGTTATGAAAATTATCATACTTCACTCAATTATAGGCAGTATCATGGAGGAAAGAACATCATATTATGAGTCAGAGCAGACTTACTAGTTAAGTGACATTAGACAAGTCCCTTTAACCTACTTGAACTTCATATTTTTCATCACTAAAATGGGTAAAACAATAACTTCCCTATCTATTTTAAGAAGGTATAAGAGATGCAAGAAGCAAATAGGAAAAATTTTCAGAGATTGTAAATATAGCCCACTCTTTTTTATGTGATCCAATGAAAAGAATACAAGTAACCCTTTGTTTCATCTTGTCTTTGGTAAACTTTCTTTTGCTACAAGTTAACTTTTTAACTATCAGAGCATCATGTCACCCATTTGGTCACTCTCATCCCATGAGTGGCTGGACTTAAGTGTCCTACAAGTATGTACCTGCATGATTCAAGAATCAAATAACATAAATTTGCAAAGAAAATGAGAGTACTGCTTGAAATATTGAATATAAAATGAACAACTTTATGGTATTAGTTTTCTATTTCTGCATAACAAGTTACCTCACATTTTACAGCTTAAAACAATTTAAATTGTCTCATAGTTTTGAATGGCTTAGGAGTCTGAGCATGGCTAATCTGTGTCCTATGCTCAAGGCCTCACCATACAGCAGTCAAGGCGTTGGCTAGGCTCTGCTTTTTTTGGTCACTTGGGATCCTCTTCCAAGCTTAAGTTGATGTGGCAAATTTCAGTTCTGTGCAGTTGTAGGACTGGGGCATTTAGCCATGTGGCCTTCTCCATAAGCAGTTTACATTATAGCATCTCACTTCTTCTTTAAGGCCAGCAAAGAGTCTCTCTTTCTTGCTAAGACAGTCTCATGCAATATAATATGATCATGAGAGTGACACCTTATCACCTCAGCTATATAGTTGATCCTTGAACGACATGGAGGTTAGGAATGCCATCCCCTCCCTCACAGTTGAAAATCTGCATACTGCTATCTCTGCCTCAAAAACAAAGGAATTGATAAATGACTCACCAAAGGGCAGGAAGGCGAAACAGCTAGGGTAGAGTCAGGACTCAAACCCTAGTTATTTTATTTTATTATTTTTTATTTTTTATTTTTTTTGCGGTACGCGGGCCTCTCACTGTTGTGGCCTCTCCCGTTGCAGAGCACAGGCTCCGGATGCGCAGGCTCAGTGGCATGGCTCGTGGGCCCAGCCGCTCCGTGGCATGTGGGATCTTCCCAGACCGGGGCATGAACCTGTGTCCCCTGTATCAGCAGGTGGACTCTCAACCACTTCGCCACCAGGGAAGCCCCAAACCCTAGTTCTTTTGATTCCACATATTGTGATCTCTAATCGAACACACTTTTCCCTATATGTAGTTGATATAAAGATCTGTAAAATGAAAATATAGGTACAGTATTCATTGAAAAATATCCTTGTATAAGTGGACCCAGGCAGTTCAAACCCATGCTGTTCACAGGTCAAATATATAATACAGTCTAGTAAGTGGATTGGCATCTCATCACTGTGCAATATTCTGTTGGCTAAAAGCAAGTCACAGGTTGTATTCACACTAAAAGGAGTGGATTATACAGAGCATAACTTTAGGGATGGAGATCATGGAGGCCATTTTAGAATTCTGCCTACCATACCAGGTGATTTTATATAGAACAGCATTTTGTGTGTATTTTAAAAACATTTATTATAATTCCATTTTTTAATTAATATTGTAAGTCTTGAAACTAGTGTTTTAGTTCATTTGGGCCATGTCTTAGTCCCTTCAGACTGCTTTAACAAAATGTCAGGGATTGGGTAGCTTATAAACAACAGAAATTTATTTTTAACAGTTCTGGGGGCTAGGTGTTCAAAATCAGAGTACCAGCATGATGGGGTGAGGGTCCTCTTCTGGCTTTCAGAATTCTTGTATTCTCATATGGCAGAAGGAGAGCTTTCTCAGGCCCCTTTTATAAGGGCGTTAATCTCATTCATGAAGGCTCTGCCCTCATGACCTAATCACCTCCCAAAGGCTTTGCCTCCTAATATGATCACAGTGGGCATTAGGATTTCAACATAATGAATTTGGGGGCAGGACACAAACATTTGGACCATAGCAGGCTTCTGTAACAAAATACTTTAGACTGGGTAGCTTAAATAACAAACATTTATTTCTCACAGTTCTGGAGGTAGGGAAATCCAAAGATCAAGTCACCAGCAGATTTGGTGTCCAGTGAGAACCTGATTCCCGGTTCATAGATGGCCATATTCTTGCTGTGTCTTTACATGGCAGAAATGGCAAAGGAGCTCTCTAGAATCTCTTTTATAGGGTGCTAATTCCATTCATGAGAGTACCACCCTCATGACCTATTCATCTTCCAGTGGCTCCACCTCCAAATACCATTACATTAGGGATTAGATTTCAGTATATGAATTTCGGGGGGGCACAAGCATTCAATTTGTCGCAGATAGTGTCATTTAAATTTTTTTTTCTGAATTTAAAATAAAAATTTTCTGTGTGGGTATAATATTTTCTGGAGAAGGTCTGTGGATTTAATGAGAATTTTAAAGGAATTTGGGAATTTATCTCCCTCCTCCAAAACTCCATTATGAACTATCACTGATCTAGACCATTTTACAGAGACCAATAGAAGCTAAAATGTGACTTGCTTAGTTTAGAGAACAAATTGGTACTGAAATCTGAACTGCAGACATGGCTCTCTGAATCCTGCTTAGCATTTGCAATTATAGTCAGTCCTTGAACAACATGGGTTTGTGCTGTGAGGGCCCACTTATACATGGATTTTTTCCAATAAATATGTACTGTAGTACTACACAATCTGTGGTTGGTTGAATCTGCAGGTGTGGAACCATGTATACAAAGGGCCAGCTGTAAATTTATATGTGGATTTTCCATTGGGTGGGTTCCTGTAACCCCCATGTTTTTCAAGGGTCAGTTATAGGGAAAATGTATTCGGTTTTGCTTCCTCAGGCAGGCATGGGTATTAGAATCAGTTGGTATTATTATCTATCTGTCCAAGTAAGTATAATGTTTGTAAAATTTTTTAATAAGTCATGTAAAACTATATTTTAGTTTTTTTACATGACATAGTTTTTTTATTAGCTGTTCATTAGGGTATGGATTGGATTTTGCAGTCAGGGAGAACAACTAGAGAGTTTTTGCAATAATTTAACTCAGTGATAAACTAGTTAATTAGAAGTTAAATATATTAAGATAGAAATGTAAATAACATTTCTTATAATCCAAATTTTACTGTTGCCAAATGGAAAGATTTAATTTTATAAAAATATTAATCCCTTAAAATTAATAAATGTACTGCATTTCTAGTCAGAATTCAAAAAGGACTTTTTTAAAAGGGAGAAATGATTTGAAGATTATGTAGAATTTACCTGTAAAATTATCTAGGAGCCTTTTAAAAAATGGTAGTTCTTTGACCAGTTTCCAAATTCCTTTTGAGATTATTGGTGCATCTATTTTTGTAGTTTATATTTTCATATAAATTTATCCATTTCTAATGGTTTTTCAAGTGTACTGCTTGAATTTTACGTTATATGTTTTTTTTCTGTATCTCTATTTCTAACTTCTTTTTCCATTTACAGAAGTGTTTGTTGTTTTTTCCTTTCCTTTTAATCAGGTTGGTCAGGGGATTATAATTTTTATATAAAAATAGGTTTGGAGTTTCACTTAGCTATTTTACTGTTTTATTTCTTGTTGCTGTTACTGTTTGTTTTCTACTTAATTACTCTAACCTTTATTGTTATTAATTTCTTCTGCCACTTTTTGTCTTTGGTTTATTTTTAGTTTCTTTTCAAATCTGTATTAGTTATATAGGTAGTTTATTTATTTTTACATTTGTTTAATTACAGTAAACAATATTGAGGCTACACATTTTTCACTGAATACAACTTCATTTGTACTTTATAGGTGTTTGAGTTTTTCTTTGTTTCACAAAAATGTTTTTAGTTCATCTTTTCATTGTTGGTTTACCTTTTTATAGAATTAACATCAGAAAATAGTACATAGAAAGTCCATACTTTTTGAAAGTTTTAAAAGGTATGTTTTGTGGTCAAGTGCATATGTTTATTTCAGTTTTCTATTACTCTATAACAAAGTACAACTAATATTTAGAGGTTTACTACACCAATAGTTAATTATTTCTCATTGATTTTTGGGTTGGCTGGGCTTATCGGGATGATTCTTCTGCTCCATGTTGTACTGGGGTCACTCATGTAGCTTCATTCAGCTTTAGAATGTTTAAGATGGCTTCCTCAAATGTCTGGTGGTAAGTGGAATGGCTAAGGGCTGAATCTTTCTTTCATGTGGTTGATCATCATTTAGCAGTCAAGCCCATGTATCATTACACAGAAGCTGGACTCCAGTAGGTCAAAAGAAACTGCAAGACCCTTTAAGACCTGCACTCAGAAGCCTTAGAACATAATTTCCCCACATTTTACTGGTTAGGGGCCAGCCCAGACTCAAAGGGAGGGAAAATATATTCTACTTTTTGATGGGAGAAAGAGCATATGTAGGTAGGGGTGGTACAAATTATAGATGGTCATTTTTGGAAATAGTCTATGATAGTCTTCCCTCTGGCTACATGTTAATATTTCTCCCACATGCAAAATGTACTCACCTCTTCCTTCTAAAATCTCATTACATTCTAGTTTTATCTTGAAGTCTAAGATCTTATCATCTATACCAGGTCTAGATATGGATGAGGCTTCTTGGCACAGCTCCTTTTGATCTGGAGATGTGTTATCTAAAAAGGCAAGTGGTGCAATCACTGAGGAAAACAGTATGAAGGTTCCTCATAAGACTGAAAATAGAACTGCCACATGATCCAGCACTTCCACTCCTGGGTATATATTCAAAGGAAACAGGAATATTAATTTAAAAGATACATGCACCCCAGTGTGTTCATAGTAGCATTATTTACAATAGCCAAAATATGGAAACATCCTAAGTGTCCATCAACATATGAATAGATATTATTGATATATATATATCAATAATATATATATACGTGGTATGTATATATATGTGTATATATATATTTATATATAATGGAATACTATTCAACCATAAAAAAAGAATGAAAATTTGCCATTTGCAACAACATAGATGGACCTGAAGAGTATTATGCTTAGTGAAATAAGTCAGAGAAGACAAATACTGTATGTTACCATATATATTGGAAATCTAAAAAATAAACAAATAAATATAACAAAACAGAAACAGACTCACAGATATAGAGAAAAAAACTAGTGTTTACCAGTGGGGGGCAGCATAGAGGTAGCGGATTGAGAGTTACAAACTACTATGTATGAAATACATAAGCTACAAGGATATGTTGTACAGCACAGGAAACGTAGCAGAAAAAAATAAATAAACAGGCAATTTATTGTATTTTTACCACCCTCCAACACATGCCTAACATGTTACTGAGAAAAGAATAAGATGACTGCAAGAGACACTATTATTCAAAAGAGGGGGAAACAGAAAGCACATGATTCAGGGCAATTCTGAAATCCAGCCAGACACTCGTCACTAGTTCTCTTGACTCTCAGGGTGGGGAATGTACCTAGATTAGGGTCTAGTTTTGCTTCCCGGGAATGATTTCCCAATTCATTGTTATAAGTAGCCCTTGATTTTATGGTATGGTACATTGAATCCACTGTCTGACTCATCATTCTTTTTCTGTAAGAAATGACCCATGTTTGCAGTGGAATAATGCTCTTAGCCTGCTTTCTGCTCATAAAAAATTAGGGATCTGGAGATTGCATTTTGAAATGTCCCTGTCCCTTTTAGTCTAGTATGATGGTGTTTCTCTTAAAAACTGTTTTCCCTGTATGTTATTGTGGTGCATTCTTTTTTTTAATTTATTTTATTGAAGTATAGTTGATTTACAGTGTTGTGTTAATTTCTGCTGTACAGCAAAGTGATTCAGTTATACATATATACATACATACACACTCATATATGTATATATATTATTTTTCATATTCTTTTCCATTATGGTTTATTACAGGGTATTGAATATAGTTCCCTGTGCTGTACAGTAGGACCTAGTTATTTATTCATTCTGTATATAATAGTTTGCATCTGCTAATCCCAGACTCCCATGGCATCCCCCCCCACCCCTTGGCAACCACAAGTCTTTTCTCTATGTTTATAGTCTGTTTCTGTTTCGTAGATAAGTTCATTTGTGTCATATGTGTATTCTTTTACCCAAAAGTCAATATACATGATTCTTTCTAAGATAGATCTTATTTTACTTAAGTTGTTTTAGGCTTCTGCAGGACAGTACCCTCAAGATTATAAGTTCTTTTGTCTAATTAGGAGCATTTTTGAAGAATATTTAAATCTTTCTGAGATTTTAACAAAGGGTTTTATAGCACACCCTTGATTTGACTTTTACTCTGAAGCTACATTTCATTGTCAATACCATGGTCTTGATCTTTGTCCTAAAGTAATTTCTTTGTTTGAGAATTTTTTTTGAGAACGAGAGATAGTGTCCTGGACCCTCTATATATTTTCTAATTTTTGCTTTAGAATTGATCAGTTCTTTCTTTAACTCTTCTTTCTTCTTTCAGTACCTTATTATATATCCAACCCTAATATAAGCGAAACAGTTCTTTTATCATTCTGGCTGGAAATTTCCTCAGCCACATCCACAAGTTTAGTAGGTATGTTTTTAACCTTGCAAGTTACTCCAGCCCCGAGTTTTGTGAGTTGTTCTGTCACTGTGTAAAAGAGTTCCTTCCCCCCTTTCCAGCCCCCAGTATCAGTTTTCCAACCTCACTGCCTTTTATAGCCTCCACTAACAGATTGTTTGCCATTCCTCCAGGCTTCACCTATAGCCTTCTTCCTACTTTTCTGGTATCCAACAATAGTGTCTTTACCACCCTTCAACTTCTGCTTACCTGCTGGACCCAAAGCCAGTGCTAAATGTTTTTAGTTTTTGTTGTTGCATCACCTTGCTTGCAGGTGTTTCTATTACTGCATATCAAACTACCCCCAAATTTAGTGAATTAAAACAGTAATGGTTTATTATTTCTCACAATTCATGGGTTTGCTGCACTCAGCTGGGCAGTGTCTCTGTTTGATGTCATGTTGCTTAAGGTCTGTCAAGTGGCTGCATTCATGTGGGAGCTCAGCTAGAGCTAGAAATGTCCAAGATAGTTTTTCTCACATGTCTGTTGCCCTGTCATTCACTAGTCTAGCCCAAGCTTCTTTATATGGTGACTGGGAACCAAGCAGGCAAAAGCAAAAACAGTTAGGCTTGTTACAGGCTGGGATTATAAACCCTTGAAGTTTTTTCAGCTTATTCTGTAAGGAAGTCCTAGTCAGTAGGCTAGTCCGTATTCAGGGGGAGGAGTGGCATAGAGTAGGAGAAATTGTCTGCAGCCATTTATGAAAGTAATCCAACACAATATTCAATTTTTGTAAATGTTCTAATGACATAGTGCACATTTTCTGTTGCTAGATATACCAGTCAACTTTTCATTAATAACAAATTACTCCAAAGCTTAGTGATTTAAAATAGCAGATAGTCGTTATTTCTCTTAGTGGCTGGATAGGTGTTCTCTCTGGGCAGGCATGGTATGTATGGAATCCCAGCTGGGGCATCTGGGACAGATAGGACCTCTTTTAGTCTTATCTTCCAGGAGGCCAGCCCTGGGTAGTCTACAGAAGGATTCTCAGTAGAAAGAGAACAAAACAAAGCTGGAAGACTTTCTTGAGGCCTAAACTCAGACCTCAGATAGTGCTATTTGCATTGCATCCTATTGGCCAAAGCAAGTCACAGGCTAGCCTATTTTCAAGGGGTGAAGAAATAGATTTCACCTTTGGGAGCTACTGCAGAGAATTTATGGCTATTTGTAGCCTACCACAGTGGGGTATATATTTTTTCCCTTTCTTTCTGTCCTCCTCTTATTTTCTCTCTTTACAAAATTCAATTACATCTAGGTTATTTTAATTCTCTGTACCTTTATTAGAAAATAGGCTAGACTGCTATATAAAGAGATCCCATATAATTCAATGGCTTAAGCAAGATAGAATATTATTTTCCTCTCATTGAAAGTTTGGGTAAGTGGTTTCAGGTGGGTATAATAGTTTGATGTTTCTGGGACCCCGTCTCTTCACTTCTTGCTCTTATTTCTCATTGAAGTCTAGAAATTTTTATTACATCTTAAATTTTAAAATTTATCTCAAGGAAGTTTTATTTACCTATTTATTTTATTATTGTTTATCTTTCTTCTTCTTTTTATCCCTCTGGAACTGATATTTCAATATTATAATTCCTAGGTCTGTTCTTTTATTTTTCCCCTTTCATTTCTCCTGAAGCAATTTGTATATGTATGTTTGTGGGTTTTTTTTTAAATTATAGTTGATGTACAGTATTATGATAGTTTCAGGTGAGCTACATGGTGATTCCACATTTACATACATTATGAAATTATCACCATGATAAGTCTATTAACCACCTGTCCCCACACAAAGTTCTTACAATGTTATTTACCATATTCCTTCAGTGTATGTAACATTCCCCATGGCTAATTTATTTTTTAACTGGAGGTTTGTATCTCTTGATACCCTTCACCTATTTCACTCCCCCCAACCTGGTAATCACCAATTTGTTCTTTGTATCCGAGTCTGTTTTCATTTCATTTTGTCTGTTTGTTTTGTTTTTTAGATGATAATATAAGTGAGATCATATGGTATTTGTCTTTCTCTGTCTGACTTATTTCACTTAGCATAATACACTCTAGGTCCATCCATGTTCCAAATGGCAAGATTCCATTTTTTATGGCTGAGTAATAGTCCATTGTGTATGTGTATATATGTGTATGTGTTCATCTTGCATTTTCTTTATCCATTCATTTGTTGATGGACACTTAGTTTGCTTCCATATCTTGGCTATTGTAAATAATGCTGTAATGAACATAGGGGTGCATATATTATTTGAATTAGTGGGGTTTTTTGGCAGGGTAAATACCTAGAAGTGAAAATACTGGATCATATGGCACTTCTATTTTTAATTTTTTTGAGGAATCTCCCTGCTGTTTTCCACAGTGGCTGTACCAATTTACATTCCCACCAACAGTGTATTAGGATTCCCTTTTCTTCACATCCTTGCCAACCCTTGTCATATATATATTTATTTATTTATTTTGGCTGCACTGTGCGGCATGTGGGATATTAGTTCCCCAACCAGGCATTGAACCTGTGCCCCTTGCAGTGGAAGTGTGGAGTGTTAACCACTGCACTGCCAGGGATGTCCCCAACCCTTGTTATTTCTTGTCTTTTTGATGATCATTCTGACAGGTATAAGGGAGTATCTCACTGTGGTTTTTGTGTGTATTTTCCAGATGATTAGTGATGTTGAGCATCTTTTCATGAACTGATTGGCTATCTGTATATCTTCTTTGGAAGAATGTCTTTTTAGGTACTCTGCCCATTTTTTTAATAGATTGTTTGTCTTTTTGATATTGACTTGTATGAGTTCTTTGTGTATTTTGGATATTTACCCCTTATCCGATATATCATTTGCAAATATCTTCTCCCATTCAGTAGGTAGCCTTATTGTTTTGTTGATACCTTCACTGCGCAGAAGCTTTTTAGTTTAATGTAATTCCGTTTGTTTATTTTTGCTTTTGTTTCCCTTCCCTGAGGAGACATATACAAAAAATATGGCTAAGAGCAGTTTCAAAGAGGTTACTGTCTATGTTCTCTTCTAGAAGTTTTATGGTTTCAGGTCTTACATTTATGCCTTTAATCCATTTCAGGTGGATTTTTTGGTATATGGTGTGAAAAATAGTCCAGTTTGACTCTATTCCATGCAGCTGTCCAGTATTCCAAACACCAGTTATTGAAGAGGCAGTCTTTTCCTCATTGTATATTCTTGCTTCCTTTGTCATAGATTAGTTGCCCATATAAGTGTGGCTTTAGTTTGGGGCTCTCTGTTCGGTTCCATTGATCTATGTGTCTGTTTTTGCTCCAGTACCATCCTGTTTTAATTAGTATAGCTTTGTAGTACAGTTTGAAATCAGGGGATGTGATACCTCCAGCTTATTCTTCTTTTCTCAAGATTGTTTTGGCTATTCAGGATCTTTTATGTTACCATAGAAATCTTAGAATTATTTGTTCTTATTTGTGAAAAATGCCATTGATATTTTGATAGAGATTACATTGAAGTCATTGAATTCCTGGGGTGGTATGGTCATTTTAACAATATTAATTCTTCCAATCCACAAACACAGAATATTTTTCCATTTGTGGAAATTCTTTCATCATTCTTATAAATTTCAGGGTATGAGTCTTTTATATTTTTGGTTAGATTTATTCCTAGGTATTATATTCTTTTTGAAGCAATTGTAATTAACATTGTTTTCTTAAGTTCTCTTTCTGATAGCTTGTTATTCTGTATACTGATTTTGTATCCTGCAACCTTAATAGTTTTTTGGTGAAGTCTTTGGGGGTTTTTATAATAGTATTACATCATTTGCAAATAATGACAATTTTACTTCTTCCTTTACAATTTGGATTATTTTTCTTGCATAATTGCTCTAGCTAGGACTTCCAACACTATGTTGGATAATGTGGTGAGTACGGGCATCCTTGTCTTGTTCCTGATCTTAGAGGAAAGGTTTTCAGCTTTTCACCATTGAGTATTATGTTATCTGTATGTTTGTCATATATAGCCTTTATTACATTGAGGTACATTCTCTCTATACCCACTTTGTTGAAATTTTTTATCAAAAATAAATGTTGAATTTTGTCAAGTGCTTTTCTGCATCTATTTAGATGATTATGTAATATTTATTCCTTGTTTTTTTTTTAATGTGGTATATTACATTGATTGATTTTCGGATGTTAAACCATCCTAGCATCTCTGTTTGGAATCCCACTGAATCGTGATGTATGATCCTTTTAATGTATTGTTGAATTTCATTTGCTAATACTTTGTAGAGAAATTTTGCATCTATGTTCATCAGTGATATTGACCTATAATTTTCTTTTTTGGAGTGTTTTTGCCTGGTTTTGGTATTGGGGTAATGCTGGCTTTGTAAAGTGCATTTGGAAATGTTCCCTCCTTCTCAGTTTGTTGGAGTAATTTGAGAAGGATATGTATTAACTCTTAAAACATTTGGTAGAATTCACCGGTGAAGCCATCACATTTGGAATTTTGTTGGGAGTTTTAGAATTTTTATTTCAATTTCATTATTATAAATCGGTTTATTCATATTTTCTATTTCTTTCTGATTCAGTCTTGGAAGATTGTATGTTTCTAGAAATTTTTTCTAGGTTGTCTAATTTGTTGGCATATAATTGTTCATACTGTTCTCTTATGGTTATTTGTATTTTTGTGGTGTCAATTATAATTTCTCCTCTTTAATTTCTGATTTTATTTATTTACACACTCTTTTTTTTCTTGATGATTCTGACAAAAGTTTTGTCTGTTTTGTTTTCTTTACAAAGAACCACCTCTTAGTTTCATTGGTCCTTTATGGGTTTTTTTAGCTTCTATTTCATTTATTTCTGCACTGATAATTATTATTTCCTTCCTTCTACTAACTTTTGCTTTGTTTGTTCTTTTCCTAGTTCCTTTAAATATAAAGTTATATTGTTTATTTGTGATTTTTCTTGTTTCTTAAAGTAGGCCTGTATTGCTGTGAATTTCCCTTTTAGAACTGCTTCTGCTGTGTCCCATAGATTTTGGAGTTGTTTTTCATTTTTCTTATTTCCCCTTTGATTTCTCCATTGGCACATTGGTTGTTGAAGTAGCATGTTGTTTAGTCTCCATGTGTTTGTGTTTTTATCCAGTTTTCTTCTTGTAATTAACTTCTGGTTACATACCACTGTGGTCAGAAAAAATGCTTGGTATGCTTTCAGTCTGCTTACTTTTATCCAGACTTGTTTTGTGGAATGGAATGTTCTGTATATATCTAGTAAGTTCATCTGATTGAATGTGTCATTTAAGGCCTGTGTTTCCTTATTGATTTTTGTCTGAATTTTCTATCCATTGATGTAAGTGGGGGTATTAAAGTCCCCTACTATTATTCTATTGCTGTTTATATCTCTCTTTATTTCTGTTAATATTTGTTTTATATATGTAGGAGCTCCTATGTTGCATGCATAAAGTTTACAAGTGTTATATTCTCTTGTTGGATTGATCTCTTTTGTTACAGTCTTTTTAAAAGTCTACTTTGTCTGATATAAGTATTGCTACCCAGCTATCTCTTTGTTTTCATTTGTATCATTATCTTTTTCCATTCTTTCACTTCCATTTGGTAGGTTTGAGTGAGTCTCCTATAGACACATATATAATGTTTTTTTTTTTTTAATCCATTCAGCCACCTTATATCTTTTGAATGGAGAGTTTAGTCCTTTTACATTTAAAGTAAATTTGACATGTATGTACTTATTGCCATTTCGTTAATTGTTTTCTGGCTGTTTTTGTAGTTCTCTGTTCTTTTCTTCCTCTCTTTCTCTGTTCTCATGTGATTTGATTGTTTTCTTTAGTTTTAGTTTTTTTTCTCATTTTCTTTTGTTTATCCACTATAAGTTTTTTCTTTGAGGTTACTGTGAGGTTTTCATATAACATCCTATGTATATAACAGTCTCTTGTAAGTTGATAGTAAATTATGAGTTACATTCCAAAGCTTTATATTTTTTACTACCCCCCAAGGTTTTTATATTTTTGATGACACATTTTACATATTTTAATTCTATGTACCCCTTGACTATTGTATTTTAATTACTTTTACTACTTTTGTCTTTTATCCTGTGTACTTGCTTTATAAGTGAACCAACCATCTGCTACCTTTATTATTTATTTACCTTTTCTGGTGAGATTTTTACTTTCATATTTTTTCTTACTATTAATTAGTTCCTTTTCTTTTTAGTTTAGAGAAGTCCCTTTAACATTTTTCTAAGGCTGGTTTAATGGTGATAAACTTCTTTAGCTTTTGATTGTGTGTAAAACTCTTAATCTCTCCTTCATTTCCTAATGATAACCTAGCCAGGTAGAGAATTCTTGGTTGGTTTCTTTTTTTCTTTCAGTACTTTGAATATGTCATTCCACTCCCTTTTGGCCTACAAAGTTTCTGATGAAAAATCTTTTCATAGCCTTATGGGGTTTTCCTTGTACCTAATAAGTTGCTTTTCTCTTGCTGCTTTTAAGATTTTCTCTTTATCTTTAACTTGTACCATTTTAATTACAAAGTATAGCGGTGTGTTTCTCTTTGTGTTCATGTTATTTGGAATTCTCTTTGTTTTCTGGACCTGGATGTCTGTTTTCTTCCCCAGATTAGAGAATTTTTCAGCCATTATTTCTTCAAGTAATTTTTCTGGCCTTTTCTCTCTCTTTTCTCCTTTTGGGGACCCCCATAAATGCAAATGTTATTTTGTTTAATGTTGTCCTAGAGGTCCCTTAAGGTATCCTCACTTTTTAAAATTCTTTTTTCATTTTGCTGCTCTTTCTGGGTGTTTTCCATTGCTTTGTCTTCCTACTTGCTTATTTGTGCTTCTTTTTCATCCATTCTGATGTTGAACCTATCTAGCTTGTTTTTCAGTTCATTATAACTTCCTGTTTGGTATTTTCTTATATTTTTTGTCTCTTTGTTGAAGGTCTCACTATGCTCATTCATTCCTTTCCTGAAATTGGTGAGCTTTTTTATGATCATTGCTTTAAAATCTTTTAGGTTGAAACTCTTTTAGGTTGGTCATCTCTGTTTTATTAAGGCCTTTTTCTGGGGATTCGCCTTGGTCTATAGCTTTGAACATATATTCCTCTGTCTCTTCATTTTGCCTGTCTCTCTGTGTTTGTCTATAGGTATTAGGGGAAGTAACTACCTCCTGCAGCCTTGAAGGAGTGGTCTTGTGTAGGAGCTGTTCTGTGTGGCCTAAAAGTGCAATCTTCCCTGACCACAAGAGTCAGGCACTTCATGGGCATCCCTCACAGTGGGCTGCATCAACCAGCTGCGATGCAACCAAGGCTGGTGCACAGGTTTGAGTCACTTGCCTGTCCTGGTTGTAGCTAGGTCTCTGTGTGGGCTAGGTAGAACTTGGGGCCCTTGCCTGGCCAAGTTGTGGCCTGTTTACTGCATGGGCAGAGCGGGGTTCAGAACGTTTACCCATCCTGGTTTTGTGGGGGGTGCTGTTTGATTAATTCTTGAAGTGTTTCTGTTATCGATGGTGTGCCATGCCCTGTCAGTGTTCCAAGGGGAGGAATCTGATTTAACACCTAGTTTCAGGTTGATTGGATGCCAGGCCCTCAGGTAGTAGCTTTTAAAGTGTGCAGATATATACTGTGCTGTGGGGCCACAATTGTAATCCCTGCTGGTCTCCAGACCAGGAGATCTGGAGGTGTCCCCTGGGCAACATTTGCAAAAAGCAAAGCTCCTGATGAGTATATAAGCTCCTTCCTCAGAAGTCTTGTCAAGCTGTGGTGAGGCCAAGGGGGTACACAAACCTGATGTCTCCCTGGTTACGTTTCCTGGGAGTGTGTCCTTAGCCTCCGCAAGTGTGGTAAACCTGAAGCCTGTCCCTCAGGGTGAAGCTCCAGGCTGAGGGTGGTGGCCTGCCAATAACTGTCTCCATGTTACAGTCCCATGGAACTCAGGAACACCAGCCCCATGGGCCACTGGGGCTAAGTGATCAGGGGGTTTCCCTTGTGTAGATTGTGTACTCCCACTGGCTTTAGCTGGGTAGCTGGAGAGTGTAGGGGGTGGGTCTTGCTCTCTTGCTTCAGGAAGGCAATGGGAAAATGACCTGACTGCCTGCCCACAGGCTTTAGCAATGCAGCATTGAGAGTGCCTTGTCTGTGTGCATGCATTGGGTTTAGACCCTGACTTCTCAGTCTTGCCACCCTCAGTTTAGGGGGCAGGGGAGTGTTGAGTCAGATTTAGGCTGGGAGAGGGATAATACCATGACTGCTTGCATTCATCAGCCCCAGCCAGAGGGAGGGGGAGTATAGTAGTTGCCTGCACTTGCAGACTTTAGCTAGGTTGCAGGAAAATGCTGTGACCATTCGTTCCTATCCATCCTAGCCAGGGAGTGGGGGAACACTGCAGCCTCTGGAGCTCTCTGGCTTCAGTAGTGCAGTGGGGTATTGCCATGATTGGCTCACCCCTGCATCCAAGCTGTAAGCCTGTGCTAGCAGGTTAGGTGGGGAGTGCAATAATGGTGTCTGACAGTGCTTCTGTTTCTGGGGAGTGTTTCTGTTGTCCACCACCCCTCCAGCTGATGCTTTTAGATTTGAAAATGACTCCTCTTCACATATAATCATGACACTTTTCAGACCGCTGTTATTTCCCTGGGTCTCCAGGTGAGTGAGACCACATGTCAACCCTTTGCGGGGAGGGGGTTCTCAGTTTTCTATAGCACTTTGGGACCGTTGGATGTCAGCCCCATTGGTTTTCAAAGCAAGGCATTTCAGGGGTTCCTCTCTCTGGTGTAGATCCCAGGAGCCAGGGTGCTTGATACGGGAGGCATCCCTTGCTCCTCTGGGAAAAGTGCCTGTCTGGTGAGATCCCTCTCTAAAGTGTGCTGTCATGCTGGGGGTAGGGTTTCTGGTGAGAGTGTTTCTTTGCCTCTCCTACCTGTCTTGATATAGTCCCTTTTTATTCTTTGTTGTGGAGCACTTGTTTGGCTAGTTCTAAAGTTCTTTTCAGAGGGAACTGATCTGTATGTAGGTATATATTTGCTGATTCCATGGTAGGAGGTAAGTCCAGGCTCTTGCTGTGCCCCATCTTTAACCACCTTTCCTGTAAATTTTCTTTTCTTTTAAGAGTAAGTCTCATTTTCCTGTTTCTTCAGATTCAAATAATTCTTAATTGTATCTTGGATATTGTGAATGTCATGTTGTTGAAGCTCTGGATTCTGCTATATTCTTCTTATGATTGGTACTATTTTTGTTGATTTATTTTGCTTTAATTTATTATTAACATGATTGAGTGCAAAATGAAAATTCTGTATTTAGGCAGCAGCTTAAATCACATTTAATTTCTTATAGCTTTGCTAGGCTGTTTAGAATCTTCCTTATGCATATATGCTTAAGGGGTCAGGGGTAGATTTGTGTAGTTTGTACAAATGGTTTCGGGCGCCCTGTCTCCAGCTCCCTTCTTTGTGTGATTTCCCCTAACCTTTCCAGTGGCTGTGGTTGCCCTGAACTCTGTACCCTGGTTTGTAAGGTCTAAAAACTCAGGTTTGTTTGTTTGTTTGTTTGTTTTAATTAGCTATTAGGGTTCTGCCTGGCTCAGAGGGTTTGCCCTCAGATTAGAAGCTGGGAAACAAGGATCTTATGTAGGACTCTTCCCTTCTTCCAAGTGTCAGCTTCTCTCAAGAATCTACCTACTCTTGTTTGCTCTCTAGTGTTGATATTTGTATT
Source organism: Monodon monoceros (assembly GCF_005190385.1). Classification (NCBI taxonomy): domain Eukaryota; kingdom Metazoa; phylum Chordata; class Mammalia; order Artiodactyla; family Monodontidae; genus Monodon; species Monodon monoceros. Next base: position 16,239,165 of record NW_021703778.1, read on the forward strand.
TTGTTTAGAGTTTGTGGTTGTTATGTGTGACAGGGTTTGTCCAGTAGGAACTTGCTCTGCTATACCAGAATCAAAACCAGGGACTTTTTATTTTTAACTTTTTATTTTATATTGGAGTATAGTTGATTAACAACGTTGTGTTAATTTCAGGTGTACAACAAAGTGATTCAGCTACATATACATGTATCTATTCTTCAAATTCTTTTCCCAATTAGGTTGTTAATAGAATATTGAGCAGAGTTCCCTGTGCTAGTTCCTTATTGGTTATCCATTTAAAATATAGCAGTGTGTACATGTCAATCCCAAACTCCCTAACTATCCCTTCCACCCACCCTTCCCTTATAGTAACCATAAGTTCGTTCTCTAAGTCTGTGAGCCTGTTTCTGTTTTGTAAGTAAGTTCATTTGTATCACTTTTTTTTTTTTGCAAATGATGTGACAAATGATTAATCTCCATAATTTACAAACAGCTCATGTGGCTTAATATCATCAAAACAAACAACCCAATCAAAAAATGTGCAGAAAACCTAAATAGACATTTCTCCAAAGAAGGCATACAGATGGCCAAGAGACACATGAAAAGATGTTCAACATTGCTAATTATTAGAGAAATGCATCAAAACTACAATGAGATATCATCTCACACCAGTCTGAATGGCTATCATCAAAAAAAAAGGAAAGAAAGAAACTGGGGATTTTAGATATGGTTCCTCAAGCTGTCTTCCATCTGATGGAGAATTCTTGAGACTTTCCATGCATAGTAGAATCTACTCATTCTCACAAAATCAGAACTATATTTCTTTTGTGTTAAGAGTAGAGTTGCTTCTTTTCTTAAAATTTGAAATATTTGTATTTAAATATTTCAGGCCTTGAGAAAAGGAGTAATGAAATGTTTACTGTAGTTATAATTTCGTAGATTCAAGGTCACTTTTCCTATGGAAAATCAATAGGAAGCTATAGCTACAGAAGTTATCCACCATTCTGCCTGAGAAGTGTGCAGTAAATGTTTATGCTCAAATCATCATCTTGGCTATCTATGCACTTTAGAAAAGTAATAATTATGATAATAAATTAATAAAAATACCAATGAATACTTTCCCCCCATATTACATCCTAGGAAGTAGCACATGCTCTGAAAATTGAGAACAGAGTTCTTCGGGAACAACTGAAACAAGCTTTACAGGTAAAAAGATATCATGTTCCTTTGAAATTGTTAACAAGGGAAGAAAATATCTATAAACAACTTTTTAAATGAATAATTTTAACTTTGTAAACTAATAGGTCTATATATTGTATTATTTTGCCAGGTTTAAAGTATTCTCATTTTATGCAATGGAAATATATTAATAAAATTTAGTATGTATTCTTTCCAAAACAGTAAGCTAGAAAGAAAATTGATATACAAGCTTAAAGCAATTTATTTCTAGATACAAATGGGTTTTTTTTGAAATTAGCATAATTATTATAGGATATATTGAGATAAGAAACTGGTGATTTCACAGAAGAACAATTAAGGAGGATTTGCTCATCCAAAAGTCAATATAAAATATAAAAACACAATAACTAAAGCAGCGTGGTTCTGGATTTGGTACTGAATGAAAAGTCCAGAAACAGATTCAAATGAATATAGTAATTCTATAGTTTATAGTTTTAGTTATTAAAATTTTTTCATAGAAGGATAAAATAGTCACAATAAACTACTGTGAAAACATTGTTGGGTTTCTAGTTAATGTAATACACTAAAATAAGTTGCGGATTGGTTTAAGATCCAAAAGTAATAAATGAACTATTAATATATTGGAAGAAACACTGAGTAACAATTACATGTCTTGGCTAGAACAAGGCTTCCTAAGCATTATACCATAAAGGAATATGTTAATATATTTGGCTATATATAAAATAAAACTTTTTATGGTTAAAAAATTCATGAGATACAAAGATAAATGGAAAATCTTTACAAAATGTTTTATATCAAGATCTTTTACAAATCTACAGGAAATATGGATATTCTTCCTCCTAAATAGACAAAGGACACAAATAGGCAAGTCATAATTGAGAAACACACATGGTCAATAAATGCATACAAATATATTCATCCTTACTAGTTATCAAATAAATGCATTTTAAAATAGCGGAGGGATACATATTTTTTACCTACCATTTTGTTAAAAATTTAAGGAACAGAAATAACGAGTATTTGTGGATTTATGCTGCAATGAGCAGTCTTTCACATACTTCTATTGTCAGTATGGATTGATACTTTTCTGGAAGAAAATACATAACAAAAATCTTGGAAAGACATAGTCTTTACAGTGAACCATTCCATTTCTAAAAATTTATTGTAAAAAAGAAAAAAATGTACAAAGATTTTGTACAAGTATGTAGAATAGAAAAATTTTAATAGCAAATTTTTAAAAATTACCAATATGTCCACTGATAAGAAATTTGCTAAATTAATTAAGGTATATTATTAAAATATATTTCTGTTAGCTATTCTGATTTGGATGTATATTTATCATCATGAAAACATACCTTATGACATTATTTAATGAAAAGAGCATATTATGCCTCTATGTATAGTATGATCCAATCTAGATAAAAGTTTAAAAATACATATACACATATGCACTAGCTATAATTAGAAATACTTAAAAAGAGTATATATCAACATGTTAACAGTGAGCTTTCTGTGTGTGGTGAGACTGTGAACTTTTTTCTTTCTTTCATACAAATAACTTCTGTTAAAGTGACATTAAAAAATTTATTCTAGAAATAAATTACTTTTCACATTTTCTTTTATTATTTGGCATTACAGATCTTAATTATCTTGGGTACATTCTTGTATAATGTATGCATTTTATTAACTTTTATTGTACCTGTATTATAATTAGAGCCTTAAAAAACAGTGGCCAGTAGAACCTCTTACGTATAAAAATAGCCCTTTAAGTAGAAGAGGTTTCTTCATAGTTTTAAATTTTAATTTGGATCTGTTAAACTATGGATTATACCAGTGGTTTAACTTAGTTTCCTCTAACTCTGTAAAAATAAAATTAAGAACCAGTGTGTCCATGAATATATGAAGATTCCTGAAAGTTGTCGTGTTGGCAGGAAAATGTCATAGAAATAATCCTTGACAAAGTTACTTTTTTAAAAACAGGAAGCTGAAAGAGCTAAGGAGCAACTTGGCTATTTCCAAAATCAAGAAATGGAGTTACTTAAAAGTGAGGGAAAGACCAAGACAACAGCAGAAATGGGTATTGATAAAATAAAAGTTAAAGGTGAAGATTCAAAATATATACCATTGGAGAAAGACACAAGAAAAACACTAGTGGCAGATTCAGGTGGACAAAAAGAAAATGATAAAATTAAACATCCACAGGTAAGGAAATAACCAAAACAGTAATAAGTGTTGTAAGAAGTTTAACCTTTTATATTATTATTTACTTCACTTGTATATTATTATAATTTTTTTTTTTTTTTTGCGGTACCCGGGCCTCTCACTGTTGTGGCCTCTCCCGTTGCGGAGCAACAGGCTCTGGATGCGCAGGCCCAGCAGCCATGGCTCACGGGCCTAGCTGCTCTGTGGCATGTGGGATCTTCCCGGACTGGGGCACGAACCCGTGTCCCCTGCATTGGCAGGCGGACTCTCAACCACTGCGCCACCAGGGAAGCCCTGTATATTATTTAAAAAATTTTTCTATGCACTATCTTTTGCTTGGAATTTTGCCTTTTGCTTTTTGGTTATATCAGTTCATTATTATATGGAATTTGAATCTATAAATTAACTGTGTATTGATTTTTGTGGGTTTTTGGTAATCCAGATATTTCCTTTTTTGTTCAGAACAGTTGATCCAATACAGACTTGTCAGATATAAAATAATGTTTTATCTTTAAACATTTTTTATTGAGGTATAATTGACATACATTATATTATTTTCAGGTATACAATATGATGATTCAGTATTTACATATATTGTAACTCAATCACCACAAGTCTAGGTAACATGAATCACTATACATAATTACAGAACTTTTTTTCTTGTAATGAGAACTTTTAACATTTACTCTGTTAGCAACTTTCAAATATGCAGTGTAGTATTATTAACTGTCGTCACTATGCTGTACATTACATCCCCTAGACTTGTTTATTTTACAAGTGGAAGTTTGTACCTTTTGACTCCCTTCACCCATTTTGCCCAGCCCCCACCCCCAGTTCCTGCCTCTGGCAACTACCAATCTGTTCTCTGTATCTATGCGCTTAGTTTTTGTTTTATTTTGTGTTAGATTCCACATGTAAGTGAGATCATATGGTATTTGTCTTTCCCTGTCTGACTTATTTGACTTAGCATAATCCTCTCAAGGTCCATCCATGTTGTCACAAATGGCAAGGTTTCATTGTTTTTCATGGCTGAATAATATTTTACTGTGTGTGTGTGCACGTGTGCGTGTGTGCATGCACTTATGTATGTGTGTGTGTATATATATATATATAATATTTTCTTTATCTGTTCACCCAACAGTGGACACATAGGCTGTTCCCATACCTTGGCTAATGTAAATAATGCTGCATTAAACATGGGACTGCATATATCTTCTCCAGTTAGTGTTGTCATTTACTTTGGAAAAATATCCAGAAGTGGATATTTCCTGGATCATCTGGTAGTTGTATTTTTAGTTTTTCTGAGGAACCTCCATACTCTTTTCCATAGTGGCTGCACCAATTTACATTCCCACCAACAGTGCACAAGGGTTTCCTTTTACCTATTCTCACCAACACTTTGTTATTTCTTGTCTTTATGCCAATAGCAATTCTGACAGGTGTGAGGTGATGTCTCATTGTGGTTTGGATTTGCATTTCCCTGTTGATTAGTGATTTTGAGCATCTTTTCATGTACCTATTGGCCATATGTATGTCTTCTTTGGAAAAATGTCTGTTCAGATCATCTGCTCATTTTTTACTCAGATTGAAACTATTTTTTTTTTGCAATTGAGTTTTATGAGTTCTTTATGTATTTTGGATATTAACCCTTTATTAGATATATGATTTTCCCCAATTTAGTAGGTTGCCATTTCATTATGTTGATAGTTTCCTTTGCTCTGCAGAAGCTTTTTCGTTTGATGTAGTTCCACTTGTTTATTTTTGCTTTTGATGTCTTGCTTTTGGTGTCAAACCCCCCAAATTCAATAAGACCTATGTCAAGGAATTTACCGTCTATGTTTCTTTTAGAAGTTTTATGATTTCATGTCTTACATTCAAGTGTTTAATTCGTTTGGAGTTAATTTTTTTGTATGGTGTAAGAAAGTGGTCCAGTTTCATTCTTTGCATGTGGTTTTCCAGTTTCCCAACACCATTCATCAAAGAGACTGTCCTTTCTCCGTTGTATATTCTTGGCTCCTTCATCATAAATTGATTGACCATATATGTGTGGGTTTATTTCTGGGCTCTCTACTCTGTTCCATTGATTGATGTCTGTTTTTCCCCCCATATCATACTGTTTTGATTTCCATAGCTTTGTAATATCGTTTGAAGTCAGGGCACATGATGCCTCCAGCTTTGTTCTTCTTTCTCAAGATTGCTTTGACTATTCAGGGTCTTTTATGGTTCCATACAAATTTCAGGATTGTTTGTTCTATTTCTGTGAATATGCCATTCAAAATTTGATAAGGAATGCCTCAAACCTGATGATTGTTTTCAGTATTATGGACATTTTAACAATATTAATTCTTCCAATCCATGAGCATGGAATATCTTTCCACTTATTTGTGTCTTGCGCCATCAAGGACATATAGTTTTCAGTGTACAGGTCTTTCACTTCCTTTGTTAAATTTATTCCTAGCTATTTTATTCTTTTTGATGCAATTGTAAGTGGCATTGTTTTCTTAAGTTCTCTTTTGGATAGTTCATTTTTATTGTATAGGAATGCAATAGATTTTTGTTAATCAGTTTTGTATCCTGCAACTTTATATTTATAACAGTTTTTTGGTAGTCTTTAGGGTTTTCTCTATCATGTCATCTGCAAATAGTGACAGATTTATTTTCTCCTTTCCAGTGTAGATGCCTTTTATTATTATTATTATTATTTTGCCAAATTGCTGTGACTAGGACTTCCAATAATATGTTTGCTAAAAGTGGCAAGAGTGGGCATCCTTTTCTTCTTCCTGATCTTAGAGGAATTGCTTTCAGCTTTTCATCTTTGAGTATTACATTATCTGTGAGTTTTTTATACATGGCCTATTTTTTGTTGAGTACGTTTCCTCTATACCCACTTTGTTGAGAGTTTTTGTCATAAATAAATGTTGAATTTTGTGAAATGTTTTTTTCTTTTACAGCTATTGAGATGATCATACAACATTTATTCTTCATTTTGTTAATGTGGTATATCACATTGATTGATTTGTGGATATTGAACCATTTCTGCAGCCCTGGTAGAAATCCCTCTTGCTCGTGATGTATGATCCTTTTAATAGATTGTTGTTATCAGTTTGCTAACATTTTGTTGAGGATTTTTGCATCTGTGTTATTAAGGGATGTTTGTCTGTAATTTTCTTCTCTTGTGGTGACCTTGTCTGGTTTTGGTATCAGAGTAATGCTGGTCTTGTAAAACGAGTTTGGAAATATTTCCTCCTCTTTGTTGTTTGGATGAGTTTGAGAAAGATTGGTGTTTATCCTTCTGTGGATATTTGATGGAATTCACCAGGAAAGTGTCCTGGTCCTGGACTTTTGTTTGTAAGGAGTTTTATTTATTTATTTTCTTAAACATCTTTATTGGAGTATAATGCTTTACAGTGGTGTGTTAGTTTCTGCTGTATAACAAAGTGAGTCAACTATATGCATACATATATCCCAATATCTCCTCCCTCTTGCGTCTCCCTCCCACCCTCCCTATCCCACCCCTCTAGGTGGACACAAAGCACCGAGCTGATCTCCCTGTGCTATGCGGCTGCTTCCCACTAGCTATCTGTTTTACATTTGGTAGTGTATATATGTCCATGCCACTCTCTCACTTCGTCTCAGCTTACCTTTCCCCCTCCCTGTGTCCTCAAGTCCATCCTCTATGTCTGCATCTTTATTCCTGCATCTTTACTGTAGACAATTTCTCTGCTTTTAGTAAAAGTATCTGGATTTGAAGAAATCACTGTGAACAAACACTGGAAAATCTGATAGGTTCCAGGGAAAATGATCATTAGCTTTATAAATGTACTGAATATGAGGTTAAACTTAGTAGCAAGAACCCACAAGGCTATTTTCTTTTTTATACTGTTACTTGTATGTATTTATTGTAACAGCATGTATTCTTTGTAGAACATTTAAAATATTCAGAAAATAACAAGGAAAGAATAAATATCCCTAACAATGCCAATTTCCAGAGATAATAAATAAAATTATGGATTCATTATCCTTAATAGTAGTAATCAGTCTGTTCAATTTTTCTTTCTTCATGATTCAGTCTTAGAAGGTTGTATATTGTAGGAATTTATGAATTTATTCTTGATTGTCCATACTATTGGTGTATAATTGTCATAGTAGTCCCTTTGGATCCTTTGTATCTCTGTGATATCAGTTGTCATGTTTCCTCTTTTATTTCTGATTTTATTTATTTGAGCCTTTTATCTTTTTTTCTTTGTGAGTCTAGCTAATTGTCATTTTTGTTTATCTTTTCAAAGAACCAGCTCTTGGTTTTATTGATTATTTTTTGGTCATTTCTTTAGACTCCATTTCATTATTTCTGATGGGATCTTTGTTATTTCCTTTCTTCTACGAAAGTTGGGCTTTGTTCTTCTTTTTCTCAGAGTGTAAATTTATGTTATTTATTTGAAATTTTTCTTATTTGTGAGTTAAGCATTTATTACTATGAACTTTTCTCTTAAAACTGCTTTCATTGCATCCCCTATATTTCAGTATGTTGTATATCCATTTTCTTTTGTCTCAAGGTACTGTTTTAATTTCCTTCTTGACCCATTGGTTGTTCAGTAGCATGTTGTTTCATCTTCACATATTTGTACATTTTCCAGTTTTCTTCTTGTAATTTATTTCTATTTTCATAATATTGTGGTTGGAAAAGATAATATGATTTTACTCTAATCCTAAATTTGTTAAAACTTGTTTTGTGGCCTAACATGTAATCTATCCTGGAGAATGTTCTGTGTGCACTTGAGAAGAATCTGTATCCTGTTTCTTTTGGATGGAATGTTCTATATATATCTGTTAAGTTAATCTGATCTAATATGTCATTTAAAGACAATCCTTTCTTATTGATTTTCAGTTTGAATGATCTATTCGTTGATGTAAGTGGGGTATTAAAGTCCCCTACTATTATTGCATTGCTATATATTTCTCCCTTTAGGTCAATTAATAGTTGGTTTATATATTTGTTGCTCCTATATTGCATGCATAATATTACATCCTCTTGTTGGGTTGACCCCTTTATCATTATGTAATACCCTTCTTTGTCTCTTGTTATGGTTTCTGTTTCAAATTTTGTCTGATAGAAGTATAGCTACTCTAGCTTTCTTTTGGTTTCCACTTGCATGGAATATCCTTTTCCCATCCCTTCACTGTCTGTGCCTTATTTCTCTCTTCCCTTGTGGTTTGCTTTCTTTAGTGGTATGCTTAGATTCATGTCTTATCATCTTTTGTGTATCTGCTATAGGTTTTTGCATGGTGGTTACCTTGAGGCTTTCATGTAAAAAGTTATATTTGTAACAGTCTATTTTAAGTTGATAACAACTTCAGTTTAAATACATTCTAAAGCTCTACATTTTTACTCTCCCCCTGCCATGTTTCATGTTTTGGATGTCACATTTTACATCTTTTTGTCTTGTGTATTTCTTAACTAATTATTGTGGTTGCAGTTATTTTTACTGCTTTCGACTTCTGACTTTCACACTAACTTTATAAATGATTCATTCACTACGTTTACTATATATTTACCTTTGTCAGTGAGATTCACACTTTCACATGTTTTCTTGTTACTAATTAGCACCCTTTCTTTTTAGCTTAAAGAAGTCACTAAACATTTCTTGTTAGTCTTGTTTAGTGGTGATGAGCTCCTTTGGCTTTTGCTTGTCTGGAAAACTATCTCTATTTCAATTCTGAACAAAGATGTTGCCAGGTAGAGTACTGGATGGGAATCTTTTTCTTTCAGCACTTGGAGTATATCACAACACTCTATTCTGGCCTGTGATGTTTCTGCTGAAAAATATGCTGACTCCTTTTTTTTTCTTTTTCTTTTGTTTTAATTTTTTGGCCACACCATGCAGCATGCGGGATCTTAGTTCCCTGACCAGGGATCAAACCCGTACCCCCTGCAGTGGAAGCACAGAGTGGAGTCTTAACCACTGGACTGCCAGGGAAGTCCATATGCTGACTGTTTAATGGAGGTGCCCCGTTGCTTTTTTTTTCTTTCTTGCTGTTTTTAAAATTATCTCTTTGTCCTTAACTTTTGACATTTTAATTATAACGTGTCCTGGTGTGGACCTCTTTGAGTCCAGTTTATTTTGAATTCTCTGGCCTTCCTGGATCTGGATGCCTGTTTCTTTCCCCAGCTTAGGGATTTTGTACGCATTATTTCCTCAAAAAAGCTTTCTGCTTTTTCTCTCTCCTTCTTCTGGGAATCCTGTAATGTGACTGTTAGTCCACTTGATGTTGTCCTGTTAGTCCCTTAAGCTATCTTCACTTAAAAAATTTTTTTTTAATTTTTGCTGCTCTGATTAGGTGGGTTCCTGTGCCCTGTCTGAGTTCTCTTATCCTTTCTGCTGCTTCATCTAGTCTGCTCTTGAACCCCTCTAGTGTATTTTTCAGTTAATTTATTGTATTCTTTAGCTCTCTGGCTTCTATTTTTTAATTTTTATTTTTTTAAATTTATTTTATTGAAGTATACAGTAAGCCCCTTACATACGAATGAGTTCTGTTCCAAAAGCATGTTCATGAGTCCATTTTGTTGGCATAAGTTCAGGAAAGTTAGCCTACGTACCCAACTAACACAATTGTCTATATAGTACTGTACTGTAATAGGTTTATAATACTTTTCATACAGGTAATACATAAAAAACAAACACAAAAGTAAACATTTTTAATCTTATAGTACAGTGCCTTGAAAAGTACAGTAGAACAGTACAACAGCTGGCATCGAGTGAACAGGCAAAAAGAGTTATAGACTGGAGGAGGGAGTGGAGGTGGGAGATGGTAGAGCTGAAGGATCAGAAATAGGAGAGGGAGGGCAAGCTGCATTTTCACTCACGCCTGACATTGATGACACAGGTTCTGGTTCCTTGCTGGATTCAAGTCTAACTATCCTCTTGAAAAACGGTTCCAGTGATGTCTAGTTAGTAGTTCTTTTTTTCTTGTCATAGATGACATGGTAGCTCTGGATTGCATTCTGAATGGCTGCTGCAACCTTCATGAGTACTGTTCTACATTCAGGTCCTATGCCTCAAAAACTAACATTGCTTCCTCAAATAAAGAAAATCCCCTTGCCATTTCCTGCACTGTGAATCTCTTCAGTTCTTCAGTACTTCTTCTTCTTGTCGCTCCACTCTCTCAATTATTTTCACTTTTGTTTCCATTATTATCGCTTGGTGCTTCTTAGCAGTACCAGCTACATCACCACTGCTTTTACACTTGCTTCCGGACATCCTGGGCTTGAAATAAAGATACTGTACTGCTGTACTCCATACAGTGCTGTACAGTAAAGTACACAAAAGCACAACCACTTGTAGAGGATGCATGCACATGACAGTTTACACCAGACATGTGAACTAACTTACGTGATTGGACATGCAAACGCATGTTCACATCTTTGAAAGTTCGCAATTTGAAGGTTCATATGTAGGGGACTTACTGTAGTTGATTTACAATGTTTTGTTAATTTCTGCTGTACAGCACAATGATTCAGTTATATGTGTGTGTGTGTGTGCGTGTGTGTGTGTGTATATATATATATACACACACACGCACGCACACACACGCACGCACACACACGCACATACATTCTTTTTCATATTCTTTTCCATTATACTTTATCACAGGATATTGAATATAGTTCCCTGGGCTATAAATTAGGAACTTGTGGTTTATCCATTCTGTATAATTTATCCCTCCCCTACCCTCTTTCCCCTCTGGTAACCATAAGTTTGTTTTCTGTGTCTGTGAGTCTGTTTCTGTTTTGTAGATAAGTTCATTTATGTCACATTTTAGATTCCACATATAAGTGATATCATATGGTATGTCTTTCTCTTTCTGACTTCACTTAGTGTGATAATCTCTAGGTCCATCCATGTTGTTGCAAATGGCATTATTTCATTCTTTTTTATGGCTGAGTAATATTCCATTGTGCATATGTACCACATCTTCTTTATCCATTCAACTGTTGATGGACATTTAGGTTGTTTCCATGTCTTGGCTATTATGAATAGTGCTGCTATGAACATAGGGGTGCATGTATCTCTTTGAATTATAATTTTGTCCAGATATGCACCCAGGAGTGTTTTGCTGGATCACATGGCAACTCTATTCTTAGTTTTTTGAGGAGCCTCCATACTGTTTTCCATAGTGGCTGTACCAGTATGCATTCCCACCAACAGTGTAGGAGGATTCCCTTTTCTCCACACCCTCTCCAGAATTTGTTATTTGTAGATATTTTTAATGATGGCCATTCTGACCAGTGTGAGGTGATACCTCATTGTAGTTTTGATTATCTTTCTCTAATAATTAGAGATGTTAGCTCTATGACTTCTGTTTGGATTTTTCTTGGATTTTTCTTACATTTTCTTTCTCTTTGTTGAAGTTCCTACTGTGTTCCATTCTCCTTAGTTTGGTGAGCGTATTATTATGACCATTACTTTGAACCCTTTCTCAGGTGTTACTTATCACTGTTTCATTAATGTTTTTTCTGTCTATTTAAAATTGAAGTATAGTTGATTTATAGTATTGTATTAGTTTCAGATGTACAACATAGTGATTTAATATTTTTATAGCTCATAATCCATTTAAAGTTATTACAAAACAATGGCTATATTTCCCTGTACTATACAGTGTATCCTTGTTGCTTATCTATTTTATATATAGTGGTTTGTATCTCTGAATGTTATTTTTGTTTGGATGGCCTTGTGTAAGGTGACCTTGTCGTTCAACCCTGCCTTAGGTCTGGGTTGTCTCTCAAACCTTTGTTGTTGTCCAAGCAGCCTATTTTAGTTGTAATAATTCTCAGTTATTGAGGGTGTTCCTAGACCAGTGTCTTAGAGGGGAGATCTCATTCCTAGATTCAGGCTGATTTGAAGTGAGACCCTCCGCTAATAGCTTTTAAAGGATGCAAATATGTACAGCCCCATGTGACTGCAAGTGTAAGCCCTGCTGGCCCCCAGAACTGGGCAAACTAGAGGTGTCCTGGGCAGCAGTCAAAAAATTGGGGCTCCAGACAAGTGTACAGGCTCCTTTCTGTGAGATACTGTTGCTGACCAGGGTCCTTGGACTCTTTAATGAATAGAGATTGATGAGGTCAGACAAGAAATTGAGGCAAGGTTTTATTGGGACTCATGCTGCAGCATGAGGGAGTAGAAACAAGTCCACGTGGTCTAATGTAGTGGTGGTCTAATGTGTAATCTAAGTCAGTGTTTCCGTATTGATTTTCTGTCTGGATTGTCTGTCCATTTATGTGAGTGGGATGTTAAAGTCCCCTACTGTTATTGTGTTACTGCCAGTTTCTCTCTTTATGTTTATTAATATTTGCTTTACGTATTTAGGTGCTCCTGTGTTGGGTACATATATATTTACAATTGTTTTACCTTCTTGGATTGATCCCTTTATCATTATTTAATGCCCTTCTTTGTTTCTTGTTATAATCTCTAAGTCTATTTATTTTTGATATAAGTATTGTTACCCCAGCTTTCTTTTGCTTTCCATTTTACATGGAATACCTTTTTACATCCCCTCACTTTCAGTCTGTTGTATGTCTTAGATCTGAAGTGAGTCTCTTGTAGCCACCATATATATATATATATATATATATATATATATATATATTTAGTTTTTGTATCCATTCAGTCAGTCTGTGTCTTTTGATTGGGGCATTTATTCTGTTTACATTTAGTGCGATTATTGATTAGTATGTTCTTATTGCCATTTTGTTAATTGTTTTGGATTTGGTTTTGTAGGTCTTTTTTCCCCTTTCTTCTTTTGTTCTTTTGTGATTTGATGACAGTCTTCAGTGTCATGTTTGGATTCTTTTCTCTTTGTGTGTGTGTCTATAATAGGTTTTTGGTTTGAGGTTACCATGAGATTTATATATAGGAATCTCTCAATATATATATGATTATTTCCAATTTCTGATTTCTTAATTTCAAATGAATTTTAACAACCCTGTATTTTTACTTCCTTTCCACCATGATTACTGTTTTAGACATCATCTTTTACATCTTTTTGTTTTGTGTATCCCTTAAATGCTTATTGTGAATATAGATAATTTTACTACTTTTGTCTTTTAACCTTCCTGCTAACTTTGTGTGTGGTTGATTTACTACCTTTACTGTATATTTGCTTTTATCAATGAGCTTTTTCCTTTTGTACTTTTTATGTTTCTAGTTGTTGTCTTTCCTTTTTCACATGGAGAAGTTCCCTTAACATTTCTCATAATGCTAGTTTGGTGATGCTGAACTCTTTGCTTTTACCTGGTTGTAAAACTTTTGCTCTATCCATCAAATCTGAAAGAAAACCTTGTGGGGTAGAGCATTTCTTGTTGTAGGTTTTCCCTTTCATCATTTAAAATATACCATGCCACTCCCATCTGGCCTATAGAGTTTCTGCTGAAAAGTTAGCTGATAGACTTACAGAAGTTGCCTTGTACCTAACTTGTTGCTTTTCCCTTGCTTTTAATATTCTCTCTTCATCTTATATTTTCTCATTTTAATTACAGTGTGTCTTGGTATGGTCCTCTTTGGGATGATTGTGTTTGGGACTCTCTGTGCTTCCTGGACCTTGGTGTGCATTTCCTTTCCCAGGCTAGGGAAGTTTTCAGCTATTATGTCTTCAATTATGTCCTCTGCCCCTTTTTCTCTCTTCTCCTTCAGGGATGCCTCTAATGCCAATGTTAATAGACTTGATGTTGTCTCAGAGGTCTTTTAAACTGTCTTAATTTCTTTTTTATTCTTTTTTCTTTTCATTATTCCTTTTCCAGCTCACTGTTCCATTTCTCTGTATCATTTAATCTCCTATTGATTCCTTGTAGTGTATTTTTCATTTTAGGTATTGTATTTTTCAGCTCTATTTGGTTCTTCTTTTTATCTTCTAACTGTTAAGCTTCTCACTGTGTTCATTCTTCTCCCAAGTTGTTTGATTATTTTCATGATTATTACCTTGAACTTTTTGTTGGGTAGATTGCCTATTTCCATTTAACTTAGTTCTTTCTCTGGGACTTTATCTTGTTCCTTCGTTTGGAACATGTTCCTCTGTTGCCTCATGTTGCCTAGTTTTCTGTTTTTCTTTCTGTGTATCTTGGAGAAGGAGCCTTTTGTAGGAGACGTCCTATGCGTCCCAGCAGCACACTCCGCTCTGGTCACCAGAGCTGTCTGTTCTAGGAGTGACCCCTATGTGGGCAGGCTGACTACCATGAGTAGTCTCCTAGGTGTGGCTGGGCCCTGGTCTGGTTGGTTGCCAGGCCTTGCCATGTGTGGAGGCTCTCAGCCATTGGTTGACAGGGCTGTGTCATGAGGTAGCTGGCTGTGGAACCCTGGGGGCTTTTAGGGCTAGTCCTGGCCCACTGGTGGGCAGAGCTGTGTTCTGGGGTGGGTGTTTGCTGGGCTGGTATTCCCAGATCTAGTGTCAGCCTGCTGCCACGTGGGGCTGGTTCCTGACAGGGCTGGCTGAGGGGTCCAAAGTATCTCATAACTGGTGTTGGCCTGTTAGTGGATGGCACCAGGTCTTGGGGTCCTGGAGCTGGTGTCAGTGTGCTGATAGGCAGGGCTGGGGCCCAAGGTGTCCTAGGGCTAGTGCTGGCTCACTGGTGGGCAGAGCTGAATCTTGGGTAAGTCCTGGGTCTCTGGCTGTAGGTCCCTGGGAGTCCCAAAGCTGGTGTTTACTCACTGGTAGGTTGGGCTAGATCCCAGAGCCACTGACTACGGAGCCCATGGTGTCCCAGTGCTGGTGTTGGCCTGCTGGTGAGTAGGTCCAGGGCCCAGGGGGTTGCAGCACAGGTGCTGGCCTCCTGGTGGGCAGCTGAATCCTGATAAGGTAGGCTGCAGGGTTGTGATGATCCTGGGCTGGCATTTGCCCACTGGTGGTGTGGGTCAGGGCTCAAGGGGTCCCAGGGCTGGTGCCCACCCACCAGTATGTGAATCCACATCCTGGACCTAGTTCTGACCCACTGGTAGGCCACTGGTAGGTCCTGGTGTCTCTGGCTGTTGGACCTAGGGGTACCGGAAGTGGTGTCAGACTGCTGATGGGCAGGGCTGGTTCATGACATAGCTAGCTGTAAGGTCTGGGATGTCCTGAAGCTTGTTTCAGTCTGGTGGTGGGTGGAGCCAGTTGTCTGGGCAGCTGGCTGATGGGCCTGAGGTGGCTAATACCTGGTGTTCATCTGCTAGTGGGTGGGGCTGGGGCCCAGGGGGTCCCAGGGCTGGTGTCTGCCTGCTGGTGGATAGGGCTATGTCCCAGGGTGGCTGTGGGCTCGGGGCATCTTAAGGCAGCTAGTGGGTATGTCCCTGCCTGGCTAGTTACTTGGCCTGAGAACCTTGGTTCCAGTTCTGACAGACTGGTGGCCAGGGCTGGGTCCCAGTGCTAATAAGCTAGAGGGAGTATTCCAAAGTGACATTTGTTCTACCAGTGTCCATGTGGTAGAAAGAGCTCCCCAAAATGGCTGACACCATTTGATGTGTCCCCCATGGTGAGCTCCAGTTTCCTCCTGACTTTCTGGTAGGCTCTCCAAGATCAGCAGGTGGGTCTGACTCAGGCTCCTTTCAAATTATTGCTTCTACCATGACTCCTGGACCACGTGAGATGGTGTTTGTGCCCTTTAAGAGTAGAGTCTCTATTTCCCATAGCCTTGTGACTTTCCCGAAAGTAAGCCCCATTGACCATCAAAGCCATATATTCTGGGGGCTTGTCTTCTTGGCGTAGGACTCCTGGGCTGGGAAGCCCAGTGTGGGGCTTGGACCTCCTGTTTCTCAGGGATAACCTCTGCCATTGTAATTATCCTCCCCTTGTGGGTTACTCACTTGGGGCTGTGGATCTTGACTGTACTGTGATTCCACCCCTCTGACCTGTCTTGTTGTGGTTCCTTCTTTGTATCTTTAGTAGAAGATCTTTTCTGCTAATCATCCAGTTTTTCTCATCAATGGTAGCTCTGTAAATAGTTGTCATTTTAGTGTGCCCATTAGAGGAGGTGAGCTCAGGGTGTCCTACTCTGCCATCTTGGCCAAGCTGAGCCTCTGTGTGCCTTTTAAAACCCAGGAGATATATTATCCTTAGCTTGTTATCTAGCATCAATTTCACATTGTATTACTATTACTGAATAATTATAATTGCTTATTTACTATTCTTATAGATTATGAAAATGATTCTTTAGTTATAAATAAATGTTGTTCATATAATCTAATAGCAGATGTTTCGTAATTCTAAAGCTCAGAGAAGGAAAGGGCTAGCCCTGCTATTTCAGATCTTTCACAGATCCTCAAGTCTCAAGATGGATCACCTTTTTTAAACACTTCAAATGAAATTTTAACTGATGAAGATCTGTCCCATCTACTTTCATCAAAGACCCATGATAAATCACTTACAAGAATATTATTGAGCAAAGAAATTCAAAATTCACAGTCTGTTGGAGCATTGCTTCAAGGGAATGAAACAGCGACAGCATCATTCATTTCACCCCCTGTTGTCAAAATGAAGACTCTGGCTACTGACATCTCAAAGGTAAGATACAGTAAAATAACTTGAAAGCTACTTATTTTAATTGCTATACTCCTTCAATATTTTGAATAAATGTTAATTAAAAACATCAATATTTTCTTATTTAAGTGGAATAAAAAGTTTGTCTTTTGATACAACCTGTTTTATATTTAGGATTTTTTTTTTTTTTTTTTTTGAGGTACGCGGGCCTCTCACTGTTGTGGCCTCTCCCGTTGCGGAGCACAGGCTCCGGACGCACAGGCTTAGCAGCCATGGCCCACAGGCCCAGCCGCTCTGCGGCATGTGGGATCTTCCCGGACCGGGGCACAAACCCGTGTCCCCTGCATCGGCAGGTGGACTCTCAACCACTGCGCCATCAGGGAAGCCCTAGAAAATTCTTATTTTAAAATTTGGGGAAAAAGGGAAATGATCAAATTGCTGTACATATTTAACATATATTCACAATTTTTTTATCATGGAAGTTATTAAAGTGGCCTTATAAAAATAATTTTTTAAAGCCATTTGAGTTTAGAGATTGAATCAGGTGAAAATATAAATCTAAACTAGAATCATAATAAAAAATTATTAACATGATGTATTTGGAATTATTTATGAGGAAGAATCACAATATTGCTTGGTGGGTCCCTCCACACCATTAAGTGTTCCCAAATGTCTCTCAGATCCATTAATTGTTCTCATTTTTAAATTTGATACATTCAGGAAATAATGAAAAGTAAAATGTTGCTGTAATGACATTGTAGATATCAAAGAAGGTAATTAGAGTTCTAAGATGTATAATTTTTAATTACTTATTTTAACTTTTGTAATTAAGGCTGATATTTTAGAAGAGAATTTACGAAGTAAGATTAAAAAACAAACTTACGAAGAAGCAAGAGAATTTCAAGGTAAAAAGATTTTCTGTTTTGTAAGATAAAAATGTTAATGATTGTGTGTTCCCATATTATAAGTAAATTACTAAATGTAATTTAATAATAAGTAACATTATAACACACACATATATTCTTTTCTTTTTTAATCTATTTTATTTATTTATTTTTGACTGTGTTGGGTCTTCATTGCTGTGCACAGGCTTTCTTTAGTTGCGGTGAGTGGGGGCTGCTCTTCATTGTGGTGCACGGGCTTCTCATTGCAGTGTGCGGGTTTCTTATCATGGTGGCTTCCCTTGTTGTGGAGCACAGGCTCTTGACGTGTGGGCTTCAGTAGTTGCAGCACGCGAGCTCAGTAGTTGTGGCTCACAGGCTCTAGAGCACAGTTCAGTAGTTGTGGCACATGGGCTTAGTTGCTTCGCAGCATGTGGCATCTTCCCAGACCAGGGCTCGAACCCGTGTCCCCGCATTGGCAGGCGGATTCTCAACCACTGCGCCACCAGGGAAGCCCCACACATATATCCTTTTTCAGATTCTTTTCCATTATAGGTTATTATAAGATATTGAACATAGTTCCTTGTGCTATACGGTTAGCCCTTGTTTTTGGCAGTACACGGGCCTCTCACTGTTGTGGCCTCTCCCGTTGCGGAGCACAGGCTCCGGATGTGCAGGCTCAGCAGCCATGGCTCACGGGCCCAGCCGCTCCGTGGCATGTGGGATCTTGCCGGACCGGGGCATGAACCCGTGTCCCCTGCATCGGCAGGCGGACTGTCAACCACTGCACCACCAAGGAAGCCCAGTTAGCCCTTTTTTATCTATTTTATATATAGTAATGTGTATCTACTAATCCCAAATTCCAAATTTATCTCTCCCTGCCTCTTCTCTTTGTTAACCATAAGTTTGTTTTCCATGTCTGTGAATCTGTTTCTGTTTTATAAATAAGTTCATTTGTATCATTTTAAAAGATTACACAAATAAGTAAGATCATATGATATTTGTCTTTCTCTGTCTGACTTACTTCACTTAGTATGATAATCTGTAGGTCCATCCATGTTGCTACAAATGGCATTATTTCATTCTTTTTTTATGACTAATATTCCATTGTGTGTGTGTGTGTGTGCATACATATATACACACCATCTCTTTATCCATTCTGTCGATGGACATTTAGGTTGCTTCCATGTCTTGGCTGTTGTAAATAGTGCTGGTGTGAACATTGGGGTCCATGTATCTTTTTGAATTAGAGTTTTGTCCTTTCCAGATATATGCCCAGGAGTGTGATTGCTAGATCATATGGTAACTCTATTTTTAGTTTTTGAAGGGTCCTCCAGACTGTTCTCTATAGTGGCTTTACCAGTTTACATTCCCACCAACAGTGTAGGAGGGTTCCCTTTTCTCCACACCCTCTCCAGCATTTATTATTTGTAGACTTTTTGATGATGGCCACTTTGACTGATGTGACATGATACCTCATTGTAGTTTTGATTTGCATTTCTCTAGTAATTAACAGTGTTGAATATCTTTTTCTGTGTGTGATGGCCATCTGTATAACTTCTTTGAAGAAATGTCTATTTAGGTCTTCTGCCCTTTTTTGATTAGCTTGTTTGGTTTTTTGATATTAAGCTATATGAGCTGTTCATATATTTTGGAAATTAATCCTGTGTTGCTTGCATCGTTTGCAAATATTTTCTCCCATCCTGTAGGTTGTGTCTTCATTTGGTTTATGGTTTCCTTTACTGTGCAGAGACTTTCAAATTTAATTAGGTCCCATTTGTTTATTTTTGCTTTTATTTCCATTACTGTAGAAGACAGATCCAGAAAAATATTGATGCAATTTATGTCAAAGAGTGTTCTGCCCATGTTTTCCTCTAGGAGTTTTATAAATAGTATCCAGTCTTACATTTAGGTCTTTAGCAACATAATGATTTGATATTTGTGTATATTGTGAAATGATCACCACAATATGTCTAGTTAACATCCATCACCATGCATAGTTACAAAACATATTTTCTTGTGGTGAGGACTTTAAAGATCTACTCTCTTAGCAAACTTTCAAATATTCAATACAGTATTTTAATTATAGTCATCATGCTGTACATTATGTTGTGGTTTTGATTTGCATTTCTCTAGTGATTAGTGATGTTGAGACTCTTTTCATGTACCTTTTGGCCATCTTTATATCTTTTTAGGAAAAATATCTATTCAGATCCTCTGCCCATTTTTTAATCAGATTAGTTTTTGTTGTTTTGCTATTGAGTTGTATGAGTTTTTCACATATATTATATATTAACCCCTTATCAGATACATGATTTGCAAATATTTTCTCTCATTTGATAGGTTGCCCTTTTGTTTTGTTGTTGGATTTTTGCTTTGCCAGATCATTCCAGTTTGACGTAGTCCTACTTGTTTATATTTGCTTTTTTTGCCTTTGGTTTTATTGTCAAACCCCAAAAATCATTTCCAAGACCAATGTCAAGGAGCTTACTGCCTATGTTTTCTTCTAGGAGTTTTATCATTTTAGGTCTTACATCAAGTTTTGAGTTAATTGTGTATGGTGTAAGATGGTAGTCAATTTCATTCTTTTGCACATGGCTTTCCAGTTTTCCCAGCATCATTTATTGAAGAGACTGTCCTTTTCCCATTGTATATTCTTGGTTCCTTTGTCGTAAATTAATTGACCATATATGTGTGGGTTTGTTCTACTTTCCCTTTTGGCTTGTTTTTGATTCACTGGTTGTTTAAAAGTGTGTATTTAGATTCCACATCTTTGTGAATTCTCCAATTTTTTTGCTATTAATTTCTGTCTTTTTAATATTTATTTATTTATTTGGCTGCCCTGTGTCTTAGTTGTGGCATGCAAGATCTTTTGCTGTGTGCAAGA
Organism: Monodon monoceros; assembly: GCF_005190385.1. NCBI lineage: Eukaryota > Metazoa > Chordata > Mammalia > Artiodactyla > Monodontidae > Monodon > Monodon monoceros. Next base: position 16,259,811 of record NW_021703778.1, read on the forward strand.
TCTTCGTTGTGGCATGTGGGATCTTTTTAGTTGCGGCATGTGGGATCTTTTTAGTTGCAGCATGCAGGATCTTTTAGTTGCGGTTCACAGGATGTTCGTTGCGGCATGTGGGATTTTCGTCATGGCATGCGGGCTCTTAGTTGCAGCCTGCGAGATCCAGTTCCCTGACCAGGGATTGAACCCAGGCCCCCTGCATTGGGAGCACTGAATCTTAATCACTGGACCACCAGGGACCTCCCTTTGCTATTAATTTGTGGTGTCATTCCACTGTGGTAGGAAAATATACTTGAAGATTTTAGTCTTCTTAGATTTGTTAAGACTTGTTTTTGACCTAACATGTAATCTATCCTAGAGATGGTTCTGTGTGTACTTAAGAATAATGTGTATTCTGCTGCTGGGTGAAATGTATGTACGTTTGTTGGACTATAGCGGTGTTGAAATCCTCAACAACTTTATAGAGTTGTTTTCCAGAGACTTTTTTTGTTCCTTTTTTGGGGTCATATTTCCCTGTTTCTTGTTGTTGCTCAACACCTGTGTTGCTATCCGCATATTTGAAAAAACTATTTCCTCTCCTTCTCTTTACAGACTGGCTTCCTATTGTTTATTTTCTTGACTGATTTTCTTTAATTTATTTATTTGTTATTCAGGTATGATTAACATATAAGACTTCTGTTTCCTTTATTTTCACCCTCTTACACCCCCCAGCTTTATTGAGATATAATTGACATGTAACATTTTGTAAGTTTAAGGAATAAAACATGGTAATCATACACACATATGTTGCAAAATGATTGCCACAATAAGGTTAGTTAACACATCAATCATCTGAAATATTTTTTGTGGTAAGAACATTTAAGATCTACTCTTTTAATAACTTTCAAGTATGTAATACACTGTCATTAACTATAGTCACCAGGCTGTACATTAGCTCCTCGGAACTTATTTATCTTATACCTGGAAATGTGTACCCTTTGGCCAATATCTTCCCATTTCCCCCACTTACAAGCCCATGGTAACCACCATTTTACTCTTGGTTTCTGTGAGTTTGGTTTCTATGATGTTAATATGGGCTTGTCATATAGCTTTTATTATGTTGAGGGATGTTCCTTCTATGCTCAATTTGTTGAGAACTTTTCTTGTAGTATTCTTATCTGGCTTTGGTATCAGGGTAATGCTGACCTCACAAAATGAATTAGGGAGTGTTTTCTCATCTTCAGTTTTTGGAAAACTTTTTGAAGCGTTGGTATTAATTCTTCTCTAAATGTTTCATAGAATTCACCAGTAAACCATCTAACCCTGGGTTTTTCTTTGATGGGAGGTTTTTATTACTGATTCAGTCTCCTTAGTATTAATTTGTTTGTTCAGATTTTGTGTTTTTCCATGATTCAGTGTTGATAGACTGTATGTTTCTTGTAATTTATCAGTTTCTTCTTGATTATCCAATGGTGATGTACAATTTTTATAGTATTCTTATCCTTTTTATTTCTGTGGTGTCCATTATAATTTCTCCTCTTTGATTTTTTATTTGCTTGAGTCTTTGTTTTATTATTTCTCTGTTGAAAGGTTTCTCAATTTTGTTTAACTTAAAAAAAAGCAGCTGTTACTTTATTGATTTTTGTATTATTCTTCTAGTCTCTATTTCTGCTTTGATATTTATTTCCTTTCTTCTGATAACTTTGGGCTTGGATTTTTTTCTTCTTTTTCTAGTACTTACTTGTAAAGTTAGGTTGTTTGAGATCTTTTTTCTAAATATAGATGTTTATTGCTTTAAACTTTCTTCTTAGAACTGCTTTTGATGCATCCCATAAATTTTGGCATGTTGTTTTTATTTTCTTTTTTTCAAGATAATTTTTTATTTTATCTCCATTTGTTCTTTGACTCACTGGTTATTTGAGAGTGTATTGTTTGATTTGCTCTTACCTGTGAATTTTCCAGTTTTTCTCCTGTTATTGATTTCTTTTCTGCAACCATTGGGTTCAGAAAATATACTTGGTATGATTTCAGTGTTCTTAAATTTGCTAAGATTTGTTTTGTTACCTATCATATGATCTACTCTGGAGAATGTTCTGTGTGTTCTTGAAAAGCATGTATATTCTGCTGCTGCTATTGGTGGAATGTTTTGTATATGTCTGTTAGAGCTCGTTGGTCTAACGTATAGTTCAAATTCAATGTTTCCTTATTGATTTTCTGTCTAGATGATCTATCCATTGTTGAAAGTGATGTGTTGAAGTCCCCTTCTTCAACAGAACTATTTTCTCTTTTTTCCCTTCAGATCTGTTAGTATTGCTTAACATGTTTAGGTGCTCTGATGTTGGGAGCATTTATATTTATTGTTTTATTTTCTTGATGAATTGACCCCTTTATCATCATATAATTACCTTATTTGTCTCTTGTTACAGTTTTTGAGTTAAAGTCTATTTTGTCTGATATGAGTATAGCTATATCTGCTCCCTTTTGGTTTCCATGTTGCATAGAATGTCTTCTTCATCTTTCACTTTGAGCCTATGTGTCCTTAAAGATGAAGTGAGTCTCATGGAGGCAGCATGTAGTTGAATCTTATTTTTTTATTTATCCACTCAGCCACTTTGAACATTTTGATTAGTGAATTTATTTCATTTACATTTAAAATATTTATTGAGAGGCAAGGACTTGCTAATGTGTCGTATTGTTTTCTGGTTATTTTGTATTTCCCATGTTCTTTTCTTCCTCTCTTGCTGCCTCCCTTTGTGAATTAATGATTGTCTGTAGTGGTACACTTTGATTCCCTTTTCTTTATTTTTTATGTATCAACTGTAGGATTTTGCTTGTCATTTTCACGAGGCTTACATAAAACATATTGCAGATATAACAATCTTTTGAAGCTGATAATGTCTTAGCTTTGATTACATATAGAAATGCTACCCTTCTACTACCCCCCAATATTTTATGTTTTTGATGTAACAGTTTACCTCTTTTTGTATTGTGTATCCATTATCAAATTATTATAACTATACTTATTTTTAATAATTTTGTCCTTTAGCTTTCATACTAGAGCTGAGTGATTAACACACCACCATATTACAGTATTAGAGTTTTCTGAGTTTGCCTATATATGTATCTTTATTAGTGTTATTATATGTTCATGTGTTACTAATTAGCATTCTTTCATTTCACATTGAATAACTTTTTTTTTAGCATTTCTAATATAATGCAAGTCTAGTGATGATTGACTTCCTCAGCTTTTGTTTGTCTGTGACAGTCTGTCCTTCAGTTTTGACAGATACCTTTACCAGTTAAAATATTCTTGGTTGCAAGTTTTTTTTTTCTTTCTGGCCCACAAGGCTTCTGCTGTGAAATCCACAGATAGCCTTATGAGGACTCCCTTGTATATGAGGAATTTTTTTTTCTATTGCTGGCTTTAAAATTCTCTATTTGTCTTTGATTTTAGACATTATTTAGATAATGTCTTAGAAATGATCATTTGGGGTTGAAATTTTGGGGTGACTTATTAGCTCATGAACCTGGATGTCCAAATCTCTCTCCAGATGGGAAGTTCTCAACCATTACTTTAAAATAAGCTTTCTACCCTTTCTCCCACTCTTCTCCTGAAATTCCAATAAGGCATAGATTCTTTTAATGGTATACCATAGTTCAGGTAGGCTTTCTTCACTCTTTCTTATTCTTTTGTTGTTGTTGTTTTCCTTTTACTGGATAATTTAAAACAATCCATCTTCTACTTCACAGATTTTTTTTCTTTAGCTTGATCCATTCTGATGTTGATGCTCTTTATTACATCTTTCATTTCATTAATTGTATTCTTCAGCTCCAGAATTTCTGTTTGATTCTCTACTATGTTTTCTGTCACTCTGTTAAACTTCTTATTATGTTCATGTGTTGTTTTCCTGATTTTATTGGATTGTCTGTCTGTGTTTTCTTGTGGCTCACTGAGATTCCTTAAACATTTTTTTGAATTATCTTTCAGGCTAAGTGTAGATATTAATTTCTTTGGGGTTGGTTACTAGAGAATTATTTGTTTCTTTGATAGCGTCATGTTTCCTTGATTTTTCATATACCTTGGCATCTTGCTTTCCTGGCTTTGCATTTGAATAAGCAGGCACCTCCTTCAGTCTTTACTTATTGGCTTAATGAGAGGCATACCTTCATATGTCCAATCTGCTTGGTATTCTGGGGCTTTCTCAGGCTTTTTCTAGGGATGTGCCTGCTCCACACTTCTTGTCACATTTTTAGGGAGGGGGAATTCTTAAGATTATATGCCTTCTCTCAGTCCTACAAAGCCAGGCTATGTGCTGACACCCTCCCATTTGTTTACTTTCCCCAGAGTGGTGCTGAATGATAAAATTTTATGTGCTTCCTCCCAATATGGCAGAATTGAGGAAGCTTTCTGAACATGCTCACTATCTACAAAGGCTCAATCTTGCTCCCACTGAGTGTACACAAAGTGATCCAGCCATGTGGTGTGTGTGTGTGTCTGTGTGTGAGGTACACTTAGTGTTGATGGTGCCCACGGCAACTTGAGGGTATCCACAGGTGAGGCTTTCCCAGTGGCTTGTGGATGGGCTTCCTGATGATTCCACAAAGTGGTTAGTAGGATTAACATCCCTCTGATGCCTCCAAGAGTCCTGGATGCTGTTCTCCAAGCACCTCCCTACCTTCTAGTTTTTCAGTAAACCTCACCTTTCTGGATAGGGTAAGAAAGAAGTTGGGCTCTTTGGCAGCATCCTGAAGAGCTGGGAAAGCCCGTCACTCACTCACATGCTCTCACTTTCTCCCATGGGAGAAATCATAGGCCAAGAAAGTCTCTCTTGGAACTGAGCTTTGCTTCCTTGGAGTGATGTGGTTAAAGAGAAACTAGTCTTCTTATCCTCTTTTTTGCATCAAATCTTGGATTTTTGTTGTTGTAGTTGCTCCAACACTGTGCTGGAACTTCTCTGCTATACTCCCAGACTTCCACAAAGACACTTTCATCTGTGGGTAATTGTAAAACTTAGTGTCCTTTGGGGAGAAGAGGGTAGAAGAGTCTTATTTTGCCATTTTGATGATATCACTCCTCTGTTTTCTTATTGATATTTTGTTTGGATGTTCTATCCATTGTTGAAAATGGGTATTGAAATCCACTGTTGTGGATTTTAATTGTCAATGTTTGCTTCATATGTTTGGAGGTTCTGATATTGGGTGCACATATATTTATAAGTGTTATATCTTCTTGATGAATTGGCCCTTTTACTATTATATGATGTCCTTCTTTGTATCTTTTGATAGTTTTTGTTTTAAAGTCTGTTTTGTCTGATACAAGTTTTGTCACTCTTTCTCTCAGTTAGCATTTTTATGGAATATCTTTTTCATTACTTCACTTTCAGCCTGTTTATGTCTTTAAACATAAAGTTATTTTCTTATAGATAGCATATAGATGGGTCTTTAAAAAAATTGATTCAATTTTTAAAAATTGGTATCTTTCTGTGTGTGTGTGTGTGTGTGTGTGTGTGTGTGTGTGTGTGTGTGTCAAAAATAGGTATCTTTTGACTGGGGAGTGTATTTTTATTTAAAGTCATTATTGATAGGGAAAGATTTACTCTGATCATTTTGTTAATTTTTTGGGTCTCTTTTTAGCTTTCTGTCTCTGTTTTCCTCTCTTGCTCTTTCCTTTTTGTTCTATTGATTTTTTTTAAATTTTCATTTTCATTACTTTCTTATTTTTTCCTACATATCTTCTATAGATCTTTTCTTTGTGGTTACTATAGGGCTTACATAAAGCATTCTATAGTTATAACAGTCTATTTTATATTGACAACAATTTGATTTCAATTTCACACAATAACTCTACTGTTTTACTCTCCTTTTAATGTTCTTGTTGTCACAAATTATATCTTTTTTATATTTTGTATTTATTAACATGTTTTTATAGTCTGTGTTTTGTATACTTTTGTGTTTCTGTTTAGATTCCATTAATTTCAGTTTGAACGACTCTCTCTGGTATTCCTTATAGGGCAGGTCTAGTGGTGATAAGCTCTCAAGCTTTTGTTTATCTGGGAAAGTCTTTATTTTTGCTTTGTTTTTTAAGAATTGTTTTGCTGGATAGAGTATTATTAGTTGGCAGGATTTTTTTTTCTTTCAGCACTTTTAATATATCATCCCACTCCTTTGTTGTCTTCAGGGTTTCTGCTGAGTAATCTGTTGGTAGTATTGTAGGGGTTCCTTGTATGTGAGAAGTCACTTTTCTCTTACTGATTTCAAAATTCTCTCTTTGTTTTAGACTTCTGATGCTTCGATTATAATGTACCTTGGTGTGAACTTCTTTAGGTTTCCTTTTTGGAGACATTTAGGTTTCTTCAAACGGGGTATCAATTTTATCTCCCAGATTTGGGGAGTTTTAAGCGATTATTTTCAAATAAACTTTCTTTCCCTTTCTGTCTTCTTCTGAGACTCTGTAATGTGTATACTGGTTTGTTTTATAATGTACCATTTGTCCTTTCAGTTCTTTACTTTTTCATTTTTATCTTTTTTCTTTCTATGATAGGATAATTTCAAATGACCTGTCTTCAAGTTTGCTGATTCTTTCTTCTGTTTTATCAAATCTCGTATTGAACCCCTCTACTGAATTTTAAATTTCAGTTATTGTATTTTTTAGCTCCAAAATTTGTGTGGTGTTTTTTAAAGTATTTTCTCTCTCTTTGTTAAAATACTCATTTTGTTCTTGCAACATTTTACTGAGGTAGTTAAGAGTTTTTATGATGGGCATTTTGAAATCTTTGTCAGGTAATTCATATACATACATTTCTTTAAGATAAGTTTCTGGAGCCTTTTATTGGGCCATGTTTCTTTCTTCTTGCTCCTTGACACTATGTGTTAATGTCTGCACATGTGAAAAATCTACCACCTCTGTACAGACTGGATTCATATGGAGGAAAACCTTCTCCAATCAGCCAGGCTAGAGGTTCTGGAGACCTGTCACACCTATTGTGTTGATGTGTCTTCCCTGGACTTGTGTATGTAAATTCTTAATTAGAAGGGGTTCTCTTTTTTACAGGAGTCCATGATCTCTTGCTCCCTCTGGTATCTCTCTGCTGTTCTGCAGACCCTGTGGAGCAGTAGCCTACCACCCAACTCTTGTTTGTTGGTTTTGTTTTCAGCAGTCCCCAGGCTTGTAGTGTATGTGGAGGCTGGTCAGTGCTCTGAGACATACAAGACAGATAACAGTCCCTTGGCATAGTTCTTTGAAAAGTCTGAACATTGGACATATATTTGAGTCTTCTCCTTCCTTCCCCAGGGAGAATCTTGAAACTGTTTCTCAAATGCATTGTTCTGAGCTGGGGAGAGGAGCTTTGACTTTTGAGTGCATACTAGTCTAAACTGTCATCTTTGTTCTTAGTGGTCCCTAAACAACTAGAATATTCTGGGTCCCATTAGTACATCAAGACAGGCAATACAGAAGCTAGGGCCTCAGGCATCCCCCTGAAAAGCTGAAATGTGGGTGAATGTTCCAATTCTTACCCTCCCCAGGAAGAAGCTGGGATTGGGGGGGGGGGTTGCCTGCTTGTATACTAGCTCATATTGAGTATACTCATTGAGTGTATACTAGCTCATATTATCACCTTTGTTCTCAGCAGCTCCCAACCTTGGGCCCTTTCCTTTCAGTGTTGAGATTCAAGCCAGACAGAAACCAGTCCCACAGTAGCCCCCCAAAAAGTCTGAGCTTTGGACACATGTTTTAGTCCTTTTCTTCACTTCCCAGGGGCAAGCTAGGAGCTGACATTTTCCTCCTGATTAGTGGTGCTGAGATAGGAGGAAGAATTATTGCTAGAGGGCGTCACAAATTTACCTTCTGGCTTCTGTGTTGCTGGTTCATCTTCGACCCATTCTGCAGGAACCTCTCACCTGGTCTCTGCATTTCTCACAAAGAGAATTGGTCCTTGTATTGTTGTTGAATTGGTATCTCCATGGGGAGGAGAGTCTAGGGTTTTCTGTTCTGCCATCTTCCTGATGTCACCGTCTTGACTTCTTAACTTCAATGTGGCCATGTGATTTCCTTAGGTCAGTTTAGCATGAATTGGTCATGTGTGGAAGCATTAGGGGCCAGTGTGTGCTTCCCTTCATTCTCTCTTTTCCTTTGCTGCTGTGGCTATAGGAATGTTGCAGATAGTAAGATTTATATCAGCCCTAGTTCCAAAGTGATAATGTTGAGCAGAACCTCTAGGTAAACTTTAATGAACATGGAGTAGGGACAGGAAATAGATCCTTGTATTTAAGCCACTGGAATTTTACAGTTGTTTGTTACTTCAACATAATCTCACCTATCTCAATTTATACAGTTTGCAATGATACAATCATAAATGATATGGCCGATTTTTTGTTCTGTTCTTCTTTAGTTTGGGCATCAGGGTACTGTTAGCATTGTAAAATGAAATGGAGAAAAATGTGTCTTTTTCTAAATTTTTTATAGGTTATATAGCATAGATATTCTGTAATCCTTGATGGTTTCATAGACATTTCCCCTAAAACTCTTTAGCCTTATGACATTTTTAGCAGTAGATTTTCAGTATTTTCCCCTGAGGATATTAGTCTATTCAAGTTTTTTTGTATTTCATTAAATATATTTGGTAATATATTTTGTGAGAATGTTATTTACTTTGTCTAGACTTATATCACTTTTGATACAAAGATATATAAAATATTGTCTTATAATTTTAAAATATCTTCTATTTTCTATAGTTATATTCTTTTTGTATTTCTTGTATTTACTGGAAGAAGTAAAAGTAGTAGTTTAGAGCTCAGGCTCTGGAGCTGAACTTCTTGGGTATGAATTCAAGCTCAGCCAGTTATTAATCATATAACTTTGGTTAAACTAATTACCTTCTCTGTCCCTCAGTTTTCTCATGTACAGATGAAGGAATAATATTTTGTGCTTCAAAGAATCATTTTGATAATTAAGACATAAACTCGAGAACTTAAAGTGGTCCCGGACAGACATTTTCACAAGTTTCTGATGGAATGCAACGTAGTTCCTTCCCTTTTAAAAAATTCAGCTTTTTACAGAACAATAACAACACTGATAACAATAGTACTGTGTTATTGACAGGCTTCTAATGCTTCTTCAAATCCCAGAGCAATCATTCTCCTGAAATCAGAGTAGACAGAAATCATGAATTCTAATTCTAACTGGTGAATAGTGGACTGTGCCCTTGGCACTCTCTTCTTTTAAACTTCTAATTAAATTACTTTGTATGATTTTATAACTCATACTATTCTTCTTTTTTTAGTTCTAAGATTATCCTAGCATTAGCAAGTAGGAATTTATCCAAGATAATTACTATGGCTTTATGACATGACCCTAGTATGAGTAGTCATTGAGAAATTCCCTACTGTTTAGTTTAGTATGACAAGATGTCCCATGCTGTCTTGCACATTTCCTGTCTTGCACATTTCCTGTCTCATAGCTGGAATCAGCTCTTTTTCCTAGGAGCCGTGATTTTTTTTAATGGGAAATGTTATTAGAAACCAAGATCTGAAAACTACTTGTGCCCATTGGTACTGGGGTAGCTTTGAGGTACATTGAGCAGTCAGACTAGAAAATACAAATACACGTGTGTGTCTGTATGTGTATATATATATTTATACACACATACATATACATATTCATACATACATATACCTACAAACACACACATGTGTGTATGTGCATGCATATATACATAGACATATTTAGAAATTAGGAGTTTCTTACAGATACTTTCAATTCTAATCTGTCCCCTCAAGGCTTGTTCTTGCCTTCTTCCACTTCTGTGTGCATGTCCCTTCTTTCATAGTGTAAATCCTGACTTCGCACAACATCAGCCTATTTACTTGTTTGCTCAATCCTGTAAAACTCTAAAAATGTTTTAGAACTGACTGATTAGCTTATATCATTAGAAAAATAAACCATGTAAAATATTTCATGATTTTATTTCTCTTACCCAAGATTGAGAGTGTAGTACTGTATTCATGAGTTAGTTGGATTAGTGCCTTTTTAATTTAAGTTCAGTTGATTTATTTCTTAAGTTGCTTTCCTGTTTAGTGTACTCGTCATATTCTTGTTAATATAATTTTTTGGAATATATAGAATATCAACCTACTTTCAAAAGAGACCGAGGGAGAGGGAGAGGGAGAGGGAGGGATGGAGAGAGAGAGAGAGAGAGAGAGAGATCATCTTTTCCTGAATCCCTTCCTCTACATTCCCCAGTTTGGACCCCTTCTGTTGCAAGTAACCATCTATTATATCGTTTTCTGGTTTATTATTTCTGTATTTCATTTTGTAAATGTAAGTGTCTCTATTTTTCTTAATTTTCCCCCTTCCCCTTCTTTCTTACCTCAGAGGTAATATGCTAGATATCTGCTTTTTCACTTTTATTTTTCACTTAACATTCTTTCTTGGAAATTCTTTCATGTCAGTTTCTAGAAAACTTTTTCATTCATTTTTACAGCTGTATATTTATAGTTTATAGTATATTTCTTAGGTTATTCAAGCAATAGTCTGTGAATATTTATCTGGTTTTGAATATTATGCAATTACAAATGATGCTCTGATAAGTAACCTTGTGCATATGTGCCTTCATTGTTTGGCCTATGATTGTAACCTAAAGTATAAGTAACCGAAGAAAACTAGAGACTAATAGAAATATATTCAAAACACTCATTAAAACTTTTCTCACAATTTTCATGTCATACCTAGCATTATGGTAATTTATTTTTAACTTTATCAAAATGAAAGAAAGTTCTGCTGTACACTTGTATAAAGTTGAAGTTTAGGTATTTCACAATAGATATATATTTTCTATTCAATGGGCTAAATGCATTTCTTGATGTAGGTTATGATGAAGCATCAGATGAAAAGCTTATGCTTAACCATCAGGATTCAGTGTCAAAAAGCCAAACACAAGTAAAGAAACAAAGAACTTTCAAAAGGGAAAGACTCTCTAGTAAGTACAATAATTATGAATAACTTCATATTATTTTAAATTAAACTCATCAGAAGATCTTTGCTTCCTGAAGATAATATCTCAGCATATGTTTTGCAGAAATTTTACATGTTGATTTTTTTTTTTTTTCCTGCGGTACGCGGGCCTCTCACTGTTGTGGCCTCTCCCGTTGCGGAGCACAGGCTCGCGGAGCACAGGCTCCCGACGCGCAGGCTCAGCGGCCATGGCTCACGGGCCCAGTTGCTCTGCGGCATGTGGGATCTTCCCGGACCAGGGCACGAACCCGTGTCCCCTGCATCGGCAGGCGGACTCTCAACCACTGCGCCACCAGGGAAGCCATACATGTTGATTTAAAGTATGAATACCCTAAGACAACTAGAGAGCAAAACTGAAATTATTGATACAATTTGGTTGGAATTTCTGATCATAAGACTATTTCATTCTCAGTGTCCATTAAGGGCAATAATAGGTCAATAGTTGTCTCACTAAGGCTGTGTACCTTTCAGCCAACCTGGGAAATTTGTGCTCCAAAAGATCAGTGGGTGCCTCTCACCTATGTCAGTGTCTTTTTGCTATAGGCTTCGATGGGTGAAAAGAGGTCAGTAACTTAAAAACCAAATGGGGATCAGGTGGGTCCGAGGGAAGGCAGCTTGAATGGCCTGATGGAAGTCCTCCAGAGCATCCTGTTGGTTGGGTCTCCACTCAGAGGTAATAGCCTTTATGCTAACCCCACAGATATGTGCCATCAAACCCCTGTGGGCAGAATGCAAATGTGTTAGTAGTCAGAGAGTCCCATCAATATTCAGACTTTTTTTTTTTTTTTATAATTTGGGGAAGGGAGGGCCAAAAGATATGCAAACATCTCCTCTAGAGTAGGATTTTTATCTGCTACCCTGGAATTTCACTTGGATACTAAGTCCTTGTCTATATTAATGACCCAGCCATGTTGCCACATATGGATCAACGGGGTGTGCAGTCCTGTGGGATGGTGCCTTTGCCTGGGCCCACCAGAAGGATGTCATCAATATAGTAGAAAGCTATTATTCCCTCTGTGAGTGGGACTTTTTCTAAGTCATGCTCTATCCATTGAAGATAGGCAGATGGGGAATTTAGGGAGCCCTGTGGAAGGACATTAGTGGCATATTTCAATTAATTCTACATAAGGGTGAACTGATCCTGGTCATTTGCATGAAGAAGGATGCTGAAAAGAGAGTTCAAGTTGTTGGTTGCTGTATACCAAGTTCCTTCACCTTGGGCAATAGCTTCTGTGACAGTCACAGTGCCAGGTTGGTACTAACACTCTGTGCAGCCTTAATTACTTAGTCTGTAGGCACCTGACGTTTTGTGCACAGGCCTGTTAAATGGAGAAATAGTCTGTGGAATTTGTTGGCTTCTTTAAGCTCAGCAACAAGGGCAGTTATTTATTTTTTACACCCAGGGAGTTAGTATTGTTTTTGGTAGATACGGGCACTAGGTTCTGGTCGTTGGGTCGCTCAGGATCTTCCACCTGCCCCATTAAAATATCCTAACTGCAGCAAATCCCGTCACAACATGAGAGTGGATGCGAGTGGTGGGTCACGTAAATAATACATCTATACCGACAATATATTCAGTAGTAGAGGCCATAACAATGCACTGTACGGTAGTGTGGCCTGGAAAAGGTTTCTCTTTGTGGTGGTGGCCCCAAACCAGACAGCATTATCTGTTTTCCCCTCATCCTGGTGCCAGGGCTTGTGGGGATTACAGTTATCAGTGTACCGCCATCCAAAAGGCCCAAGAAATGTAATTCTCGCCTGCCTGCAATTTGTACTGGAATAGGCCCTCATATATCTTCACTGGGGATGTAGGAACCTTGGTATAACCCTATCTTGTTTTTTATTTATTTTTATTTTTTTTGTGTGGTATGCGGGCCTCTCACTGTTGTGGCCTCTCCCGTTGCGGAGCACAGGCTCCAGACGCGCAGGCTCAGCGGCCATGGCTCACGGGTCCAGCCGCTCCACGGCATGTGGGATCTTCCCGAACCGGGGCACGAACCCATGTCCCCTGCATCAGCAGGCGGACTCTCAGCCACTGCGCCACCAGGGAAGCCCTTGTTTTTTATTTTTGAAAGCTGTGATCAGGGTCAGTGTATGTGGAGTTCTTTGATCCATCTCAGAATTCACTGATAAAGGTAGCGAGAATAGCACTCGCATTATTCATAGTGGCCACCACAAAGTGGACTGTTGTGGGGCTACATGCTGGGTCCTCATGGCCCATCATCTAACAATGAGTACCTTGGTGGAGAGAATTAATTTACTGCTTTCAGACCCCACTGTATGGTAATCAGGCCCATAGATTTTTAGGTAAGGTCATTGCCCATAACATCCAGTAGAGGGAGCATTATTACCATTTTTACATCACTTTTTCTTTCTGGGCAGCAATTTCTGCATGCCTGAAAATTTGCCAATTAGGATCTGACTGTGTCACAACTGACTGACACAACTTATGAGGAAATTTGATTGAGCTTGATAACCAATAGGATTCACAAAAGTGAACTTAGAAATCTGAGTCTGGTAAGACCCAAGTCTTAAGTTCTCTCCAGGTCACTGGGCAAAGTGTTTCCAAAGTCCTATACATTCTTTTATATTAAAGGCATGAGTCTCGGTGTCAGGACTTAGAACTAACAATAGTCATAGAGTATAACTCAGCTTTCAGGGTCTCTGATGACTTTTAGGTCTGTCTCTGGAGAACCATAGCCATTAGCTAGGGAATTGTTTCCTTAGCTCTCTTAAGAGTCCCTCTGTTAGATCTCTAATTTGACTCATCAGTGGAACTTGACCAGAGTTTGGAGGCTAAAGTGAAGGTCCAATGTTCCCTTCAAACTGAAAGTCTTATTTAACAATTTGTGAGAACTTTCTAAGAGTGCTCTGTGGCCTCCACCAGCACTTTCTGAGGCTCACAGGCTAAGTGTCCCATTGGATCCTCACACTCTTGCAGTTGATCCATTTGCAAAGTCCAAGGGTGGCCCAAATCTCTCACACCTCCTAAAAGTGTGTAGGATCTACAGCATTTGTAGGATCTACAGCATTATATTGATCACTTTGCTCACTGTACCAGTTTCTCAGAGAGCTAGAGAGCTGCCGGTTGTCAAGTTGGCCAATTAAGATAACAAACTAAACAAAGTAAAATTCTGCCTTTTTTCACTTACTCTGATAGTATAAGCAAGAATCTAAACAGAAGAGGGCTGAAGCTCTACCAGTCTTCCATTTTCCCCACAGAACAGCACTAGGCAAGGGTCAGGTGTATCATTATAGACAGGAGAGAGTGGGGGCAACATCTCACTGCCCCAAACAAAAGGCTCCTGCTGTTTTAAGGACACTGGGCCCAGGGGAAGGATGAGGAGGCAGAGTTTGGAGCAGATAAGTGCTTTACACCGAATCAGACTGAGAACAGTGTCTTCCAGGTCTATCTTTAAGGTGGTGTAGGTAGAGGCATCTGAACAGTACAGGTTCAGTACATCTGAACCTCTGAATGGAGGTTCCTAGGCCAGAATGCAGATAAATGTAAGATCATGGTCATCTAGAAGTGGAGGTTAAGGGTCAGCCTGACTGCAGCTACTTCTAGTGCCTGCAGTGTATACATCAAGTCAGTGTGGGGTTGGAAGCTTTTCCCTATAAGAACTGCCAGGTAGGTTTGTAATTGCTTATGGGGCTGAAAGATCATATACAGGGTTTTGACTTGCAGTTGGAACCTCAGTGTATGTATACACACACACACACACACACACACACACACACGCACACACACATTCATACGTACCTATACCTACATACACATAAAAGTGAACATATATATGCATATACACATACATAGGCATATTTAGAAATTATGAGTTCTTACAGGCACCTTCAATTCCAGTTAATACCCCTAGGGCTTGTTTTTGCCTGTCTTCATTTTATATGTGGATGTCCTTCCACAGTGAGAATCCTGACTTTGAGCAACATCAACACATTTATATATTCACTCCATCCTATAATGCTTCTAAAATTGTTTCAGTCACTTAGCTGATACTAGGGAAAAAACCTAAATTTTTTGTGATTTTTTTTTTTTTTTTTGCATCCCACTCTACCAAGTCTTTTACAGAAAAGGTTTCTTTTTTGTGTGTGTGGTACGCGGGCCTCTCACTGTTGTGGCCTCTCCCGTTGCGGAGCACAGGCTCCGGACGCGCAGGCTCAGCGGCCATGGCTCACGGGTCCAGCCACTCCGCGGCATGTGGGATCTTCCCGGACCGGGGCACGAACCTGTGCCCCCTTTATCAGCAGGCGGGCTCTCATCCACTGTGCCACCAGGGAAGCCCTAGATATTCTTTATTTCAGTTTTTTTTTTCATTTATTGTTGCCTCCTAGAAATCCCTCCAATTCGTTTTATAGAGACCTTTTGCATTTCTTTTACAGTAGTAGGTACACTTGTTATACTACATCATATACCATAATTTATACTTCACCGTAGTTTATAATATATACTTTAATTTATTCAACCAATCTTCTATGCTTATATATTTTGTTGCTTTTAGCTATTTTGCAATTACACATAATACTGTAATGAAAAACTTGTACTTACACATTTTCTTTTTTTTTTTTAAGAAGTCAACATAGGTTTGTGTTTTTTTTAACATCATTATTGGAGTATAATTGCTTTACAATGGTGTGTTAGTTTCTGCTTTATAACAAAGTGAATCAGCTATACATATACATATATCCCCGTATCTCCTCCCTCTTGTGTCTCCCTCCCACCCTCCCTATCCCACCCCTCTAGGTGGTCACAAAGCACTAAGCTGATCTCCCTGTGCTGTGCGGCTGCTTCCCACTAGCTATCTATTTTACATGTGGTAGTATGTACACGTTTTCATTGTTTGGCCTATAAATATGTATTTACCTAAAGTATAAATAACACAAGAAAACTAGAGACTAATATAAAACATATTTGATGCCTAGGAATGTTTATGAAACACTGAGACCGTTTCAACGTACATCTATCAAAAATGATCTCGCAATTTTCATGTGGATCTAGCATTGTGGCAATTTACTTAAAACTTTATAAAAATGAGAGAAGATGCTGCTGCATAATTATTATAAATTTGAAATTAGAGATTTCACAATAAATCTGTTTTCCCATTTAAGTGGAGTGAATGTATCTCTTTTTGAAGCTCATGATAAAGTACCAGATAAGAAGCTTATGCATGAGAATCAAGATTCAGTGTCAAAAATCCAACAGCAAGTAAAGAAAGGAAGAAATCTCAGAAGGGAAGGACACACTAGTAAGTATAGTAATTATAGAAAATTTTTAAATATTTTAAATTAAACTCATCAAATGAGCTTTTCTGTTTGGTTCATGGATATGTATTTGGGCATGTATTTTATTTTATTTTATTTTTTAACTTAAGTCAATTTATTTATTTTTAATTTTTTGGCCTCACTGCATGGCATGTGGGCTCTTAGTTCCCCAACCAGGTATCAAACCCGCGCCCCCTGCAGTAGAAGTGCAGAGTCTTAACCACAGGACCAGCAGGGAAGTCCTGGGCATATATTTCTTAGAAAATTTCTACTTTGACCTAAAGTGTTAATACCCTAAGATAATTAGAGAACAGAAACAAAAGTAT
Organism: Monodon monoceros; assembly: GCF_005190385.1. NCBI lineage: Eukaryota > Metazoa > Chordata > Mammalia > Artiodactyla > Monodontidae > Monodon > Monodon monoceros. The sequence continues at coordinate 16,276,398 of NW_021703778.1, forward strand.
TGATACCTTTTGATTGAGATTTCTAGTACTAAGATTATTTTAAGGCCTTGGGTTATGTACTCAGTATGATTCAATAACAGACCATCAACTGACTCTTAAAGGGTGTACACTTCTGAGCTCTCTCCAGGAGATTTGGGTCCATAAGTTGAGCAGTTAACTGACCTGTCTGTGGCAGTGTCCTTTAGTCATAGTTCATAGTTGGTGCACAAAGAGGTGCTGAGACCTGTAACTCAAACAGGAGATGTGGATCACAGGGACCAAAGGGAATGGTCAAATTCAACATCATGAGATTTTTCCATATGTTTTCTTCAAGAAATTTTATAGTTTTAGGTCTTAAGTTTCAGTCTTTAACCCATTTTGAATTAATTTTTGTGTATGATGTAAGGTAAACATCCAACTTTATTGTTTTACATGTAGATATCAGTTTATTCACCTATTTCTTGGAGACACTGTTCTTTCCCCATTGATTGGTCTTGACACCCTTATTAAAGGTCATCAACTATACATGTGAGGGTCTAAGCTCTTTAATCTATTCCATTGGTCTGTATGTCTGTCTTTATGCCCCTACCACACTATTTTGATTACCTGTGCTTTGTAATAAGTTTTGAAATTAGTAAATGCTAGACGTATAAATTTGTTATTCTTTTTCAAGATGTTTTGGCTATTTGGGATCCTTTGAGATCCTGTATAAATTTTAGCATGCGTTTTTCTACTTCTTCTGCAAAAAATGCACTTGGATTTTTATAGGGATTACACTGAATCTGTAGATTGCTTTGGGTAGTACTGAGACCTTAACTATATTAAGTTTTCAAATCCAGGAACATGGGATGTTTTTTCATTTATTTGTCTCTTCTTTAATTTCTTTCAGCAGTGTTTTTTTTTAATTAATTTTTATTGGAGTATAGTTGCTTTACAATGTTGTATTAGTTTCTACTCTACAGAAAAGTGACTCAGCTATATGTATACATATATCCCCTCCTTTTTGGATTTCCTTCTCATTTAGGTCACCACAGTGCATTTAGTAGCGTTCCCTGTACTATACAGTAGGTTCTCATTAGTTGTCTATTTTATACATAGTATCAATAGTGTATATATGTCAATCCCAATCTCCCAATTCATCCCATCCCCTTCCATTCCCCCTTGGTATCCATACGTTTGTTCGCGAGTCTGTGTCTCTGTTTCTACTTTGCAAATAAGATCGTCTCTACCATTTTTCTAGATTCCACATATATGCGTTAATATACGATATTTGTTTTTCTCTTTCTGGCTTCACTTCCGTGTTGTGGCTATCGTCAGTAGTGCTGCATTGAACATTGGGGTGCATATAGCTTTCTGAATTTTGTTTTTCTCTGGGTATACGCCCAGTAGTGGGATTGCTGGGTCATATGGTAGTTATATTTTTAGTCTTTTAAGGAACCTCCATACTTTTCTCCATCATGGCTGTATCAATTTACATTCCCACCAACAATGCAAGAGGGTTCCGTTTTCTCCACACTCTCTTCAGCATTTACTGTTTGTAGATTTTTTTGATGATGGCCATTCTGCCCAATGTGAGGTGATACCTCATTGTAGTTTTGATTTGCATTTCTCTAATAATTAGTGATGTTGAGCATCTTTTCATTTGTTTGTTGGGCATTTATATGTCTTTTTTGGAGAAATGTCTATTTAGGTCTCCATTTTTTGATCGGGTCGTTTTTTTGATATTGAGCTGCATAAGCTGATTGTATATTTTGGAGATTAATCCTTTGTCAGTTGCTTCATTTACAAGTATCTTTTCCCATTCTGAGTGTTGTCTTTTCATCTTGCTTATGGATTCCTTTGCTGTGCAAAGGTTTTAAGTTTAATTAGGTCCCATTTGTTTATTTTTGTTTTTATTTCCATTTCTCTAGGAGGTGGGTCAAAAAAGATCTCACTGTGATTTATGTCAAAGAATGTTCTGCCTATGTTTTCCTCTAAGAGTTTTATAGTGTATGGCCTTACATTTAGGTCTTTAATCCATTTTGAGTTTATTTTTGTGTTATGGTGTTCTAATTTCATTCTTTCACATGTAGCTGTCCGTTTTCCGAGCATGACTTATTGAAGAGGCTGTCTTTTCTCCATTGTGTATTCTTGCCTCCTTTGTCATAGGTTAGGTGACCATAGGTGCATGGGTTTATCTCTGGGCTTTCTATCCTATTCCATTGATCTATATTTATGTTTTTTTGCCAGTACCATGCTGTCTTGATTACGGTGGCTTTGTAGTGTAGTCTGAAGACAAGGAGCCTGATTTCTCTGGCTCCGTTTTATTTTTACTTTTTTACTGTTCCTTTTTTTTCTGGCTCTGTTTTTCTTTCTCAAGATTGCTTTGGCTATTTGGGGTCTTTTGTGTTTCCATACAAATTGCAAAATTTTTTGTTCTAGTTCTGTGAAAAATGCCATTGGTAATTTGATAGGGATTGCATTGAATCTGTAGATTGCTTTGTGTAGTATAGTCATTTGCACAATATTGATTCTTCCAATCCAAGAACATGGTATATCTCTCCATCTGTATCATCTTTGATTTCTTTCATCAGTACTTTATAGTTTTGCATGCACAGGTCTTTTGCCTCCTTAGGTAGGTTGATTTCAGCAGTGTTTTATAGTTTTCAGTGTACATGCATTTTGCCTCCTTGGTTAAGTTTATTCCTACATATTTTATTATTTTTGATGAATTGTTTTCATAGTTTACTTTTCATATTGTACGTTAATAGTTTGTAAAAATGTAACTGATTTTTACATGTTGATTTTGTACCCTGAAACTTTGCTGAATTCATTTATTAATTCTCCTGGGGTTTTTTTGTGTGTGTATGCATGTGTGAATCTTTAGGGTTTTCTATGTATAAGGACATTTTATCTATGAACAGATAATTTTACTTCTTCCTTTCTAATTTTTATATCTTGTATTTCTTTTTTTGCCCAGTTGCTGTTGTTAGGACTTCTAGTACTATGTTGAATAGAAGTGGTGAGAGTGGGCATCCTTGCCTTATTTTTGATCTCAAAGGAAGTTTTTAGTTTTTCACCACTGAGTGTGATGTTAGCTGTGGGCTTTGCTTATATAGTCTTTATTATATGTGGGTATTTTGCTTTTAATCTTAGTTTGTTGAGTGTTTTGTTTAATCATAAAAGGATGTTTAATTTTCTGTATCAGTTGAGATGGTCATGTGTGTTTTTTTATTCCTTCATGCTATTAATGTGATGTGTCACATTAATTGATTTTCATGTATTAAATCAACCTTGCATTCCAGGAATAAATCCCACTTGGATGTGGTATTTAATCCTTTTAATGAGCTCTTGAATTCTGTTTGCTAGTATATTGTTGAGTTTTGCATCTGTGTTCATCAGGTATACTGGCCTGTAATTTTCCTTTCATATAATCCCTTTGTCTGACTTTGGTATCAGGTTAATACTGGCTCATAGAATGAGTTTAAAAGTTTTCCTATTCATTTTTTTGGATGAGTTTGATGAGGACTAGTGTTAATTTTGTTGTTGTTGTTGTTAATGTTTGGTAGCATTCTGCAGTGAAGCTGTCTGGTCCTGAGTTTCTGTCTGTCGGGAGGTTTTTGATTACTGATTTAATCTACTAGTTACTGTTCTTTCAGATATTCTGTTTATTCATGATTCAGTTAGTAGGTTGTGTTTCTTAGAATTCATTTTTTTCTAGGTACTTCAGATAGTTGGCATACAGTTCATAATGTTCTCTTATAATAATTTTTATTCCTATGGCATTGGTTGTAATGCCTCTTCTTTCATTTCTTATTTAATTATTTGAGTCTTTTCCCTTTTTTCTTAGCTATCTAACTAAATGTTTTCAATTTTGTTGGTCTTTTCAAAAAACCAACTCCTGGTTTTATTCATTTTCTTTATTGTTTTTCTCTTCTCTGTTTCACTTACCTCTGCTCTAATCTTTATTATTTCCTTCCTTCTGCTATCTTTGGGTATAGTTTTATCTTCTTTTTCTAGTTCCTTGAGTTGTAAAGTTAGGTTGTTTATTTGAAATATTTCTTCTTTTTTAATGTAAGCATTCATAGCTATAAATTTCCCTCTTAGCACTGCTTTCATTGCATTGCATATATTTTGTTATGTTGTGTTTTCATTTTCATTTGTCTCAAGATAATTTCTAATTTCTCTCGCAATTTCTACTTCACCCATTGTTCTTTTTGAGAATATATTTTTATACTTCCCACATATTTGTGGATTTTCAAGTGTTTCTGCTACTATTAATTTCTAGTTTCTTTCCATTGTGATCAGAAAAGTTATTTTGCGTAATAACAGTATCCTGGAGAATGTTCCATGTGTACTTGAGAAAAATGTATTCTGATGTTGTTAGGTGGAGGTTTTTTTGCATATATCTATAATGTCCAATTGGCCTATAGTGTTGTTCAAATCCTCTAATTTTCTTATTGATCTTTTTTCTGGTTGTTCTTTCCATTATTGAAAATGAGGTATTGAAGTCTCCTACAATTTTTGTTTTATGGTCTATTTCTCCATTCAATCTGGTTAATGTTTTCTTCATGTATTTAGGAGTTCTCATTTCTGATGAATATATGTTTACATATATGAACACTATAATGTTTATATTTATAATGTTACATATTCCTGGAGAATTGACCTTTTTATTATCATATAATGTCTTACTTTGTCTCTTTAACAGGTTTTGACTAAAGTCTCTTCTGTCTGATATTATAGTATAGCCATCACTATTCTCTTTTGGTTATCATTTGCATGGGGTATCTGTTCCCATCCTTTCACTTTCAGTCTATATATGTCCTTAGACCTAAGTGAATCTCTTGTAGACAGCATTATAGGTGGGTCTTATTTTTTATCTGTACAGCTACTCTGTGTCCAGGGACTTTAACCCACTTACATTGGTAGGTTGTGTGTTTCTAAGAATTTATCCATTTCTCTAGGTTATCCAATTAGTTGGCATACAGTTGGTTAGGAAAGGACTTACTTTTGCCATTTTGTTAATTATTTCCTGTATGTCTCATAATTTTTTGCTCCTCATTTCCTATTTTACTTTCTTCCTTTGTCTTTCACTGATTTTTTTTGGCAGTGGCATGCTTTAATTCTCTTCTCATTTCCTTTTGTGTATTAGTCTTCTCAGGCTGCCATAACTGAAAGCCATAGACAGGGTCACTTTAAAAAAAAAACAACAGAAAATTATTTATTACAGTTCTGTAGGTGAAGTCCAAAATCTAGGTGCCGGTAAGTTAGATTTCATTCTGAGATGTCTTTTCTTGGCTCATAAGTGTCCACCATCTATTGTGTACCCACATGACCTCTTCTTTGTGTGCAAATGGAGAGAGAGAGAGAGAGAGAGAGAGAGAGTGAAAGCTCTGGTGTCTCTTTTTATTAGGGAAACAATCACATCAGATCAGGGTCTTACCCTTATGATGTCATTTAACCTTAATTACTTCCCTCCCCCCATCTCCAAAACCATCACATTGGAGGTTAGGGCTTCAACATATGAATTTTGGGAGATACAAACATGTATCCATAACATGAATAGTCTATAAATGTTTTCGTTATGGTTACAATAATATATTTTATACCAGTAACAAGTTAACTTCAAACACATACATACTTCAGTCACTAAACTGTACTCCTTTAAAGCTCTTTCCCCTCACTTTATTTATTGGTGTCACAAATTACATCTTTGTATACTGTGTGCCCATTAACATAGATTTATAGTTATTTTATGCTTTTTCTCCTAATTCTATATAAGAATTAAAAGGGAAGTTGTGCCTCAAAATTTCAGTAATATACGTTTCTACATTTGTCCATATATTTATCTTAACCAAAACCTTTATATTATCATACAGCTTCATGATGCCATCTAATATCCTTTCATTTCAACTTGAAAGACTTCCTTTAGTATTTCTGGCAGAGCAGGTCTAGTGGTATGAACTCCGCCAGCTTTTGTTTATCTGTGAAAGTCTTAATTTCCCCTTCAGTTTTGAAGGACAGTTTTGCCAAATATCGTATGCTTGGTTGACAGTTTTTTTCTTTTGGCACTCTGAAAGTATCATCCCACTGTCTTATGGCCTTCAAGGTTTCTGAGAAATTCATTTATAATCTTATAGAGGCTCCCTTGCACATGACAAATTGTATTTCTCTTGCCTCTTTTAAGATTTTCTCTTTTTCCTTGACTTCTGACAGTTTGACTACATTGTGTTTCGGTGTTGGTCTCTTTGGGTTTTTCCTAGTTGGAGTTTATAAAGCTTATTGAATTTGTATATCCATTTCTTTTTAAAATTTGGTAAATTTTGTCATTTCTTCAAATAAACTCTCTGCTCCCTTTTTTCTCTCTTCTCTTCTGGGACTTTCATAATGCATATCTTGGTCCACCTGATAGGGTCCCATAAATCCTTCATGTTCTCTACACTTTTCTTAATTCTTTTTTCTTTTTGCTCCTCAGATACAATGATTTCACATGACCTGTCTCCCAGTTTGCTGATTTTTTTTTCTGCCTGATCAAGTCTGATGGTGAACCCCTTTAGTGAATTTTTCAATTCAGTTATTATATTGCTCAGCACCAGAGGTTTTTTTTTTATAGTTTCTATATCTTTGTTGATATTCTAATTTTGTTCATGCTTCATTGTCCTGATTCATTTAGTTTATATTTCTTTCAGCTCATTGAGAATCTTTAAGGCAGTTGTTAAAATTCCTTGTGAGGTAATTCACAGACCTGTGGTTTTTTAGGGTTGGTTTCTGGAACTTTATTTTCTTCCCATAATTGGGACATGTTTCCATGTTTCTTTGTATGCTTTGTCATATTTTGTTGAGATTTGGGAATTTGAAAACATAGCTGTCTCTCTCAGTCTTTTCAGATACAGGGGAACACCTTGACTAATCAGCCTGACATGGAGGTTCTGATACTTCTCAAACCTTCACTGGGGATGTATCTTCTCTGGGCTTGTGTGTACTTTTATTCTAGTATATATGACTTTTTTTTTTTTATTTTATTTTTTTTTTGTGATACGCGGGCCTCTCACTGTTGTGGCCTCTCCCGTTGCGGAGCACAGGCTCCGGACGCACAGGCTCAGTGGCCATGGCTCATGGGCCCAGCCGCTCCGCGGCATGTGGGATCTTCCTGGACTGGGGCACAAACCCGTGTCCCCTGCATCAGCAGGTGGACTCTCAACCACTGCGCCACCAGGGAAGCCCTATATGACTTTTTTTTACTCTCCTAATTTCCCTAAGAGGATCTCTCCTGTTTCTTCTCAGGAGATTTTTGTTTTGGTTTCTATTGTATTCCTCTACCTGTAATCTCTTGCTCCTCCATCATTTGCAGAACTTCATAACCCCTGCAGCTCTAATGTGTGACAGCACTTGCCTTTGTTTTCAGCAGTCTCCAACCTGGTATCTAACTATGGAACTGTCCCCATCAGCTTTCCAGATCAGGCAAGACAGCAACCAATGAGTCAGACAGTGCCTAGACATGCCAGAAAGTTGGATGCAAGTTTCACTCTTTTCATCCCAATGGAGGATCTGGAAATTGCGAGACTTCCTTGTGACTGTGGCACACTGTGGCACACTCTGCCAGGGAGATGGTGGGGCTAACTAAGCTGGGCAAAATGCCATGACCCTTCCTACCCTCTTTGGTACAGTTTTTCTTGGTTAGTAATTCACTTGGATGATGCAGCTTCTTAACTGGTTTCTAGAGTTCTCATAATGATATTTTGGTCTGTATATTGTTATTAACTTAGTGTCTCCATAGGGTAATGAGGGTCTGGAACTTCCTAGTCCTCCATCTTCCTGATATTTTATCCTATAATTAAGTTTTAACTTAAGTATAAAAGTCCTACGTAGGAAATATAGAGAATGATAGAAAGCACATGTGATGCCTAGGATTATTAATGAAATAATGAGACAGTTTCAATGTATACCCATTAAAACTCTTCTCTTTTCATATTAGATCTAGCATTATGGTAATCTACTTATAAGTCTATAAAATTGAGAAGAATTTATGCTGTACATTTGTTATAAATTTGAAAGTTAGGGGTTCACAATAGATCTGTTTTTCTATTTATTTGATTATATGCTTCTCTTTATGTAGCTCAGTTTGAAGTACCAGATGGAAATCTTCTCTATGAGGATCAAGACTCAATATCAAAAGCACAAATGCAAGTAAATACACAGAGAACATTCAAAGGTAAAATATACCTTAAGTAGTATAATAATTACAGATAACTTTAAATTATTTTAATTAAACTCAGTAGAAAATATTTTTCTTTGGTTCATGAATATGCATCTGAGATTATATTTTATGCAACATTTATAGTTTCTTTGATGTTAGTTGTAAATACCCTAAGAAAATTAGAGAGCAAAAGTCGAAGTATTCATAACTTACATTGGTATTTCTGGTTGTAATATTATTTCACAGTCATAGGTCATATACTCAGACACCAAGGCTCAATCATAGGCCAATAATTTTCTCACAAAAGATGCATACCTTTCAGCAGACTGGAAGATTATTATAGGTCCAAAACTCCAAAGGGTGTCTGTCTGTGACCTATGGTAGTAGCCTTCTACCACAGACTGTACTTGGTGAACAGAGATGTTGCTGAGAGCTGTAACTCTAACAGCAAATGAGGATCAGAGGGCCCCAAGGGAAGGATAGCCTGAGAGGCCTGGTGGAGGGCCTCAAGTGCGTCCTCTTGGTTGTGGCCCCACTGAAAAGAGTGGCCTTTGAAGTAATCTAATAGTAATGGATGTAATGGATGCCATCAAGAACCACACATGGGGACTATGAGAGTGCAAATATCCAAATAGTCCCACCAATAGCTGGGCCTCATTTTCAGTTGTTCAAGTAGAGTGTGTCAAAGCTTGGCAGTCTTCTCCTTTGGAATGAGATGTTGTGCCCCTCACAGATTTTGCCCAGTGATTTCAGTTAGGTACTGGGTAACTATGTCTTATCTGTAATAATGGTCCAGCCATGTTGCTACATATTGGTCTGTAGGACGTCTAGTTCTTGTTAAGTGGTGCCCTTGTATGGACCTATTTGGATGATGTCATCAATAGACTGGAAGGCTAGTGCTCCCTCAGGGTGTAGGACATTTCTAGGTCAAGACTGTTTGGTGAAAGATAGTTGGGGAATTTATGAAGCTTTATGGAAGGACATTAGTGAGGCATTGCAATCTATTCCCCATATGACGAACTGATCCTAATCATCCATGTGGACAGAGATACTGCGTAGGGTATTTGCACTGTCTATTACAGAATACCAAATTCTCTCACTATGGACAGTAGCTTCCATGACAGTCACAATATCAGATATAACTAGTGCCTGGGGACTACATCACTGAGCTGCCAATTATCACTGGAGTCTCTACACACACAAGGGCATATGCCCAGGTCCACTGAGCTACTGAATGAAGAAACAGTCTCAGGGAGAATTTTTGCTTCATTAAGCTCATCAATAAGGACAGTTATTTACTTTTCTTCTTCACGCATTTGTTTTTGAGGAACAAAGTACTAGATTCTGGTAGTTGAGTAGTTTCACAGTCTTCCACTTGTCTTGCTAAAGTGGTATTTTCTCTCAGGGTTTGGGGTGAATGCAGGTAGGGGTTCATGTAAACAGTACTTCTATACCAATAATGCATTCAACAGTGGGGGCTATAACAATGGAGTTTTGAGGTGGCCTGAGTGGGTACACTGTTGTGGGGCCTGGGTAAGTTTCCCATTGGTGGTGGCCGTGGAGTACCACCTCGGCATTATCAGTGTCCTCCTCATCCTGGTGTCAGGGGTTGTGGTGATCACAGTCACCTATGCACCCATGTCCCACAGGCTTGGGAATGCAATTCTGCACATCTCCATTGAACTCTAACTTTATCATAAGTCCTCACATTCCCACTGGATATATGGGGCCCGGCCTAACCCATAGTCTTGTTTATCTTGAAAGCCGTAAAGTCTTGGTAAAAGTTGGCAGAGCATTTTGATTCATGGCAAGGATCACTGGGAAAAGCAGAAACATAGCACCTGTGTTAGTCATAGGCCACAGTAGTGGCCTGTTGGGCTTCCCTTATCCCACTACCTGGCCTTCGGGTCCTTGGTAAATATCCCATCAATCTACTCCTTTGAGACCCTGTTTTGGGGGTAACACACCCTTTGATCTCTTTAAGGCCTTTGCCCAGATGGTCCGGGGTGGTTACTAGACTACCATTTTTACATCATTCTCTCTTCTGGTCAGTCATTGCTATCTTGGCATTATTCACTATTACTTGTCCAGAAATTTGTCAGTTAAGGTCCAGATTGTGTCGTAGACCAATTGCCCTGACCTTATTAGGATGTTTATCGAGCTTGATGTCCAGCAATAGTGGCACAAATGAACCTAGGAACCTGAATCTGGTAAATAAAAAAAAAAACAATCTCATCTGCTGTCCTCATTCCCTCATTGTATGTCTTAGGCACCACCAGGGTGGCTCATGGAGTCACTATTGCCTTTTCACGTATGGTTAAAACGTGTTTTACAAAGGCAAGGATGAGCCATCTGTCAGATCCAAAACAGTACCCAGCTGAGGAAAGAGAGTCTTGGATGTCTGTATTTTTTCATACTCCTTTATTCCACCTCCTTGTGCAGTGTGGCCATTGTCAAGGTTCTCCAAGAAATGTTTCTGTATTAGCAACCCGGCAAGGTTACGTGATTACTTCTTTAACAAGATACTCCTTTAAATGTGAAGATGAACGACCCATGTCTATAAGGTCTCTTCAGGTCACTGGGTAAAGTGATCCTCAGCACTCTACATTCCTTTTCATTAAATCATGAATTGCAGTAACCACTATAGCAAAGGCTGAACATAAGTTCCAGGAGCGTTAGATCTAACAGTAGTCATTGAGTGCAACTCAGCATGCAGGGTCACCAACAACTTTTGATCCCATTATTATTATTATTTTTTTTTTTTTTGCGGTACTCGGGCCTCCCACCGTCGCGGCCTCTCCCACTGCGGAGCACAGCCTCCGGACACACAGGCTCAGCGGCCATGGCTCACAGGCCCAGCCACTCTGCGGCATGTGGGATCCTCCTGGACCGGGGCACGAACCCGCGTCCCCTGCATCGACAGGCGGACTCTCAACCACTGCGCCACCAGGGAAGCCCTGATCCCATTATTGATGAAACTGTAAGTAGCCAAGGAATTGCTTCCCCAGTTTTGTCAAAATCCCTGTTTGATGTTTAATTTGACCCACCCACTGGGCATCTTGGCCAGCAAAACAGGACTATTAAAATAGAAGGATCATGGGGCTGTGAGCCATGGCCTCTGAGCCTGCGCGTCCGGAGCCTGTGCTCCGCAACGGCAGAGGCCACAACAGTGAGAGGCCCGCGTCCCGCAAAAAAAAAAAAAAGAAGGATCATGTAAACAATAAAATAACACTCTCCTAAGCATGTCACACAATCTGTCGGCAGTTCCTGAGACACGTTGGCCTGAATGGTCATGTGCCCTGTGGGAACCTCAGACCCTAACAAATGACTCAGTAGTGCCCCCTTAGAGAGCCCTGAGTACTCACTAGTACTCACTAGTACTCACCTTCCAGAAAGGAATTGTGCTTCATTGACCACATTGCTCACTGTGCTAACTTGTCAGGGAGCGAGCTGCCAGTTTTTGAGTTGGTCAAGTAAGACAGCAAGTAAATTGAAAGTAAATTTAAGCATTTATTCACTTACTGTAATAGTATAAGAGTCTAAACAGGAAAGGTTCCCAGCCATACCAATATTCCATTTTCCCCCACAGAACATCATTGGATGAGGGTCAGATACATCAGTGCTGACAGGGCTGGGGTAGGGGGAGATCATCTCACAACCAAAGGAGCTCCAAACAAAAGGTTCTTGCTGTTCTATAGATCTGAGAGGAGATGGAAGTGGGAGGTCTAGGAGGAGTGCAAAAGTACTGAAAACAGAGTCAGAGATAATAAAAAGGCCTACAAGGTCCAATGAAAAGGTGGTCTATGTACAGGGTCTCAGCTGAGTCCTCCCCACATAAGAATGCTTCAGAATTGAGGCACTCAGACTAAGAATGCAGATATGGCCTTAGTCCATGACTGCACTAATTCCAGTGTCTGCAGTGCACTGGCTATGTCTCAGAGTCTAGTGTGGAGTATGAAGATTTCCCCCATGACAGCTGCCAGATCAAGCCTTTGTAATTGTCTAAGGTTGGGCCTGACAGATCACGCAGAAGATTTTGGCATGTTGTCAGTGCCTCAGTGTAATACATATGCATGTCCACATACAGGTACACATGATATACATATATGGATATACATATCCATATAGTCATCTTCACGTATGCTTACATACATAAACGTGCACATATATGTGTATATGCATATTCACAGACATATTTAGAAATCATGGTTTCTCAAAGACACTTTCAATTTCATTCTCTCCCCTCAAGACTTGTTCTTATCTTTCTCTATTTCCGGTGTGTATATCTTTTCTTCCACAGTGTGAATCTGACTCTGATCAACATCAGTACATTTACTCATTTGCTCTACCTTATAATGCTTCTAAAATTATTTCAGAATGTAGAACCCTAGAAAAACAAATCTACTAAAAGGATTCTGTGATTTGCAAACATAGAGAACAGATTTGTGGTTGCCAAGGGAGTGGAGGGTGGGGGTGGGATGGATTGGGAGTTTGGGATTAGCAGATGCAAACTATTATATATAGGATGGATAAACAACAAGGTCCTACTGTATAGCACAGGGAACTATATTCAGTATCCTGTGATAAACCATAATGGAAAAGAATATGAAATATATATATACATATATAACTGAATCAATTTGCTATACAGCAGAAATTAACACAACATTGTAAATCAACTGTACTTCAATAAAATAAATTAAAAAAATAAATTCTTCAATAAACAACTTACAGTTGAAAAAGAGGAAAAAGATTTTGTGATTTGTTTACAGTTCACCCCTCTACTCTTTTGCCGAGGAGTGAGGGTGTACGTCAAATACTATATTGATGATTTACTTGCATTAGTGCTTTCTTATTTCCTTCAGTAGATTCAGTTCTTTAAATTTAGTTTCAGTTTTAGTTCCTTTTCTTATCCTTTGTAATTTAACTTTTCTGTTCATACATAATTGACACATAACATTAGTTTCATATGTACAACATACTGACTCGAGATATGTATATATTACAAAAAATATCACAATAAGTTTAGTTATCATCTATCACCACATATAGTTAAATTTTTTTTTCTTGTGATGAGAATTTGTAAGATCTACTCTCTTAGGAACTTTCAAATATGCAATGCAGTATTAACTGTAGTCACCATGCTGTACATTTTATCTCCAGTACTTATTTATTTTATAACTGCAGGTTTGTACCTTTTGACCACCTTCACCCATTCACCCACCCTCTACCCCCTGCTTTTGGCAACCACCAATCTGTTCTATGAGTTTTGATATTGGTTTTGTTTTTGTTTTAATTCCACATATAATTGAGATCATACAGTATTTGTCTTTCTTTCACTGACTTACTTCACTCAGTATAGTACCCTCAAAATGCATCCATGTTGTCCCAAATGGCAAGATTTCCTTCTTTTTTATGGCTAAATAATATTCCTTTGTATATATGTATACTACATTTTCTTTATCCATTCATCTGTCCATGGACACTTAGGTTGTTTCCATGTTTTGGCTATTATATTATTATTATAAATAATGCTGCAGTGAACATAGGGGTTTAGATATCTTTTCAAGTTAGTGTTTTCATTTCCTTTAGAAAAATACCCAGAAGTGGAATTGCTGGATTGTAAGGTAGTTCTATTTTTACTTTTTTGAGGAACCTCCCATAATGTTTTCCACAGTGGCTGCACCAAATTCCCTTCCCACCAACAGTGCACAAGGGCTCCCTTTTCTCCACATTCTCACCAACACTTATTTCCTGTCTTTTTGATAACAGCCATTCTAACAGCTATGGAGTGGTATCTCATTGTGGTTTTGATATGCATTTTCCTGACGATTAATAATGTTGAGAACCTTTTCATGTACCTGTAGGCCACCTGTAATGAAACATGTCCTTTCAAATCCTCTATCCATTTCTTAATCAGATTTTTTTTCTGCTTTTGAGTTGTATGAGTTATTTCTTTATTTTGGATATTAACCCTTTGTCAGATACACGATTTGCAAATACTTTCTTCCATTCTATAGGTTGCCTTTCATTTTGTTGATATTTTCCTTTGCCGTGCAGAAGCTTTTTAGTTTGATGCAGTCTCACTTTTGGTGTCAAATCCAAAAAGTCTTCACCAAGACTGATAATGTCAGGGAGCTTACCGCTTATGTTTTCTTCTAGGAGTGTTATGGTTTCTGGTCTTACATTCAAGTCTTTAGTTGATTTTGCATTGATTTGTGTGTGTAAGATAGTGGTCCAGTGTCATTCTTTTGCATGTAGCTGTCCAGTTTTCCCAACATCATTTATTGAATAGACTGTCCTTTCTTCACTCTGTATTCTTGGCTGATTTGTCATAAATTAATTGACCGTATATGTGTAGGTTTATTTCTGGAATCTCTGTTCTCTTCCATTGATTTATATGTCCATTTTTATGGCAATACTGTACTGTTTTGATTACAATAGCTTTGTAATACACAACTGACCCTTGAACAACACAGATTTGAACTGCATGAGTCTACTTATACACAGAATTTTTTCAGTAAATACATGCTATGGTACAACATAATCTGTGGTTGGTTGAATCTGTGGATGCAGAGCCATGGATATAGAGGGCCAACTGTAAAATTCTGTGTGGATTTTTGACTGTGTAGGTGGGAAGGGAGGTCAGTGCCCCTAACCCCCATGTTGTTCAAGGGTCAGCTGTAGTTTGAAATCAGGAAGTATGATGCCTCCACCTTTGTACTTTTTTCTCAAGATTTCTTTGACTATAAAGGATCTTTTGTGAGTCCATACAAATTTTAGGATTTTTTTGTTCTATATCTGTGAAAAATGCCATTGGAAATTTAATAAGGATTGCATTTAATCCATAGCTTGCTTTGGGTGGTGTGGACATTTTAAAAATATTAATTCTTCCAGTTCACGAGCATGGAATATCTTTGCATTATTTTTGTCTTCTTTAATTTCTGTCATCAGTATTTTATAGTTTCAGTATATGAATACTTTATCTCCTTTGTCAAATTTATTTTTTTCTTTTTGATGTCATTGTAAATGGGATTATTTTCTTATTTTCTCTTTCTCATAGTTTGTTGTTAGTGTATAGAAATGCAATTGATTTTTTATTTTTTTATATTGATTTTTGTATGTTGCACCTTTACTGAATTCACTTAGTAGTTCTAACAGCTTTTTGGTGGAGTCTTCAGGATTTTCTACATATAGCCTTTATTGGGTTGAGGTAAATTCCTTTTATCCCTAATTTATGGGAGTTTTTATCATGAAAAAGTATTGAATATTTTCAGATTTTTTTTCTGCACCTGTTGAGATGATCATGTAATATTTATCCCTTGCTCTGTAATGTGGTGTATGTGTCACATTGACTGATGTTAGACCATCCTTGCCTGAGTAGAGTAAATACCATTTGGTCATGGTGTATGATCTTTATAATGTGCTGTTGAATTGTTTGCTAGTAGTTTGTTGAGAATTTTTGCATCTGAGTTCATCAGGGATATTGGCTTGTCATTTTCTCGTGGTGTCTTTGTTTGGCTTTGGTATCTAGGTAATGCTGGCCTCATAAAATGAATTTGGAAGTTTCTATCAGTGAATGTTTGTGTCCCCCCCATAATTCATGTGTTAAAATCCTAATGTCTAATGTAATTGTATTAGGAGTGGGGAGGTGCTTAGGTCATGAGGATGGAGCCCTCATGAGTGGGATTAGCCCATTCATGAATGGGCTAAAATTTTAGAAAATTTTTCTGTTTTCTGTTTCATTTATTCCTGCTCTAACCTTTATTATTTCCTTCCTTCTGATAACTTTGAGTTTAGTTTATTTTTCTCTTTCAAGTTCCTTGAGGTGTAAAGTTAGGTTTTTTATTTGAGGTCTTTTTTCTAGCTGCCCACAGACAATCCAGCTATGTTGATTCCTTCGGTGCTCTGATTAAGGTGAGATAGAAGTGGGCCTCTCAGGCAGCACCCTGAAAGGCTTTGAGAGCCTTATGCTCACTTCCCTCTCTCTTTCTCCCATGGGAAAAATTGTGGGTGAGGGAATCTCTCTCTGTGTTGAGCTGTGCTGACTTGGTGGAGGGGTGACTTAGGTAAAGCAAAACTGTTCTTCTTACCCTTTTTAATGCAGCTATCTAGGATGTTATGTTCCACCAGCATGCTGGAACTTCTTGAGTGGACTCTGAAGCTCTCATAAATGTATTTCATCCATGAATTGTTAAATCAGTGTTTCCATGGGCTACGGGACTGCAATCTCTTACCCTGCCGTTTTGCTGATGTCACTCCCTAAATTATTTTAAATTAAAGTGATCAGAAGATATTTTTCTTTGGTTCATGAATCAGTATTTAAGCATATATTTTATAGCAGTTTTACACTTAGACTTCAAGTGTGAATACCCCAAGATAACTAGAGATTAAAGGCCAAAATATTCATAACTTTTGGTTGGTATTTCTAGTCATAAGACTGTTTCATGGCCATGGATCATATACTAATTATTCACCAAGGCCTTATAACAGGCCAATAGTAGTCGCTTAAAGGGTTTGTACCTTTCATCTGACTCCAGGTGACTATGATACCAAAAGCCTAATGGGCGCCTCTGGCAGTGTCCTTCTGCCATAGGCTCTAATCAGCAAACTGAGAGGTTGCTGAGATCTGTAACTCAAACACAAATGTGTATCAGAGGAGCCAAGGGGATGGACAGAGTCAGAAACCTGTTGGAGGGCCTCTAGGACATCCTGTTGCCATGTCCTACTCAAAGGTAGAGACCAAAAATGCCATCAAGATGACCACATGGTGAATGTCAAAGTACTAGTAGCTGAAAAGTTCCACCAATCTTTGGGCCTCCTTTGTGTTTGTGGGGGCTTAGAGGAACTAAAGCTTGGCAGTTGTCTCCTATGGAATGACACATACTGCCTCTCCTCAGTTTACTCCCAGAGATTTCACTTGGGTACTAGGTCCTGGTACTTTTCCTATATTAATGGCCCAGACTTAACTCACATGTAAGTCCACATGCTTTCTGTGTTTGTTGGGTAATTCCCTTGCCTAGGCCTAGTGGAGGTTATTGTTAATATAGGGGGAGGCTAGGGCTCCATGTGGGAGTGGGACTTTTTCCAGGTCATGGCCTTATGGAAGGACATTAAAGGTACGTTGCAACCCATGACACGTATGGCAGACTGATCCTGATCATCCCTGTGGACAGGGATTCTGAAAGAGACATTTGTAATGTCAGTTGCTTTGTACTTGCCTCAGCTTGGGCCACAGCCTTTATGGCTGTCATAATTTCAGGTAACACTAGTAGTGCTCAAGCTGCGTGACTGCATTGAGCCTCTAATAATCAATTGAATCTCCATACACCTGAAGCCTAATCCACAGGCCAGATGGGGCTACTGAATGGAGAAATAGTCTTACGGAGAATTTTTGCTTCATTAAGCTCAGTAATGAGGAAGCTGTCTCTTTTCATCCTCTAGGGAGTTGCTTTGGTAGTCAGAGGGACTAGGTACTGATAGACTGTTAGGTTCAGACTACCTAACACACTACCAGAGCCACTGAAATGGCCTCAGTTGTAGTATTTATGATCATGGCTTGGGGATAAGGATGGGGTGTTAAGGACGCACACTTAGACTATATAAATATACATACACATATATATATATATATATATATAGTTTTCCCTCATCTTGGCACAAAAGGACCAGGGAATGAAATTCTTCCTCACCTCCCCATTGAACTGTGACCTTGGCAAACGTCCTCATGTTCCCAGTGAGGACATAGGGACCTTGGCCTAACTCATAGTCTTGTTTATTTTTAAAGTTAAGAGGTTTGGATAAAAGTAGAGAGATTTCAGGTCAAGATTCACTGGGAGGGTTGGAAGGAATATTATTTATATTAGTCATAGGAGTTGTCAGTATGTGGACTCTGTTGTGCCCCCAGTGGCCATTATCTAGTCACAAGTATCTGAAGGAGAGTCTATCAGTCTCCTCCTTGAGACCCATTGTTGGGTAACAAGACCCATAGATGTCTTTGGGAAAGACCTTAACCCAATGATCCAGGAGTAAGTACCCAATTACCATTTTTACATCACTGTGACTACTAGTGAAAAGTTAGTGTCTTGCCAGTAGCTGCTTTTTCTTTGCTTGGAAATTTTTCATTTCACACATGGATTGTGCCATGAACCAACTGACATCACCTTATAAGGAGGTTTAATTGAGACAGGTGACCAGTGAGAGTGGCAAGAATGAACTTAAACCTGAGTCTGGTAAACAATCTCATCATTTACTTTTCTTACTTCTCATTGTCAAATCAAGGAACTATCAGGTGGCTTGCAGAGCCCCTTATAGGTGGCCGTAAGAGTAGACCAAAAAAGTTTTCCAGTGTCAGAGAACTCACCATGATTGGACCAAACCAGTCCAAGAACAAATAATAGCTAGTAAAGGAAGGAGAAGGTCTCAGGTGTACATGACATTTCTCCCACCTACCTCCTTCTTCATCCTCCTTGGGCAAAGTGGTCATGGAAGATGTTCTGAAAGAGGGGGTTCTGCAGTAACACACCAGAAAAGGTGCTTCTGTCCTTAAATAATTTTAACAAGATTACTTTCTTTGTGGTGGAATCAAACTATCCAGATCTCTTTGGTTTCTTTGGGTCACTGGGCAAAGCAATCCTGAGGGCTCTACCTACTTTCTCATTAAATATGAGAAACATTTGTTGCATCAAGGATGTCATCACTGCCCGGGACATGTTTAGATTTAACAGTAGTCCTTGTGTCCTATTCTGCATGCAACTTTAGGTGACCAACTACATTGTTTTCTGGTTTATCTTTCCTGTATTTCCTTTTCTAAAGGTAAGTATCTTATATTTTCTTTTCATTTCCCATTCTTTTCTTTCCTAAAAGATAGCATACTTGATACCTTCTCTTTTCATTTTTTCTACAATTAACCTATCTCTCCAAGTTGGGTTATAAGTATCTTTTTATAGCTTTATGTGTAACTCTTTGTACCACATCATACACCATAATTTGTGTTACCCTAATTTATAGTATGTACCTTGTTTTTCAACCAGTCTCACATGCTAGTACATTTAGGTGCTTTTGAGTATTTTGCAATTAAAAATGTGTAATGAATAACCTTTACATATACATTTTCATTATTTGGTCTATGAGTATATATTAACCTAAGTTATAATAATCTAAAACAAGTAGGGACTAATATAAAATATATTTGATGCCAACAAATATTTAAGAAACAGTGAGTCTTACACACATTAAAATTTTCCTCACAATTTTTATGTCAGGTCTAGCATTATGGTAATTTACTTATATTTTATGTTTATAAAAATGAAAGAAAATACTGCTAAATATGTGTATAAATTTGATATATAGGGATTTCACAATAGACCTGTTTTTCAGTTTAATGCACTAAATGTATCTCTTTATGTAGCTCACGATCATGTGTCAGATGAAAATCTTATGTTTAAGCATCATGACTCAAAGTCAGAAACAGAAATGCATGCAGAGAAACAAAAATCTTCTGGAGATGAAAGTCTCATTAATAAGTTTAATAATTATAGATGACTTTAAATTATTTTAAATTGTACTCATCAGAAGATCCTTTTTCTTTGGTTCGTGAATATGTATTTGGGCATATTTTTTTTGAACTAGTTAAAAGAACCCTTGTATTTATTTTTTACACAGCACAAATGCAGGTGACACAGTAAGTCCATAATTCCTCACAAAACTTATTAACTTATCAACTGAGAATCTATGTTCTTAAAATCTGCATCATTCATAGCTATACACTCTATGGAATCCATTCCATAGTAGCAGAGGAGAACCTTAACTCAAAGCACCAAGTTTCCAGGCATTACTGCAAATGTCTTGTTTTCATTCTCTGATACATGCAGTCAAACTGCCTATGAAGCAAATACCAATTCACCTTAAACGCCAATGGATAAGGGAAAACAATTGGGAAACCAACATTATTCTTACATCTAAAACTGATTTACCTGTTTACCTTGTTATATTTCTTTCCATGAACATTTTAACTTTGAATGTAGCTATAATTAATATGAATATAAATTGAAACTTAAACATAATCTCTTTCAGATTCATCTAACAATTTAGGACGTTCATATCTGTTTCATAAGTCCTAAGGAAAACAAAATGTGACCTCTAATCTAGAATATTCTTGTAATCTTTATTAAAAGTTAAATTAGAATTTTATAGCAAAGTAATATGGTCTGTATGTCCAAATTATGGATTTAAAAATTCCTTAATTTATTTAGATTAAGATACAAAGCTGATTCCCAGTATATTTCATAGAAGTGTGTTTTCATTTTTTGAACAAGCAGGGTTCAGTGGACATTTTTAGGATCTTGCTCGTATCAGCCCTGTGTATACCCAGAGATTACTGGATCCACTAAATGGACAATGAAAATTGGTCGAGGCTGTTGATGAAAGCTTCAACAGGAATCTGATACACAGACACAGACTTTATTGTTATAGTCAGTGGAACTGAAGTCTTCCTTAAAACTGTGCTTCTGATAGGCTGAAGATAGAGTAATGGACTGTTAGTTCTTTAAGCCAAAAATGCATGGATCTGTTCTACAAAGGCTTCATTCTCTGCCTGTGGTCAGTAACTTGAGGGTCTTCTGTGGATTCTGCACTGCTGACATCTTCATACTGCAAAGCTCTGCCAGCGTTATTTGCAGTATTTCTGAGGTCTAGCAAAGTCCTCTGATGTTAGTTGGGTACCTCCCTGGGAAACTGTACTGAAAAGTGCAGGATCAATGGCCGGAATAGTCTGTGGAGTAGGCTGGATAGTGTTACTTGTTACACCTGTGCTGGGAGGAACTTCTTCTGGGGTATTAGCAGGAATGTGGGCACCGGGAGGAATTTGTATTCCAGTAAAGCTGCTTGATGTCATGTTGCTTGGGTCATAAGTTGAAGATGACGGCTGAGGGGCTGAGTGGGCAGAGAGGTTGCTCCAGAATTTTCATTTTCTCCAACATCATTATCTTCTTCAATCCCACCAGGCCCTGCTTGAGGAGTCTCTCCATTCTTTAAAAAATTATGAATATATGTTGCTTTCCACCTTGCATACTTTCTGTGTTTGACGTTTTCATCAGTGAGTTCTCCAACCGCTATTTTGAAATCTATTAAAAGACTTTCAGTGTAGAAGAACTTGATCATGTTTTTGTGAAATCACCCAGCATGATCCTCATTATCTACATACAAAAACATTTTCAAAGCATAATTCTCCAAATGGGCAGAGCCAACTATTTCTTGAGTAACAGCTTCATTATCACCCAGCTGTTTCATAAGAGCTTCTAACTGATCCATTAGCTTTGGTGAAAACGTACGACATTCAGGAGTTTTACTATCAACATTCATTCCTGTTTGCATTGCATACAAATGGCAGTAATAAGCCACCACAGGGGGTCCCCGCTTGTCATGCTCCTGAGCCGTCCTCAAATGATGCTGTACGCTCTAAAACTGTGGGGGCAGCGGAGCAAGCATGGACATCTCCACTCCAGGAATCCTATTTGGGCATGTTCTTATAGAAATTTTGCACTGACGTAAAGTATGAATGCCCTAAGATAATTAGAGTACAAAAGCAAAACTGTTGATAACTTTTGGTCGGAATTTGTTGTCTTGAGACTGTTTCACAGTCGTGGGTCATGTGTTCAGTATCCCCTGAAGCCCAGTAATGGACTAATAATTGTCTCTTAAAGGGTGTGTACCTTTCAGCGAGCTGTTCCTAGAGATGATGAATTAAAAACCCCAACAGATGCCTCTGACCTGTGGCAGTGTCCTTCTGCCTTAACTCCAGTTGGTGAATAGATGGTTGCTGAGATCTGTAACTCAAATGGCAAAATGGATCAGAGGGGCCAAAAGGAAGGGTAGCCTAGGTGGCTTGTTGGAGGGCTTGCAGGTCATCCTCCTTGCTGTGGCCCCACTGAAAGGAAATGACCTTTCTTGTAACCCTTTAGATGGATGGCATTAAGAATGCAAGTAGATGAAGAGTTCCATCAGTCCCTGGGCTTCCTTTTTAATTGCTGGAGCAGAGAGTATCAAAGCCAGTCTTTTCCCATGGAATGAGACAATGAGACTGCATACCCAGGTCAAGCCCAGGAATTTCACTTGCGTACTTGTACGTTTTCTGTAAAAGTGGCCCAGCAAGTTGCCACTTGTGTGTCAGCAGGGTGTCCAGCCCTTGTTGGGCTGTTGTCCAGCTCCCTTCTCTGGACTCAATAGGATGACATTATCAGTAAAGTAGAGGGCTAGTCCCTCCTCTGGAAAATCTGGAGATTTTCCAGGCTTTGATACATTGATGACAGATAGGAAATTCAGATAGACTTGTGGAAGGATCTGAATGGTGAATTGTACCCATTCCACATAAAGATGAACTGACTGGAATCATTCCCATTCAGAGGGATACTGAAAAGGGCGTTTGTGATATCCATTGCTGAATAACAAGTTCCCACACTCTGGACAAGTTACTACGACAGTCACACTGTCAGATACCACTGATGCCAAGGTTGTCCTGTTGATTGAACAGCCAAAATCAATTGAGTATCTGTGAACTCAAGATCAGGTACACAAGTCAAGTGAATTATTGAATAGGGATATAGTCTCAAGGAGCCTTTTGCTGCGTTAAACTCAGTAAAGAGGGCAGTTTTTCCTTTTTCTTTCCCAGGCAGATTTTTGGGAGATAGAGGTACTAGGTGCTGGTAATCGGGTAGGTTCACAATATTCTTATGCTCCTCTAACATGGCCTTAATTGCAGTAATTTCCACCAGGGCTTGGAAGAATGAGAGTAAAGTTACGATGGTACTCTCCTGGAGAGCCCCATGGTGTCCACTAGCATTTCTGGAGGCACATTAGCCTGGCTGGTGATGTGCCCTGTGGGACCCTTTGACTCTTGCAAATGATCCAGCAGTATGCCCTGAGAGAGTCTCACTAGCACCTCTCAAAGTGCTCCTTCCAGAAAGGAGTTTTTTTACTTTATTGACTACTTTGTTCTCTATGCCAATCTGTCAGAGAAAGCTGCCTGTTTTGACTTGGTCAATTAAGATAGCAAGCCAAACTGAAAGTAACAATTAAGCTTTTATGTACTTCCTATAATAGTATAAGCAAGAGTCTAAACAGGAAAGGGCCCCAGCTCCACCAGTGTTTCATTTTCCCCGTGGAACCAAACCAGGCAAGGGTCAGATGTCAGTGCGGATGGGAGTAGGGGTTGGCGGAAGATTATCTCATATCTGAAGGAGCCCCAAACAAAAGGCTCTTGCCCTTTTATGACCTCAGGAACCTTGTGGATATTGATGTAGGATGGCTAGGAGTGTAAAGTCCTGAATACTGTGTAGTAACTGAGGAAAGTACCTTTAGGTTCCCCCAGTAAAGTGGTCTACACAGAGGCACCTGAAAAGCACAGTGTATCAGCTGACCCCTCCCCCTTTCACAAGGAGGCCTCTGATGGAGGCACCTGTATAGGAATCCAGAATGCATAAGAGCATGGTATGGATGGATGGGCCTTAGTCCTCCACTGAAACTCCCTCCAGTGTCTAAAGTTCACTGGGTATGCATCAAATTTGGTGTGGGGTGAGAACTATCCCCCCATGAGAACTTTCAGGTAGAGACCTTGTAATTGTCTGTGGTTGGACCTGCAAAATCAAGCAGGATTTTGGCCTGGAGTTGAACTCCTGTATATACATATGTATACATATATATGCACATATATATACAGATATTCATACACACACCTACACTGAGTATCCTTTGTGTTTGTTGTGGTAGAGATAGAAATAAGCTTGGCTCTTTGGAGTGCTTGAAAAAAGCTTGGCCTCCTTTGTATCTTGGTGGGGGATGGAGAAGGAAAACTTAGTTTCCTTGGAGCTTGGAGTGACAGTGAACCCCTTTCCACTTTGCCCCCAGGGATTTCAGTTGGGTATTAGATCTTTATACCTTGTTTACATTAATGACCCAGCTGTGCTGTCACATGTGGGTCATCATAGAATCCAGTCTCTGTTGGGTAGTACTCTTATCTGGTTCCAGTGGAGGAGGTCATCAATATAGTGGAAGTTTTAGTACTCGATCTTGGAGCAGGGCTTTTTCTAGGTCATGGGCTTGTGGAAGGACATTAGAGGTATGTTGTAACCCATTGCACATAAGGTAAACTGATCCTGGCCATTTGTGTGAACAGGAATGTTAAAAAGGGCACGTGTGATATCAGTTGCTGCATACTTACGTGACTCACCTTGAGCAGTAAACTTCTGTGAAGGTCACAGGACCATGTGATGCCAGTGTCTGGAGCTGTACTGTGGCATTGAGCCAGCGATAATCAATTGAGTCTCTAGGCACCCAAGGCCTTACACACAGAGCGCAAGGGCTTATGAATGGAGAAATAACCTCATGGAGAACTTTTGTTTCATTAAGTTCAGCAATAAGGGCAATGAGTTGTTTTTGGTTGGTAAAGGTGCTAGGCACTGGTTTTCCACATGCCCCCCTAAAATGGCCCTAAAATGCAGTAGTTCCTATCAGGCCTTAGGGGTGAGATGCACATAGAAAATACATCTAAACCAGTAATACATTCAGTCATGGAAGCCATAACAATGGAGATTTTTAGTGGTGTGTAGGGACATGCCTATAGTTGGATTTGGATAAAGATCCCATTTGGTGAGCTCAGACCAAAAACCAGTGAGCATTATCTGTTTTCTCCTCATCGTAGTGTCCGTGGTTATAGAGATCTTAGTCATATGTGCATCAGTGTCCAAAAGGCCCAGATATGCAATTCACACCTATCTCTCCATTGAACCTTAGCACATATCCTCATATTACAACTGGGGAGATAAGAATCTTAGCCTAACCTTAATTCCTATTTATATAGAAAACGGAGAGGTTGGGTAAAAGTAATGGCAGGGGGGTTGTGTCTCGGGTTCATCTCAAGATTCACTGGGAAATGCAGAGGGGAGAGCACTTGTGTTAGTCATAGGTGTCATCATCATTTGGACTCTAGAGTGTCTGTGTGTTGGGTCACCTATGAATTCCTTGGTGGAGAGTCCATCGGTGTTCTCTGTGAGTTCCCGTTGTTGAGTAACTAGACCCAGAGATTTCCTTGGGAAACCACTTAAACAGGTCATCCATACATGGGTTCCTGATTACCATTTTTAGGTCACTTTCTTCACTGGCCAGATGATATCTATCTGTTTCTGGTTCTTCCTTTCCCTGAAATTTGTCAGTGAAGATCTGGATTGTCTTGTAAACCAATTGACATCACCTTATAAGGAGGTTTAATTGAACTAGGAAAACAGCACAGGTGGCACAAATGACACTGGAAATCTGAGTCTGGTTACCAGTCTCATCATCTACTGTTCTTGCCGCTCGTTGTTGAACAGAAGGACCATCAGAGTGGCTTATCAGGCACCTTCCAGATGGTTATACGGGTGGTTAAAACACCTTTTTTCACTGTCAGGAAACTCATCATGAGTGGGCCAAACCTGAGAAAGGAGCTGGGGAAGGAGAGGGAATCAAGTGTTCACATCATTGCCCTGCCCACTTCCTTGGGCAGAGTGGCCGCTGTCAAAGCACTCTGAAAGAGGGAGTCTGTTGTGACACATCTCTTCACCAAGTTTCACAAATTACCTCCTTTTTTTTACTGGGGTATAGTTGTTTTACAATGTTGTGTTAGTTTCTACTGTACAGCGAAGTGAAGTAGGGTTCCCTGTGCTATACAGCAGGTTCTCATTAGTTATCTATTTTATACATATTAGTGTATATATGTCAATCCCAATCTCCCAATTCAGCCCACCCCCCATTTCCCCCCTTGGTGTCCATACATTTGTTCTCTGCATCTGTGACTCTATTTCTGCCTTGCAAACAGGTTCATCTGTACCGTTTTTCTAGATTCCACATATATGCCTTAATATACGATATTTGTTTTTCTCTTTCTGACTTACTTCACTCTGCATGACAGTCTCTAGGTCCATCCACATCTCTACAAATGACCCAATTTTGTTCCCTTTTATGGCTGAGTAATATTCCATTGTATATATGTACCATGTCTTCTTTATCCATTCTTCTGTCTGTCGATAGACTTTTCTCCAAAGAAGACATACAGATGGCCAAGAGGCACATGAAAAGATGCTCAACATCACTAATTATTAGAGAAATTCAAATCAAAACTACAATGAGGTATCACCTCACACCAGTTAGAATGGGCATCATCAGAAAATCTGCAAACAACAAATGCTGGAGAGGGTGTGGAGAAAAGGAAACCCTCTTGCACTGTTGGTGGGGATGTAAATTGATACAGCCACTATGGAGAACAGTATGGATGTTTCTCAAAAAACTACAAATAGAACTACCATATGACCCAGCAATCCCACTACTGGGCATATACCCAGAGGAAAACGGTAATTCAAAAAGACACATGCATGCCAATGTTCATTGCAACACTATTTACAGTAGTCAGGTCATGGAAGCAACAAATAACCTCCTTAATGATAGAGGAGAAGTACCCCGGTCTAACTGGTCTCCTCAAGTCACTGGCAAAGCAATCTTTTTTTTTTTTTTTTTGCGGTACACGGGCCTCTCACTGTTGTGGCCTCTCCCATTGCGGAGCACAGGCTCCGGATGCGCAGGCCCAGCAGCCATGACTCACGGGCCCAGCTGCTCCACGGCATGTGGGATCTTCCTGGACCGGGGCACAAACCCGTGTCCCCTGCATCGGCAGGTGGACTCTGAACCACTGCGCCATCAGGGAAGCCCTGGCAAAGCAATCTTGAGAGCTTTACATTCTTTTTCGTTAAAAATGAGTCTCAAAAAATCACTGCATCCATCATAGGCTGTCTTATCAATGCCAGGGACAGACTTAGCACTAACAGTAGCAATTCAGTGAGCATGGTCTTCAGTGTCTTTGGTAACAAACTATTTTGTTTTCTGGTTTGTCTTTCTTATGTTTCATTTTGTAAAGGTAACTATCTCTCTATTTTTTTTTGTTTTCTTTTTGTTCTTTCCTAAAAGATAATATACTATTCTATCAGTTTTTTATTTCATTTAACATTATATACTAGACATTCCGCCATGTTAGTTTATGGGATCTTTTTCATTCCTTTTACAGTTGTATGTACAGTTGTTTGGACCATACTGTACAGCATAGTTGATATTACCATAGTTTATAGTATATACCTTGGTTTATGGAACCAGTCTCCTACATTTCCACATGTAAGTGGTTCTGAGTATTTTACAATTGCAGATATGCTGTAATGAATAATCTTGTGCATATACCTTTTTGTGGTTTGGTTTATGACTGTGTTTTAACCTAAAGTGTTACGAAAACTGGAGACCAAACTGGAACATATTTGAAACCTATGAATATTAATGAAATGATGAGACAGTTTCAGTACACATCCATTAAAACTCTTCTCACCATTTTCATATCAATCCAGCATTATAGTAATTTACATACAACTTTTGAAAATGTGAGAAAATGCTGAGGTACATTTGTCAGTAACTTGAAAGTATAGGATCAAACAGTGTATCTATTTTTCCTTTTATTGGACTAAATGCCTCTCTTTGTGTAGCTCATCGTAAAGTACCAGATGAAAATCCTGTGCTTGAGCATGGAGACTCAATGTCAGAAACTCAGCTGGAAGTAAAGAAACAAAGGCCTTCTAAAGGAGAAAGACTCAATAGTAAGTATAATAATTATAGATAACTTTATTTTAAATTAAACTTATCAGAAGATATTTTTCTTTGGTTCATGAACATGTATTTTATAGAAACCTTGTACCTTGACTTAGAGTGTGGACACCCTAAGATAACTAGAGAACAAAGGCAAAATTATTCGTACCCTTTGGTTGGTATTTCTGATCCCTTGGTCGTAGGTCAGCCACTCAGCATCTACCAAGACCCTATAACAGGTCAGTAAATGTCTCTTAAAGGGTGTTTACCTTTCAGCTGACTCCTAGAGATATGGGTTTGAAAGCCGAAAGGGGTGCCTCAAGACCCCTTGTGTCAGGGGTCTTCTGCCATAGCCTCCAACTGGTAAACAGAAATGTTGCTGAGTTCTGTAACTCAAAGAGCAAATGGTGGGGGGTGGGTGGGGAAGGGCAGCCTGGTGGCCTGTCTGAGGATCTCCACATCATCCTCTTGGTCGTGACCCCACTGAAAGGAAGAGGCCTTTCTAGTTACTCCATAGATAGGTGCCATCACGGACCATACATGGGGAATGTGACAGTGTAAGTTGCTTAATTGTCCCACCAATTGCTAGGTCTTCATTTCATTTGTGGAAGTACAGAGGACCAACGCTTGGCACACTTCTCTGGAATGAGATATCATGACCCTTACAGATCATGCTCAGGAATTTTATTAGGGTGCCAGATTACTACCTTTTCTATAATAATGACCCCACTGAGTTGCTATATGTGGGTCTGTGAGGCATCCAGTCTTTGTTTAATAGTACCCATGTTGGGCCCTAAGACAATGTCATCAATAGAGTAGAAGTCTGTTGCACCCTCTGAGAGTGGGATGTTTCCATATCATCACTTTTGTGTTGATGACATATTTCGAGAATTTTGGTAGCCTTGTGGAAGTATGGTTGTGGTGTATGGCAGACCAACCCGCAAAAAGGTATACTGATCATGATCATCCACAATAAAGGGAGGCTGAAAATGGCTTTCGTTATATCAACTGCTGCATACCAAGTTCCCTCAACTTCAGACAATAGCCTGTATCACATTCACAATGTCAGATACCATAGATGTAAGGGCTACACTATGACACTGAGCTGTGTATATCAAATGAGTCTCTGTGCATCTAAAGCTGTGGGCACAAGTTGACTGAGTTATTGAATAGTTAAATAGTCTCATGGAAAACTTTCACTCCATGAAGCAGTCATTTTTCTTCCTCAGGTAGGTATTTGGGGAGAAAAAAGCACTAGGCACTGGTAATTGGATTGGTTCACAGTCTAATACATGCCAACTGAAATGGCCCTAACTGCAGCAATTGCTGTTAGGAGTTAATACAAAGCAGGGATTCACATTGACAATTCATTTATAGTAATGATAACGTATATTAATGGGGCCATAACAATGGAAATTTATAGTGATCTAAAGGGAAACACCCATCGTTGGATCTGGATAAGGATCCCATTGGTAATGGCCTCAGACCCAATGACCCGTGACCCTTACCCAGATCCCTCACCCTTACCCAGTGAACATTATGTGTTTCTCCATCATGCTGGTGTCAGGAGTTGTGATCACAGTCACATAGCCCCAGTATCCAAAAGACCCAAGAAATGCAGTTCTTTCCTACCTCCCCATTAAACTCTGACCTTAGCATAGGTCCTCATGTTCCTACTGAGGACAAAGGGACTTGGTCTAACTCATAGTCTTGTTCATTTTTGAAAGCAGAGTGTTCTTGATAAAGGTTGGTGGGCTCTCAGTCTCATGTCAAAATTCAATGGAAAGACCTGAGCAATAGCACTTGTATTAATCACAGGGGTCACCCCCGCGTGGACCCCAGTTCAGCTTCCTTTCAGGCATCCCTTGGCCCACTACCAGGCCATGAGTTCCTTGGTAGTGAGCCCATCAGCCCACCTCTTTGACACCTCGTTATTGGATATTCACCCATAGATCTCTTATAGAGATCTAGGTCTAGATTGTCCAGGAGTAGGTTATTGATTACCATTTTCACATTGCTTTTACTGTTGGTCAGTCACTGCTACCTTGGCAGTAGGTGCTATTCCATGTCCAACAGTTTTGCAGTTAATGTCTAAATTGTCTAGTGCCAAATGACCTGACCTTATGAGGAGGCTTACTTGAGCTTAATACCTATCTAGCAAGGGTGGCATGAATGAATCAAGAAATCTGAGTCTGGTTAAGAATCTCACTCTCCTCACTCTATCAGTGTAGACCCTGGGACCACCAGCGTAGCACAGAGGGACACTGTCACTTCTGCAGTGGTGATCCAAACATGTTTTTCAGTGGTATAGAACTCATCACAGATTGGTCATCCTGTCAGAGCCAAAATAGTACCCAGATGAGGAAGGAGAGAGTCTCAGATGTTTGCTTTTTTTATTCCCCACTTTTCTTCCACCTCCTCAGCCAATATGACTGCTGTCAAGACTCTCTAAAGAAGTTGTTTTGTAGTGACAGGCCCAACAGTGTGTGTGACCTTCTCCTTCACCAAGTTTAACAAGATTAATCCCTTTAATATGGAGGCAAACTACCAGGTTTCTAAGATTTCTTTTGCTACTGGGTCATGCAGGGTCTCCCACAACTTTAGATCCCATCACTGGTGGACCATAAGCAGTAGCCACAAATTGCTTCCCTAGCTTTCTCAGGGTCCCTCTGGTGAATCTCTAATTTGATTGACCCAGCAGGTGTCTCAGCCAGTGAATCGAGGTCTAAAGAGAAGGAACTTTGCTCCCCCCTCAGAACTGAAAAGCCTATAAAAATAAAATAGCACTCTCCTAGACCACAGACCTGTGTGGTCTGTTAGCCCTGTCCAAAGCACATTGGCCTGGCTGCCCCAGGGGGCTCTCAGACTTCTGTCTAATGATCCTATGGTACCCTCTCCCCCATCACTCCAGAAATGTCCCACTGATTTACTGAGCACATCCCAAAGTGTGCCTTCCCAAAAGGCATTGAGCTTCACTTACCCTGCTTGCTGCTCCAATCTGTCTGAGAGAGAAATGCCGGCTTTTGAGTTGGTCAATTAAAATAACAAACCAAACTAAAAGTAACAAACCTTTGTTCACTTACCTCAATAGTTCAAGCAGTAAAGGACCCCAGCTGTAGCAATGTTCTATTTTCCCACTTGAAACAGCAGTGGGTGAGGGCTAGATGTATCAGTGCAAACTGGTATGAGATGTAGGAGAGGATCATCTCACAGCTGAAGGAGCACCAGACAAAAGGCTCTTGCTATTTTATGGGTCCTACGCCCTCAAAAGGTAGTGGTGGGAGGGATGGGAGTAGAAACATCCTGAATACTGAATCATAACTGAGAAAAGTTTCTTCAAGCCCCGCCCACCCCCCATAAGGTAGTCTAGGCAGTGGCAGTGCCCGAACAATACAGTGTCCCAGTCACGTCCCACCCCCGCCTCCATTTGATGGTGACTGGGCTAAGAATGCAGTGTACTTGAGAGAGTGATGGGGGCGGGAGGGCTGTGTCCCTGACTGCAACCACCTCCAGTGCCTGCAGTGCACTGGCTATGCATCAAGCCTCTGTGGGTTGAGAAACTTCTTTTCCCTATGGTAACTGCCAGGTAATGCCTTTATAATTGTCTGTGATTGTGCCTGAAAGATCACACATGAGATCCAGCCTGGCGTCAGGTTTCTTAAGTATATTCACACTTTTATATATGTACTTGTATATACATATGTAGTTATACACATATATTAGCCTGTATACCTACACGTGTGTACATAAACCTGCATAGACATATTTAGAATTCATGATAAATCTTGGAAACCTTCAATTCTACTTCATCCCCTCAGGGCTTGTTCTGCCTACTTCCATTTCATGTGTGCATGTCCTTTCTTCCACTTCGTGAATACTCTCTGAATAATATAACACATTTACTCATTTGGTCCATCTTGTTATGCCTATAAAATTATTTTGGAATTTCTTTGCCTATAGGTATGGAAAAAAATCCTCCTGAAAATATTTTGTCGTGTGTTTACAGTCTCTCCACACTTCTGCCCATGAATGAGGGTATATGTCAAATATTGTATTGATGAGTTACTTGCATTAGTACTTTTTTTCTTTCAGTAGGTTCATTTCTTTAAGTTTGCTTTCAGTTTTAGTTCCTCTTTTCTTATTTAATTTTATTTTTGAAACATGTGGAACCTGACCCTGCTTCCAAAAGTAAAAACTATACAAAAAGGTATACTTAGAGGAGTAGCATTTCTTCTTCAGTTCTCTCCCTTTTACCCTATGGGTAACCAACTACATTGTTTTCTATCTCACTTGTTTTTCATTTTGTAAAGGTAAGTATCTCTCTGATTCTCTCCCTCTCTCTCTCTCTGTCTCTCTCTGTCTCTCTCTGTCTCTTATTTCCTTATTTTCCCTTCTTCCTTACCTAGAAGGTACCACACAACTTTTCACCTTTGGGTTTTTTTTTTCCACTTGATATTATCTTCTTGAAATCCCTCCAAGTCAGTTTATAGAGGTTCATTTGATCCTTTTTACATCTCTACATACAACAGTTTGTACCATGTTATTTACCATAATTTACCAAGTTTATAGTATATGTATTAGCTTGTTTATCTAGTTTCCCATGCATGAACATTTATATGCAATTACGAATAATGCTGTAATTAGCAAATTGTACACTTGCATTTTGTTGATTGGTCTATGAAGTCTATGTGATCTGTAAAATATAAGTAACCTAAGAGAAATAGAGACAAATGTAAACTATGTATAATGCCTGGAAATGTTTATGAGATAATGAGAAAGAGTCAAAACACATCTATTTATTAAACTCCTCTCACAGTCTTATCAGATCTAGCATTATGGTGACTCCACTATAACTTCAGAAAAGTGAGAATGTTGCTGTATTCTTATTATAAATTTGATATATAGGGATTTATAATAGTTGTATTTTTCTATTCAGTGGACTAAGTATATCTCTTATGTAGCTCATGATAAAGCATCAGATGAAAATCTTATATGTGAGCATCAAGAACCAATGTCAAAAACCCAAATGCAAGTAAAGAAACAGAGAGAAAAGACACAGTCAGTATACTAACTACAGATAACTTTAAGTTATTTTAAATTAATTACAGCTAAAGATCTTCTTCTTTGGTTCATAAATCTGTATTTTAATGTATATTTTGGAGAAATTTTATACTTTAACCTAAAGTATAAATACCCTAAGATAACTAGAGGATAAAAGCTAAAGTTATGAAACTTTTGGTCAGTATTTCTGATTGTAATATTTTTCATAGTCATGGTTCATGCACTCAGTATCCACTAAACCAATAATAGGCACATAATTGTCTTTCAAAAGGTGTGTACCTTTCACCCTACTACAGGAAATTAGGCATACAGAAGCCTAAATTAATCCACTATCTTGTGGAATTGCCTTCTTCCAAAGACTCTAAATGATGAACAGAGAAGTTGCTGAGAGCTGTATCTCAATTCATTTTCAGAGGGGCCAAGGAGAAGTGTGACCTGGGAGGCCTGTTGGATGGCCTCCAGACCATCCGCTTGAGATCCATTCAAATGTAGGTGCATTTTTGGAAACTTAATAGTTGGTTGCGGTCAGGATCCCACTGAGGGGAATGTAAGAGTGTCAGTAGCAGAATAGCTCCACAGATTTTTGGGACTCTTGTATTTGTTGTGAGTAAGAGGACAAATATTGGTGGTTATCTCCTCAAGATGATACGTATTGTGCTTTCCCACACAGTCCTTGTCCATGTCCCTGTTAATGACCCAGCTGTGTTGCTGAGTATGGGTCAACATAGCATCGGTCCCTGTAGGGTAGTACACATGCCTGGGCCCACCAGGAGGATGCCACCAATATAGTGGGCAGCTAGTTGGGAGTGGGTCTTCTTCCTGCTCATGGCCTTGTGGGAAGGACATTAAAGGTGTGTTGCAATCCATTACACAAGAGGCAAACTGATCCTGATCATCTGTGTGGGCAGTGATGCTGAGAAGGGCATTTGCAATGTGAATTACTTTATACCTGTTTCCCTCAGCTTGGGCAAGAGCCTCTATGGCAGTCACAGTATCCAGTAAGGCCAGTGTCCTGATCTGTACCACAGCATTAAGCTGCCTGTAATCCAGTCTGTAGGCATGTTAGGCCATATGCACAGGTTCACTCAATTACTGAATGGAGAGGTAATCTCACAGAGATGTTTGGCTTACCTAAACTCAGCAAAGAGGGCAGGCATTTGTTTTTCTTTGCTTAGTAGTTGTTTTTGGAGACGAATCTCTAGGCACTGGTAGTCTGGTAGGTTTACAGTCTTCCATATGCCCCACTAAAATGACCCTGAGTGCAGTAGCGCTCATCACGGCTTGGTGCTGATGTGAGTTGGAGTTCACATAGAAAATACACCTGTACTCGTTAAATATTCAGTAGTGGGGGCCATAAAATAGAGGTATATAGTGTCCAAAGGCACCCCCCACCATGGCCAGGTGTAAGTATACGTCAAAAAGCATTAACTGTTTTCCTCTCATCCCGGCGTCACAGTTGTGGAGGTAACAGTCATTGGTAAACTAGTAGCCAAATGGCCCAAGATATGCAGTCTCCCCCCACTGCCCCTATGAACTCTGAGTTGGCATATATTCTTAGGTGCCAAAGGGGACATAGGGACTTGGCCTAATCCCTAATTTTGTGTAATTTTATAAGCCAAGCATTCTGGGTAAAAATAGAGTTCTCCATTTTATCTTGAGACTGCTGGGAGGAGCAGAAGGAATAGCACGTGTATTAGTAATAAGTGTCATCACCATTTTGGTTCTCGTGGGGCTGTGTGTTGGCCCCCATGGCTCAGTACCTGTCCACAGGATGCTTGGTAGAGTCCATCCATCCCTTCCTTGAGCCTCCATTGCTGGGTAACTAGACAGTGTTTCCAGCAGCAGGGAACTCACCATGGGTGGGCGGAAATTTTCAGAAACCAAATGTCAGCCAGAAGAGGAAAGGGAGTGTCTTAGGTGTTTGTGTCTTTTCTTCCCCACCCCCTTCCTTGTCCTTCTTGGACAAAGTGCTCCGTGTCAGGGAACTCAGAACCAGGGGTTCTGTTGGGACACCGCCAACAAGGTGCCACTGTCCTTCACAAAGTTAACAAGAGTAGCTCCTCCATGGTGGAGTCTCTGTAGTCTCCTCAGGTTGCTGGTCAAGTGAAACTGAGAAATCTGGATCCTTTTTCATTAGACATGAGTTTCAAAACCTCACTGTATCACGGGCTATCCATCAGTGCCAGAGACAGGCTAAGAGTTAATAGTAGTCACTGGGTACAACTCAGCCAGCACTTTCTGCAGTGACTTCTGTAACCCTCCAGGTTGTCTTTTGGTTTATATTTTCTCTGTTTCATCTTTTGAAGATAAGTTATCTTTTGTCTTTTTTTTTCCCTTTTCTTCTTTCTTTCTTAAAAGTTAGCCTGTTAAAATTCTCTCTTTCAGGTTTTTTTCCTTCATTAAGCCTTACATCTTAGAAATGCTCCCAAGTCAGTTTGTCAGGATGTTTTTCATTTCCTCTTATACCTATTTGCACAGCTGTGTGCGCTACATTGTATCCCATAGTTTATATTTTCATAGTTTACATACACTACTTCAGCTTACCAATTCGTATGCTTGTATGCTTAAGTGGTTTTGAGTATTTTGCAATTACAGGTATGCTGCAATGAATAATCTTGAACATATCTATTTTCCTTGTTTGATCTATCAGTGTGTATTAACTGAAAACATCAGGAAAACTCAGAAAACGAGAGACTAATATAAAACATTTAAAATTAGGAATATTAATGATATGAAAAAATACTTACCACACGCACTCATTAAGACTCATAGTTTTCACATCTGATCTCGCATCATGGTGATTCACTTATAACTTCATATAAATGGGAGAAAACACCACTGCTCTCTGCTTTAAATTTGAAATCTAGGGATCTCTTTTTTTATTGAATGGACTAAATCCTTCTCTTTATGTAGCTCAGGATGAAGTACCAGATGGAAATCGTATGCTTGAGCATCAAGATTCTGTGTCAAAATCAGAGATTCAAGTGAAGAAACAAAGCCCTCACAAAGGGGAAAGACATATTAGTAAGTACAAAAGCTACAGAAGACTTCAAGTGATTTTAAATTAAGCTCATTACAAGATGTTTTTATTTTGGTTCACGGATACGTATTTTTTGAGCATATGTTTTATAGGAATTTTACACTTTGACTAAAGTGTGAATACCATGAGATAACTAGGGAAAAACAGCAGAAATATTGAACCCTTTGGTTGGAATTTCTGTTCTTAAGATTATTTTATGACCAGAAGATGAATGCCCCAAGGCCCGATAGCAGGTGAATAATTGTCTCTCCAAAGTAGTGTGCCTTTCAGCTGACTCCAGGTGATTATGGGTACAGAAGTCCAATGGATTCCTCTACGTGTCACAGCAGCCTTTTGCCATAGGCTCCAATGGCAAACAGATGTTTCTGAGATCTGTAAATCAAGCATCAGATGGGGGTCATGGGACCTGTTGGAGGGTCCTTAGGGCACCCTCTTGGTTGTGTCCTCACTGAAAGGAAGCAGCCTTTCTGGTAACCCCATAGATGGGTGTCATCAAGGGCTCCACATGGGCAAATGAGAGTGCAAGTGGTCAAAGAATGTCACTAATTGCTGGACCGCTTTTTATTTATTGGAGTTGATTAGCCCAAGTGCGGCAGTCTTATCCTCTGGAATGAGATGTCATGCCCCTTAGAGGACATGTCCAGGAATTTCACTAAGTTACCAGGTAACTAACTGTACCTTGTGTGTACTGATGGCCCAGCCAAGAGCTACTGGTGGGTTCACAGTGCATCTAATCCTTGTTGGGGGTGTCCTTGTCTGGGCCCACTTGAATGAAAACTAGTCCTCCCTTTGAGAGCAGGCTGCTTAGACGTCATGAGCTGTGCCCTGATTATAGATATTTGAGCAATTTGGTGGCCATGTGAAGGACATTAGTAGGATATTGCAACTCCTTTCATATAAGGTTAAACTAATAACTGGGATCATTTGTGTGGAGAGGCATGCAGCAAAGGGCATTTGATTTGCATATTGAGGTCCTTCAGTTTGGAAAACAGCCTGTATGACAGTTACAGTGTAGGTACCACCGGGTCTCACTGCTGTACTATAGCATTGACCTACCAAAATCAATTGAGTCACATGTACTTGAGGCTGTGTGCAAAGATCAAGTTAGTTATTCAAATGGGAAATAGTCTCATGGAGAAATTTCTGTTTATTAAGCTCAGCAGTGAGAGCAGTTTATGTCTTTTTCTTCCCAGGAATTAGTTTAGGGAGACACAAGTGGGAGGCACTGTTTAGTCTGGAGGTTCTCAGTCTTCCACGTGCCCCTCTAAAATGCCCCTAAATACAGCAGTTCCCATGAGGGAACTGAATTCGAGTGTGGGTGCACATAGAAGATACATCTACATCATTACACATTCAGTAGCGGGGACCATAAAAATGGAGTTTTGTGGTTGCCTGAAAGGATACACTCACAGTGTAGTGTTTGACCAAGGGTGTCCCTGGTGGTGGCCTCAGATGAAAAGCCAGAGAGCTTTATCTCTTTCCCCCAGCACCTGGTGTCAGAGGCTATGGAGATCATGGCCACCTGTGCACCAGTAGCCTAAGGGCTCTAGAAATGCAGCAGTGCCCCACCCCACTTTGAATTCTGACCTTGGCATACATGCTCAGATCACCACTCGTGGCAGGAATATTTTGTGTATGTATGTGTGTGTGTGTATATATTTATATATATATATACACACACACACACACACAACAGATATATATAGATAGGTAGATCAATAGATATTGCCTAGAAATGTTAGTGTTACACCTTCTTTAACAAATGCCCATTAAAAATATCCTCTCAAATTTTATGTCACATCTGACATTATGGTAATTTACTTATAACTTTATCAAAATGAGAGAAAATTTTGCTGTATATATGTTATAAATTTGAAATCTAGAGATTGCATACTAGATATGTTTTTCCATGGAGGAACTAAATGCATCTCTTTATGTAGCTCATGATGACACACCAGACAAAAATCCTGTGCTTAAACATCAAGAGTCAGTGTCAGAACTCCCCATGCAAGTACAAAAACAAATAACTTCCAGAGGAGGACAACACAGTAGTAAGTATAACAATTATAGGTACCTTTAAATGTTAAAAAAGTAATCACATCAGAACTTATTTCTTTAGTTCATGAATATGTATTTGAGCATATAATTTATAGGAATTTTACACTTTGATCTAAATGTGAATACCATAAAACAACTAGAGAAGAAGAAACATTTAACATTTGGTTGGAATTTCTTGTTATAAAACTACTTCATGGTGGGACTTCTGCACTCAGTGTCCACCAAGATCCATAACTGGTCAGTAGTCTTTCAAAGGGTGTTTACTTTCAGTCAACAATAGAAGATTATGAGTCCAAAGCCAGCTGGCACCTCTGATGTGTGGCAGTGTTCTTTTGCCACAGGCTCCAATTGGCAAACAGAGAGGTTGCTGAGACCCGCAACCTAAAAGGCGGTAGATGCAAGGGGGCAAGGAAAAGGGTTGCCTGTGTAGCCTGTTGGAGGGTCTCTAGGGTATCCTGTTGTCAGGCCCCACTCAGGGTAAAGGTCTTTTTGGTTACCTGATTGATGGGTGCTGTCATCAAGGTGGCCTTGTAGGGGAAGTTGTGAGTACCAGTATCTGAATACTCCCACAAGTCATTGGGCATCCTTTGTGTTTGTTGGGGCTGAGAGCCTGAGCATGACTAAAACTAGGCAGTTATTGTCTCCGGACTGAGAGCTACTGTCCCTTCCCAGTTTATTCCCAGAAATTTCCCAGGATTCATAAGCCCTTGTGCCTTGTCCATAGTAATGTCCTAGACATGTTGCTACGTGTGCGTCAAAATGGCATACAGTCCTGGTTGAGTAGTACCCTTTCCTCAACCCACTAGGAGGCATTCATTAATATATGGAAGGCTAGGGCTCCATCTGGAAGTGGGACTTCCTCCTGCTCATGGCCTTGTGGAAGGGCATTAAAGGTGTATTGCAACGCATTACACCAAAGGCAAACTGATCCTGATCATCTGTGTGGACAGGGATGCTGAAAAGGGCATTTGCAATGTGAATTGCTTCATACCTGTTTCCCTCAGCTTGGGCAAAAGCTATGTCAGTCAGTGTCAGGTAATGCTATTGCCATAGTTGTACTACATCGCTGAGCCTGATTTCTGCTTGAGTTTCCAGGTACCCAAGGCCTTTTGCAAAGCTCAGATAATGAACCTTGGCTTCCTTAAGCACAGCAATGGGGGCAGTTTTGTTTGTTTGTTTTTGAATTCCTGAGGCAATTAATGCTGTTTTTGAGAGACAATACTGCTAGCAGGTAATAGTTTGGTAGGTTTACAGTCTTCCATATGCCCCACTAAAATGGTCTTAAATGCAATAATATCCTTTAGGCTTTAGAGTAAGTGTAATCTGGTATACATATCGATAATACATCTATAACAATAATCCATTCAGTAGTGGTGCCACAATAATGATATGTTACACCTGTAGTCAGGCTGGGTAAGGATCTTGGTGGTGTCGGCTTCAGACAGAAAATCAGAGAGCATTATCAATTTTCTCA
Source organism: Monodon monoceros (assembly GCF_005190385.1). Lineage (NCBI taxonomy): Eukaryota > Metazoa > Chordata > Mammalia > Artiodactyla > Monodontidae > Monodon > Monodon monoceros. The sequence goes on from NW_021703778.1 coordinate 16,315,839, forward strand.
TTCTCATTCCAGGGGATTGGGGGTCACCATCAACTGTGGACCATTACCAAAAGGCCCAAGAAATGCAATTCTCCCTCATGTGTACTCTGAACTTTGACCCTTGGCATAGGATCTCACTCCTTCACTCTGGACTTAGGAACATTGGACATGTCATAGTCTTGTTTAATCCAAAAAGTTTGGGTAAAAGTTGGTAAGGCTCTATGATTCGTTTTAGAATTTACTGGAAGAAGGAAAAGAAATAGCACTTCTGTTAGTCATAGGGGTCATTATTACCTGGCATACCCTATAGGGGTTGCCATTTGGCCCCTTAAGGTATGCTACTTGGCCATGAGTTTCTAAGTGGAGAACCCATTAATCTCTTCTTTTGAGCTCCCACTGTTTAAAAAACAGACCCAGAGGTACTGGGAGAGCACTACCCAAATTCTCCACTAGTGTGTTCCCAGTTACCATTTTCATGTCACCTTATGTGATGGTCTCTCTCTGTTATTTTGGCAGTAGTTACATTTTCCCTGCCCAGGAATTTGTCAGTTAAGTTCTGGATTATGTCACTAACAGACGGACCTGATGTTATGAGGAGCTTTAATTGAGCTTGATAACCAGCAGGAGTGGCACTAATGAACCTAGAGTCTTGTTAACAATCTCATCATCCACCACTGTCACTCTCTCACTGTAGAACCAAGGGACCACCAGTGTAGTTTGCAGGGCTGCTATCCTCTGGAAACTTGGTCTAAACATGTGTTTTAGTCATAGAGAACCCATCACTGGTGGGCCAAAGCTGTCACAGCCCAAATGGTTTCTAGCTGAGGAAGAAGGACTTGAGTGTTCCTCTTAGCCTCCTTGATCAAACTTTCTGCTGTCAGACACTCCTAAGGAGGTCCACCCACGAAGTGCCACTGATCCTCACTAACTTTAAGAAGAGCTAACACCAGTCCTTCTCAAACTCTTCCAAAATTGCAGAGGGAGAAACCCTCCCAAATTCATTCTACGAAGCCACCATCACCCTGATACCAAAACCAGAAAAAGGCATCACAAAAAAAGAAAATTATAGACCAGTATCATTGATGAACATAGATGCAAAAATCCTGAACAAAATACTAGCAAACAGAATCCAACAGCACATTAAAAGGATCATACACCACGATCAAGTGGGATTTGTCCCAGGGATGCAAGGATTCTTCAATATACACAAATCAATCAGTGTGATACACCACATTAACAAATTAAGGAATAAAAACCATATGATCATCTCAATAGATGCAGAAAAAGCTTTTGACAAATTTCAACACCCATTTATGATAAAAACTCTCCATTAAATGGGCATAGAGGGAACCTACCTCAACATAATAAAGGCCATATATGACAAACCCACAGCAAGCATCATACTCAATGGTGAAAAACTGAAAGCATTTCCACTAAGATCAGGAACAAGGCAGGGATGTCCACTCTAACCACTCTTATTCAACTTAGTTTTGGAAGCCCTAGCCACAGCAATCAGAGAAGAAAAAGAAATAAAAGGAATCAAATTGGAAAAGAAGAAGTAAAATTGTCACTGTTTGCCAATGACATGATACTATACATAGAAAATGCTGAAGATGCCACCAGAAAACTACTAGAACTAATCAATGAATTTGGTAAAGTTGCAGGATACAAAATTAATGAACAGAAATCTCTGGCATTCCTATACACCAACAATGAAAAATCAGAAAGAGAAATTAAGAAAACACTTCCATTTACCATTGCAACAAAAAGAATAAAATACCTAGGAATAAACCTGCCTAAGGAGGCAAAAGACTTGTATTCAGAAAACTGTAAAACACTGATGAAAGAAATCAAAGATGACATAAACAGATGGAGAGATATACCATGTTCTTGGATTAGAAGAATCAGTGTTGTGAAAATGACTGTACTGCCCAAAGCAATCTACAGATTCAGTACACTCCCTATCAAACTACCAATGGCATTCTTCACAGAATTAGAACCAAAAACCTTACAATTTGTATAGAAACACAAAAGACCCCGAATAGTCAAAGAAATCTTGAGAAAGAAAAACAGAGTTGGAGGAATCAGGCTCCCTGACTTCAAACTATACCACAAAGCTACAGTAATAAAGACAGTATTGCACTGGTGCAAAAACAGCCATTCTGGCTGGTGTGAGGTGATGTCTTATTGTGGTTTTGATTTGCATTTCTCTCATAATTAGTGATGTTGAACATCTTTTCATGTACCTCTTGGCCATCTGTATGTCTTCTTTGGAGAAATGTCTACTTAGGTCTTCTGCCCATTTTTTTTTATTGGGGTTGTTTGTTTTTATGCTATTAAGCCACATGAGCTGTTTGTAAATTTTGAAGACTAATCCCTTGTTGGTTGCTTCGTTTGCAGATATTTTCTCCCATTCTGTGAGTTGTCTTTTTGTTTTGTTTATGGTTTCCTTTGATGTGCAAAAGTTTGAGTTTAGTTAGGTCCCGTTTGTTTATTTTTGTTTTTATCTCCATTACTCTGGGAGACGGATCAAAAAAGATATTGCTGCCATTTATGTCAGAGAGTGTTCTGCCTATGTTTTCCTCTAAGAGTTTTATAGTGTCCAGTCTTACATTTAGGTCTTTAATCCATTTTGAGTTTATTTTTGTGTATGGTGTTAAAGAGTGTTCTAACTTCGTTTTTTTACATGTAGCTGCCCAGTTATCACAGCACCATTGATTGAGGAGACTGTCTTTCCTCCATTGTATAGTCTTGCCTCCTTTGTCATAGATTAATTGGCCATAGGTGCATGGGTTTATTTCTGGGCCTCCTACCCTATTCCATTGATCTATATTCCCATTTTTTTCCAGTACCATACTGTTTTAATGACTATAGTTTTGTAGTATAGTCTGACATCAGGGAGCTTGATTCCTCCAGCTCTGTTTTTCTCTCTCAAGATCGCTTTGGCTATTCGGGGTCTTTTGTGTCTCCACACATATTTTAAGATTTTTTGTTCTAGTTCTGTGAAAAATGCCATTGGTAATTTGATAGGGGTTGCATTGAATCTGTAGATTGCCTTGGGTAGTATAGTCATTTTGCCAATATTGATTCTGCCAAGCCAAGAATATGGTATATCTTTCCGTCTGTTTGTGTCAACTTCTATTTCTTTCATCAGCGTCTTATAATTTTCAGAGTACAGGTTTTTTGCCTCCTTAGGTAGGTTTATTTTCAGGCATTTTATTCTTTTTGATGTGATGGTAAATGGGATTGTTCCTTTAATTTCTCTTTCTGATCTTTCATTGTCAGTGTATAGAAATGCAACAGATTTCTGTGTATTAATTTTGTAACCTGCAGATTTACCAGATTCTTTGATGAGCTCTAGTAGTTTTCTGGTAGCATCTTTAGGATTTTCTATCTATAGTATTATGTCATCTGCAAACAGTGACAGTTTAATTTCTTCTTTTCCAATTTGGATTTCTTTTTCTTCTCTGACTTCTGTAGCTAGGACTTCCAAAGCTATGTTGAATAAAAGTGGTGAGAGTGGACATCCTTATCTTGTTCCTGATCTTAGAAGAAATGTTTTCAGCTTTTCACCGTTGAGTTTGATGTTATCTGTAGGTTTGTCGTATATGGCCTTTATTATGTTGAGGTATGTGCCCTCTGTGCCCACTTTCTGGAGCGTTTTTATCACAAATAGGTATTGAATTTTCTTAAAACCTTTTTCTGCATCTATCGAGATGATCATACGGTTTTTATTCTTCAGTTTATTGATGTGATGTATCACACTCATTGATTTGTGGATCTTGAAAAATCCTTGCTTCCCTGGGGTAAATCCCCCTTGATCATGGTGTACAATCTGTTTACTATATTGTTGGATTCAGGTTGCTAGTATTTTGTTGAGGATTTTTGTGTCTGTGTTCATCAGTGATATTGGCCTGTAGTTTTCTTTTTTGTGTGGTATCCTTGTTTGGTTTTGGTATCACAGTAATGGTGGCCTCATAGAATGAGTTTGGGAGTTTTCCTTCCTCTGCAGTTTTTTGGAACAGTTTCAGGATAGGTGTTAACTCTTCTCTAAATGTTTGATAGAATTTGTCTGTGAAGCCACCTGACCCTGGACTTTCGTTTGTTGGGAGTTTTTTAATCAGAGTTTCAGTTTCAGTACTTAAGATTGGCCTGTTCATATTTTCTGTTTCTTCCTGGTTCAATCATGGTAGACTGTACATTTCTAAGAATTTGTCCATTTCTTCCAGGCTGTCCATTTTATTGGCATATAGTTGCTTGTAGTAGTCTCTTATGATTCTTTGTATCTCTGTGGTGTCACAACTTCTCCTCTTTCATTTCTAATTTTAGTGATTTGAGTCCTCTCCTTTTTTTCTTGATGAGTCTGGTTAAAGGTTTATCAATGTTGTTTATCTTTTCAAAGAACCAGCTTTTAGTTTCATTGATCTTTGCTGTTGTTTTTTTCATCTCTATTTCATTTATTTCTTCTCTGATCGTCTACTAGCTAGGTTTTGTTTGTTTTCTTTCTCTAGTTCCTTTAGGCATAAGTTTAGGTTGTTTAATTGAGATTTTTCTTGTTTCCTGAGGTAAGATTGTATTGCTATAAAATTCCTTCTTAGAACTGCTTTTACTGCCTCTCATAGGATCATTGTGCTTTCATGTTTATTTGTCTGTAGGCATTTTTTGGTTTCCTCTTTGATTTCTTCAGTGAGCCATTGGTTGTTTAGTTGCATATTTTTAGCCTCCACGTGTTCGTGTTTTTTACAGTTTTTTTTTTCTTGTAGTTTATTTCTAATTTCATAGTGCTGTGGTCACAAAAGATGATTGATATGATTTCAGTTTTCTTAAATTTACCAAGGCTCGCTTTGTGGCCCAGCATGTGTTCAGTCCTGGTGAATGTTCTGTGTCCACATGAGAAGAATGTGCTGCTGCTTTTGGATGGAATGCTCTAGAAATATCAATTAAGTCCATCTGTCTAATGTGTCATTTAAGGCCTGTATTTCCTTATTAATTTTCTATCTGGATGAGCTGTCCATTAGTGAAAGTGGGGTGTTAAAGTCCCCCACTATTACTGTGTTGCTGTTGATTTCTCCCTTTATGGCTGTTAGTATTTGCTTTATATATCGAGGTGCTCCTATATTGGGTGCATATATATTTACAGTTGTTATATCTTATTCTTGGATTAATTCCTTGATCATTATGTAGTGTCCTTCTTTGTGTCTTTATTTATTGTAGTGTCCTTCTTTGACTCTGTAAAACAGTCCTTATTTTAAAGTCTATTTTGTCTGATAGGAGTATTGCTATTCCAGCTTTCTTTTGATTTCTATTTGCGTGGAATATCTTTTTCCATCCCGTCACTTTTAGTCTGTATGTGTCCCTAGATCTGAAGTGGGTCTCTTGCAGACAGCATGTATATGGATTTTATGTTTGTATCTATTCAGCCAGTCTATGTCTTATGGTTGGAGCATTTAATCCGTTTATGTTTAAGGTAGTTATCGATATGTATGTTCTTATTGCCTTTTTGTTACTTGTTTTGGATTTGTTTTTGTAGGTCTTTTTTCTTCCCTCCCTCTTTTGTTCTCTTTGTGATTCGATGACTAACTTTAGTGTTGTGTTTGGATTCCTGGTGGGTATGGGATTTGATTTTATTGTGATTGTGCCCCTCCTACCATCTCGTTTTGGCTTCTTCTTTGTCTTTGGATATAGGGTATCTTTCTTTTGGTAGGTTCCAGCTTTTTTTCATTGGTGGTTGTTCAGCAGTTAGTTGTAATTTTGGTGGTTCTGTAAGAAGGGGGTGAAATCATGTCCTCCTACTCCACCATCTTGAGCTAATCCCAAGTCCTTTTCTATAGAGTTTTAAATTAAATACATCAGAAGAACTTTATTTGGTTCATGAATGTGTCTTTGTACATATATTTTATAGACGTTTTAAACTTTGACATAAAATATGAATACCCTAACAAAGCTATAGAACAAAAGCAAATGTATTCTATGTTTTGGTTGGAATTTCTTGTCCTAAGATTATTACATGACCAAGGTCATGCTCTCAAGGCCAATAACAGACCAATAATTGTCCCATAAAGGATATGCACCAACTGTCTCATAAAGGATATGCAATTTTTAGCCAGCTCTGGCAGACTGTGGACCCAAAGTCCATTGAATGCCTCTGATGTATGGCAGTGGCCTTCTGCCATAGATTCCAGTAGGCAAAGAGAGATGTTACTGAGAGTCCTAACTGAAATAGCAAACGAAAATCAGAGGGGTCCACAAAAAGGGCATCTGGGGTAGTCAGTTGAATGGCTTCCAGGGGATCCTGTCCATCAAGGCCCCAGTCAAATGTAGTCATCTTTATGGTAACCTGTTTGTCGGGTGCTGTGTGATCCCTGTGAGAGTGTGGCGGTATCTGTATAGTCCCACCAATTGCTCAGATGGTTTTTATTTAGGGGGACAGAGAGGGCCGAAAGCATGACAGTCATCTTGCCTGGATTATGCCCTTACAGATCATGCCCAGGAATTTTACTTCATTTTTAGGTCCATGTACCTTGTTAATAACAGCCTAGCTACATGATACTTGTAGGTGAACAGGATATCCAATTCTTTTTGGGTAGTGCCCTTGTCTGAGCCCACTAGGATGATTTCATCAGTAGAGTGGAAGGTTAGTGCTCCCTCAAGGAGCAGGACTTTTTCCAAGTCTTTACCTATGCATTATTACAGGTAGAGAATTTAGGGAGTCTCATGGAAGGACATTAGTGGTGTAATACAACCCATATTGCGTACAACAAACTAATTCTGAACATGCATATGGAGAGGGATGCTGAGAAGGGCATTTGTGATGTCAACCACAGGACACCAAGATTCTTTATCTTGGATGATAACCTCTATAACTGTCACAATGTCAGGTACCACTGGTGCCATAGGTAGCTCTAGTGCTTTGTGTAACCCTAATCAGTTTAGAGTCTGGGCACCAAAGGTCTTGCACACAGTCCAGGTGGAGTTACTGAATGGAGAAATAGTTTACAGATATTTGTTGGCCTTTGAAAGCTCAACAGTGAAGACAGTTGCCCCTTTTTATTACCAAGGCCTGTGACTTTGTTTTTGGTAGACAGAGGTGCTAGCTGCCAGTAGTTTGGTAGATCATAATCTTTCACATATCCCACTAAAATACCCTAACTTTAAATCTTACCTTGGTGGGGGGTGGTTAGTGCTGCTTGATATAAAAAGTACATTTCTACCAATAACATATTCGGTGGTAGAAACCACAATAATGGAGGTTTGTAGTAGTCCAAAGGGTATTCACTCATAGTTGGGTTTGGAAAAGAGTCCTAGTGGTGGGTGGACTAAAACTACAGAGAATTATCTGTTTCCTCCTCATCCTTTTATAAGGGACTGTCGAAATCCCAGAAATTTCTTCACCAGTATCCAAAAGGCCCAAGAAATGCAATATTTCCCCTCCACAGTTTGAACTCTGACCTTAGCATATGTCCTCAGTTCCCCACTGGCGACATAGAGACCTTGTCTAACCTCTAGTCACGTTTATTTATGAAAGCTTAGAGGTCTGAGTAAAAGTGGGAAGGATCTGTATTGATGGATACCACCAGGCACCATTCTTGCTAAGCTTATTAATAAGATTACCTCCTTCGTTAAGGAATCAAACTACCCAAGGCTCTAAGGTCTCTTCAGGTCACTGGATAAAGTGATTCCAAAGGGCTCTACATTATTTTTAATTAAAGGGACAAGCTTTAGTAACTGCTGTGTTCTGGGCTCTGTTTTGGCACCAAGAATGTGCTTGGAGATAACAGTAGTCATTGGATACAGTTCAACTCACAGAGTCTCTGATTGTTGGATCCATCATCAGAGAACAATAATCAGCATCTAGGGAATTGCTTCCCTAGCTTTTTTAGAGTCCCTCTGTTGGTTCTCTAATTGGACTTACTATGGGAACTCAGCCAGGTAGTTGGGAGCTCAAGGGAAGGACCATTCCCCTGAGAACTGAAAATCTTATGTAAACAATCCATTAGCACTCCCCAAGAGTGTTTTGTGGCATCCACTGTCACTGTCTGAGAATCACTGGCATAGCTGATAATGAGCCCTGCTGGACTCATGCAAACAATCCACTAGTACTATGTCAGAGCACCCCCAGAGACTTTTTTCATATCTCCCAAAATTGCCCAGTAGAAGTTTCAGTATTTTGCTTTTCTAGAAGAGCATTGTGTTTCATTGACCGCCTGCTCAGTGTGTCAGTTTGTCAAAAAGTGAGCTGCCAGTTTTTAGTTGGTAAATTAAGACTAACTGAAAGTAACAATTAAGTATTTATTTATTTACTGAGATAGTATAAGCAAGAGCCTAAACAAGAAAGGGCCCTAGCTCCACCAATGTTTTATTTGCCCCAGAATGGCCCAGAGGTGGGTCATGTGCATCAGAGCAGACGAGAGGAACATCTTACTGTGGACTAAGTTCCCCCAAAAGCCTCTGATGTTTTATGGACCCAAGTGCCATGAGGAAGTAGAGGAGAGAGGGCTTAGAATGGAAAAGTGTTGAACCAGAATGGAGAAAGAGTTTTTAAGGCCACCCAGTAAGATGGTCTAGGCAGAAGTTCTGAACAGTATAATGCCTCACCTGAGGTCTCCTCTGCCTCATAAGGAGTTTTCCCAATGGATACACTTGGGCTAGAATGCAGATATGCCAGTCTGGATGGATCTTAGTCCATGACTGCAACTACCTCCAACGCCTGCAGTGCACTGGCTGTGCCTCAAATATAGTATGGGGTGTGAAGTTTTTCCCCATGACAGCTGCCAGATAATTGTAATTGTAATTGAGCCTGAAAGATCACACATAGAATTTTGGCCTGGAGTCAGACTCTCCCCAGTTTTTATATGTATACTTATACCTATTCCTATATCTATACCTATCCTGATCATCTGTGTGGACAGTGATACTGAAGAGAGAGTTTGAGATGTCAGTTGTAGTACACCAAGCTTCTTCATCTTGGGCAGTAGCCTCTGTGACAGTCCCAAAGTCAGTTAGTGCCAGTGCCCAGGGCTGCACTACAGCATTGAGCCACGATCAGTTGAGTCTCTATGCGACTGAGGCCAGGTGCACAGGTCAAACAGGGCTACTGAATGGAGAATTAGTCTCAGAAAACTGTGGCTCCATTAAGCTCAGCAATTAGGATAGCTATATCTTTTCTCTGCTAGTCCATTGATACCTTACTGGTAAACAGTAGAACTGCACAGTGTTAGGAGGGTAGGTTTATGGTCCCCACATGCCATAAAATGTCCCTAACTGCAGCAACTACCTTCAGGACTTTGGAGTGAATTCAAGCAGGGATACACTTAGACAGTACATCTGTACCAATATATATTCAATAGTGGGAGCCATTACAATGGTGGTCATAACAATTGTAATGCTGCAGTGGGGCCCACTTATAGTTGTATCTGGTAAAGGTTCTGATGGTGTTGGACTGAGACTCAAAACCAGAGAGCATTGTTTGTTTCTTCTTTGTATTAGATTCCTAGCACTGCTGTAACAACGTACCACAAACTCATTGACTTAAAACACAGAAATTTATTGTCTCAGAGTTCTGGAGGCTAGAAGTCTGATATCAGGGTGTCAGCAGGGATGGTTACTTCTGAGGGATTGTTATTGATAATCTGTTCAATACTTCTGTTCTAGCTTTTGGTGGTTTGCTGGCAATATTTGGTGTTCTTTGGCTTCAACATTTTAAAGTATTTTTTTACAGCAGTAGCCCACTTCCCAGTACCAGAAATCTATATGAGTTTGCTTGGACTGCTATAACAAAGGACCACAAACTGAATGGCTTAAAAAAATATTGTCCTACAATCAGGATGGTAGAAGTGTGGGATTAGATATTGGTAGGGTTGTTTTCTTCTGAGGACTCGAGCAAAAAACTGTTTTTTGCCTCTGTCCTACCTTCTGGTGGTTTTCTGGCAACATTTGACATTCCTTGGCTTGTAGGTTCATCACCCTGATCTATGCCTTCATCTTCACAAGGTGCTCTCCGCATATGTTTGTCTGTCTCTGTGCTCAGATTTCCCATTTTTATAAGGACTAGGACCCACTCTAATAACCTCATGTTAACTTGATTACCTCTGTAAAGACCCTATTTCTAAATAAGGTCACATTCTAAGGTACTGTGGGATTAGAATTCCCTCTTGGTAGAGGAGAAGTGGGAACAATTTAACCTATAACCTCCTCATTGTAGTGTCAGGGACTGTGGAGGCCACAGTTAACTATGCACCAGTATCCAGGAGACCCAATAAATGCGGTTCTCCCCTAGCTCCCCATTGAACTCTTAACCTGATATAGGACCATTGTTCCCCACTAGAGACATAGAAACCTTGGCCCAACCACTAGTCTTACTTATTTTTAAAAGCTGAAAAACTTGGTTAAAAGTTAATAGGGGATTTTAATTCCCCACCCCTACCCCCAGGTTCACTGGGAGGAGCAGGGGGAATAGCACTTGTATTAATCGTAAGGCCATGACCTTGCAGACTCTAGTGGAGCAGCCTAGTGGATCCCATGGCCCACTCACTCTAAGACCATAAGTTCTTGGTGGGAAAGTCCATCAGTCTCCTCTTTGGGAAGCTTTTGTTGAGTAACCTAGATCCAGAGATCTCTTTGGGAAGGATCTAGCCCAAATGGTCTAAGAGGGGGAACAGGCTTACCATTTTTACATTGCTCTTTCTACTGGTTGGTCTTTGCCTTCTGGGCAGTAGCCACATTTTTTTAACTCAGTGATTTGTCAGTGAAGATCTGGACTGTTACAGAATGATCAGCGTGGCCTTGTGAGGAGGTTTAATTGAGCTCAGTAACCAGAAGAAGTTAATGTGAACAAACCTGGAAATCTGAGTCTTGTTGACAGTCTCATCATCTGTTGTTCTTACCCCACATTTGTACATCTAAGACACCACTAGGGTGGCTCACAAGGAAACTATATCCACTGGAAGTATAATTCAACCATGCTGTTTAGTGGCAAGGAACTCATGGTGCATGGGGTCAAATCTCTCAGAGCCCAAATGATCTTGAGTGCTTGTATCCTTTCATCCCAGTGCCATCTTCTTCTTTAGGCAAAGTAGCTGCTGTTTTGTACTCTGAAAGTGGGGGTCACATACCAGAGGTACCATTCTCTTAGTAAGTAAAACAAGATTACCTCCTCCATCTTGGAGGCAAACTACCCAAGTCTCTGAGAGCTTCAGATTGCTGGGGTGAAGTAATCCCAAAAGGCTCTTCATTATTTTACATTTTAGGCATAAGTCCCAACAAAAATTCACTTTGTTTTAGGCTGTCTTTTGGTGCCAGGGACATGCTTACAGTTAACAGTAGTACTGGGATGCAATTCAGGGTCTCTGACAAATTTTGTTCCCATCACTGGAGGAACGAATTTTGTTCCCATCAGTAGCTAGAGAATTGCTTCCCTATGAGTGTCTCTTTTGGATCTGTAATTTGACTCATGGAGTTGAGTCAAGTTTGGGCAAGGGGGTGGAAACTAAATGGAAGGACCGCTGTTCCCCCTTATACCTGAAAAGCTTATGTAAAAAGTCACTAGCACTCCCCAAAGAAACCCCAGGGCCCACTAGTCCTTTTTGAGACACATTAGCATGACTGATGAAGCACCCATGTGATCCATTAGTATCACTTGAGAGTGTCTGATGGACCTCTCTAACACCTCTCAAAAGTGCCCCATGGGATCTTCAGAGTTTTGCTTTCCTAGAAAGGCACTGTGCTTTACAGGCATACCTCATTTTATTGCATTTCGCAGATGCTGCATTTTTTACAAATTGAAGGATTGTGGCAACCTTGCATCAAGCAAGTCTGTCGGTGCCATTTTTCCAAAAGCATTTGCTCACCTCATGTCTCTGTGTCACATTTTGGTAATTCTTACAATATTCAAGCTTTTTCATTATTATTATATTTGTTATGGTGATCTGTGATCAGTGAGCTTTGATGTTATTATTGTAGTTGTTTTGGGACACCACAAACCACACGCATATAGATGGCAAACTTAATTGATAAGTGTTACGTGTGTTCTGACTGCTCTACCATCTCTCTCCCTCTCCTCCAGCCTCCCTGTTTCCTCAGACAGAACAATATTGAAATTAGGCCAATTAATAACCCTACAATGGCCTCTGTATGTTCAACTGAAAGGAGGAGTTGCACGTTAGTTTAAATCAAAAGCTAGAAGTGATTAAGCTAAGTGAGGAGGGCATGTCGAAAGCTGAGAAAGGCCAAAAGCTAGTCCTCTTGCTCCAAACTATAGCCAAGTTGTGAATGCAAAGGAAAAGTTCTTGAAGGAAGCTAAAAGTGCTACTCTAGTGAACACACAAATAATAGGAAAGCGAGACAGCCTTATTGCTGATACGGATAAAATTTCAGTGGTCTGGACAGAAGATGTGAAACCAGCCACAACATTTGCTTAAGCGAAAGCCTAATCCAGAACAAGGCCCTAACTCTCTTCAATTCTGTGAAGGCCAAGAGAGGTGAGGAAGCTACAGAAGAAAAGTTTGAAGCTAGCAGAAGTTGTCTCATGATGTTTAAGGAAAGAAGCCATCTCCATAACACAAAAGTGCAAGGGGAATCAGCAAGTGCTTACGTAGAAGCTGCAGCAAGTTACCCAGGAGATCTAGCTAAGATAATTAATGAAGGTGGCTACACTAAACATTAGATTTTCAATGTAGATGAAACGGCCCCCTATTGGAAGAAGATGCCATCTAGGACTTTCAGAGTTAGAGAGGAGAAGTCAATGCCTGGCTTCAAAACTTCAAAGTACAGGCTGACTCTTGTTAGGGGCTAATGCAGCTTGTAACTTGAAATTGAAGCCAGTGCTCATTTATCATTCTGAAAATCCTAAGGCCCTTAAGAATTATGCTAAATCTACTCTGCCTGTGATCTGTAAATGGACAACAAAGTCCAAATAATAGCACATGTGTTTGCAAAATGGTTTACTACATATTTTAAGCCCACTGTTGAGACCTACTGCTCAGAAAATTTCAAAATATTACTGCTCACTGATAATGCACCTGGTCACCCAAGAACTCTTCTGGAGCTGTACAACAGGATTAATGTTTTCATGCCTGCTAACACAACATCCATCCTGCAGCCCATGGATGAAGGAGTAATTTCAATTTTCAAGTCTTATTATTTAAGAAATACATTTTGTAAAGCTATAGCTGCCATAGATAGTGATTCCTCTGATGGATCTGGGCAAAGTAAATTGAAAACCTTCTGGAAAGGATTCACCAATCTAGATGCCATTAAGAACATTCACGATTCTTGGGAAGAGGTCAAAATGTCAACATTAAGGGAAGTTTGGAAGGAGTTGATTCCAGCCCTCATGGATGACTTTGAAGAATTCAAGACTTCAGTGGAGGAAGCAACTACAGATGTGGTGGAAATAGCAAGAAAACTAGAATTAGAAGTAGAGACTGAAGAGGCAACTGAATTGCTAAAATCTCATGAGAAGATTTTAATGAATGAAGAGTTGCTTCTTATGGTTGAGGAAAGAAAGTGGTTTCTTGAGGTGGAATCTACTCCTGGTGAAGATGATGTGAAGATTGCTGGAATGACAACAAGGGATTTAGAATATTATATGAACTTAGTTGATAAAGCAGCAGCAACTTTTGAGAGGATTGACTCTCATTTTGAAAGAAGTTCTGCATGCTATCAAACAGCATTGCATGCTACAGAGAAATCATTCATGAAAAGAAGAGTCAACCAATGAGCCAAACTTCACTGTGGTCTTATTTTAAGAAATCGCCACAGCCACCCCAGCCTTCAGCAACCACCACCCTGATCAGCCAGCAGCCATCAACATCGAGGCAAGACCCTTCAGTGGCAAAAAGATTAGGACTAGCTGAAGGCTCAGATGATGGCTAGCATTTTGTAGCCATAAAGTATTTTTAAAATAAGATATGTACATTGATTTTTATAGACATAATGCTGTTGCACAATTAATAGACTACTGTATCGTGTAAACATAGCTTTTATATGTGCACTGGGAAACCAAAAAATTCGTATGACTCGCTTTATTGAAATATTCGCTTTGTTGCGGGGGTCTGGAACTGAACCCGTGACATCTCCAAGGTGTGCCTGTACTATCCATCCTGCTCACTGCACCAATTTGTCAGAGAAAGCACTGCCAGTTGTTGAGTTGGTCAATTATAACAAGCCAAACTGAAAATAACAATTAAACCTTTATTCGATTACTGTGATAGCATAAGTATGAGTCTAAACAGGAAAGGTCCCAGCTTTATTATTCCATTTTTCCCCACTGAAGGCCCCAGGTAAGAGATGTTTTATCAGAAATGGTTGGGGGGTTGTCTCATTGCCAAAGGAGCCCTAAACTAAAGGCTCTTGCCATTTTATGGACCCAGGAGGTAGGGAATGCAGGAAGGTCTAGGAATGGAAAAGTAGTGAAAACTGCGTCAGATAGGAGAAAATTGTCTTCAAGGCTCCCCAGTAAGGTTGTCAAAGCAGAGTCACCTGAACAGTACAGTGTATCATTTGAGCCCTTGACTGGGGCTGTGTAAGACTGTGGTTGGCCTGGAGGGGCCTGAACCCATGAATATACTGGCTGTGCAGTCGGTCTAGTGTGGGTAGGAAGCTTTCTCCCATGGTAACTGCCAGGTAAGATGACACATAGGATTTTCACTTGGATCCACACTCCTTAGTTTTGACACACACGTACATATATTCATACACACATACATGTGCATGTGCACACATATATGCATATGTTATATGCACATATATTTTAGAAATCATGAGGACTCTTAGACACCTTCAGTTCTAGTCCCTCAGGTCTCCTTCTTGCCTTCCTCCATTTCATATGTGTATGTCCTTTCTTCCAGGGTGTTAATCCTGACTCTTAAAACATCAGCAGAGTTATGTATTTGCTTAACTCTACAATGCTTCAACCCTTGTTACAGAATTACTTAGCACATACCACTAAAAAAAAAGCCTACTAGGAAGATTTAGTGATTTGCTTTCTGTCTGTACCCCATACTCTTGCCCAAGTCTGAGGGTATGTTTCAAACACTATTTATGACTAATTTGAATCAGTTTTTTTTTTCACCCTTCAGTAGGTTCATTTCATTATGTTTTTTCATTTCTTCTTCTTATCCTTGTTGATTTAGTTTTATTTTTGGAATGTATGGAACATTGACCTACTTCCAGAAGTAAATATTATACCAAAGGTATACTTAAGAGCGTCGTTTCTTCCCCAGTCCTTCCCATGCATTCCCCAGTCCTTTCTCCCACCCTGTCTTCTGGCAGGTAACCAACTACATGATTTTTTTGCTTATCTTTTCTGTGCTTCATCTTGTAAAGTTAATATCTATTTCTCATTTCTTCCGATTACTGCTTTCTGAGCCAAAAGTTAGTGTACTAGATAACCTTTAAAAATTTTTTTCCACTTAACATTACCTCCTAGAAATTCCTCCATGTAGTTTATAAAAATCTTTTAAAAATTTTTACGTAAATATGTAAAATAGCACCACATTATATACCATAGTTTATACTATACTGTAATTTATTGTATACACCTTGGTTTATTCAACCAATATCCTATTCTTGAACATTTAGGTGGTTTAAAATATTTTGCAATTACAAATAATACTGTAATGAACAACCTTGTACATATGTATTTTTATTGTTTCATCTACTATTGTGTATTTATGTAATGTATACATACCCCAAAAGTAGAGATTAGTATGAAATATATTTGATTCCTCAAGATATCTATGAAATAATGAGACAGTTTCAGTAACACCCATTAAAACTTTTCTTATTTTCGTGTAAGACCTAACATTATGGCAGTTCATTGATAACTTTAAAAATGAGAGAAAATGCTACTGTACACTTGTTATAAATTTGAAATCTAGAGATTTCACAATGGATCTGTTTTCCCATTTAGTGCACTAAATGGATCTCTTTATGTAGGTCATATCGGAGTACTGGGTGAAAACCTTATGCTTGTAAATCAAGATTCAGTGTCAAAACCCCAAATGCAAGTAGAGAAACAAATACCTTACAGAAAGGAGAGGAGTCATAGTAAGTATAATAATTATGGGTAACTCTAAATTATTTTAAACTCATCAGAAGATCTTTTTTCTTTGGTTCATGAATATGTATTTGAGTGTATATTTTATAGAAGTAAAAATAAATGACCTAAACTGTGAATACCCTAAGATAACTAGAGAACAAAATCAAAAGTGTTAATACCTTCAGATTGGAATTTCTAGTCATAAGATTATTTAACAGCCATAGGACATGCACTCAGTATCCACCAAGGACCAATAACTGTCCAATAGTATCTCAAAGTGTGTGTACCTTTTAGATGATTCTGGGCGATTACAGGTTCCAGGAAATTATGCCCAGTGGGCACTTCTGACCAGTATCAGGGCCACTCTGCCATAGGCGCCAATTGACAAACCGAGAAGTTTTTGAGATCTGTAACTAAAACAGCAAATAGGAATCAGAGAGGCTTAGGGGAAGGGCAGCCTTGGAGGCTTGCTAGAGACTCCCCACACCCGCACCAGCGTATTCTGTTAATCCAGCCCCACACAAGGGCGAGGTCTTCTTGGTAACCTCATAGATAGGTGCCATCAAGTTCCCTGCGTGGAAAGTGCCAGTACCAGAAAAGTACAACCAATTCCTGGATCTCTTTTTTATTTGGGGGAGTTGAGAGGATCAAATATTGGCAATCATCTCCTCTGGAATAGGATGTTGTCACCCTTTCCAGATCATGCCTAGGAATTTCACTTGGATGATAGATCCTGGTACCTTGTGTTAATGGCTCAGTCATGTTGCCCCATGTGAGTCTGCAGAGTGACCAGTCCTTATTGGGTAATGACCTTGTCTGGGACCACCAGGAAGACATCTTCAGTTTTGTGGAAGGCTAGTGTTCCTTCCAGTAGCCAGACTTTTTCTAGGTCTTATTATATCTGATGACAAATAGTAGGGGAATTTAGGACTTGTGGAAGGACATTAGTCGTATATTGCACCCCATTCCACATAAACTGATCCTGGATTATCCACGTGGACAGTGATGTCATTTGTTGAACACCAAGTTTCTTTATCTTGGGCAGTAGCCTCTGTGACAGTTTCAAAGTCAGGTACTGCCAGTGCTTAGAGTTTTGCTACAGTGTTGAGCTGCCGATAACCCCTTGAGACTCCGTGCCCCTAAGGCCATGTGCACAGGTGAGATAGGGCTATTGAGTGGAGAATTAGTCTCATGAAGAACTTTGTTGTTCTTAAACTCAGCAATGAAGGCATTGCTTTTTTCTTTTTCACTCTAGGCAGTTGCTACTATTTTTGAGAAACAGCAGCACTAGGGGCTGCTAGTCAGGGAGGTTTGTGGTCTTCCATATACCGCACTAAAATGGTGTTAACTGGAGCAGTTTTCTTCGGCGCTTGTGGGCAAATGTGAGCAGGTGTTCACTTAGACAATACATCTATATTGGTAATACATTCAGTAGTGAATGCCATAAAAAGGTTTTATTTGGAGTTTGGAGTTGGCCACAGAGACCCATCCACAGTGGGTCTAGGTAAGGGTCCAACTGGTAGTGACCTCAGACCCAAAATCAGAGACATTATTTGTTTTCCCCTCATTCTGGTGATGGGGTTTGTGCGTCACAGTCGCCTCTGTGCTAGTATCCAAAAGGCCCAGAAATATAATTCTTCCCTACCTCCCCATTGAACTCTGACCCTGGGATACAACCTCTGGTCCCTACTGGGGATGTTGGGACCTGGTCTTTGTTGTTGAAAGTTGAGAGTTCGCAGTACACGTTAGAAGGGCTCACCTGTTCATCTTCATATTCACAGGGAGAAGCCGAGGGGATAACACTTTCATTAATCATAGCACTTGTTAACATGCAGACCCTAATGGGGCTACCTTTTGTGGCCCTTATAGCCTAATATCTGGTCATCAACCTCCTCTTTGAATAACCAGACTCAGAGGGCTTCTCTAGAAGCATCATCCAGGGGAGAGCACATGGTTACCGTTTTATATTGCTCTCTTTGTCAGTCAGTCTTCACTATTTGGGCAGAAGCTGTTTTCTCCGTACCTGAAAATATGCCCGTTAGGTTCTGGATTTTGTTGCAGAACATTGTCACCTGACCTGATGAAGAAGTTTGATTTAGTTCGATAACCAGCAGGAGTAGCACAAATAAACCTAGAAATGTGAGCTGGTTAACAATCTTATCTACTGTTCTTACTCATTATCATAGCATGATTAACAGGGCTGCTCTAGACTCTGCATTGGCGGTCCAAACATGATTTTAGTGATAGGTTCAGGCGGAAAGCCGTCAGAGCATGAACAGTTCCCAGCTGAGGAAGGAGAGCGTCTTGGTATTTGCCTCTCATCTTCCCTTTTTCTTCCTCCTCCTTGAGCAAACTTTCTGCTGTCAGGGCAGACTTAAAAAGGGGTCTTAGAGTGACCACAACCCACAAAGTATCATAGTCCCTCACGAAGTTTAAGATGACCTCCTTCATCGTGCAAGTGAACAGCCCAGGTCTCTAAGGTCTCTTTACATCACTGGGCAAAGCAATCCCAAGGAGTTCTATATTTATTTAATTAAATCATGAGTCTCAATAACTTACTATATTGTAGGCTGTCCATCGTTGTCTGGGACCTCATTAAAGCTGACAGCAGGGCTTCCCTGGTGGCGCAGTGGTTGAGAGTCCGCCTGCAAATGCAGGGGACACAGGTTCGTGCCCCGGTCCGGGAAGATCCCACATGCCACGGAGCGGCTGGGCCCATGAGCCATGGCCGCTGAGCCTGCGCGTCCGGAGCCTGTGCTCCGCAACGGGAGAGGCCACAACAGTGAGAGGCCCACGTATCGGAAAAAAAAAAAAAGCTGACAGCAATGGTTGGGTGCAGCTTAGCTTGTACTTAGTACTATCATCAGAGGACAATAGCAGTAGCCAGGGAATTGCTTCCCTAGATTTCCCAGAGCCCCTCTGTTGGATCCCTAATTTGACCCACCAGGCATTTTGGCAGGGAGTCTGGGACTAAAGAGAAGGACCACTGTTACCCCTCTAACCCCCAAAGCTTGCATAAACAATCTGCTAGCCCTCTCCAGCAGTGCCCCAGGGCATTCTTGACAGCACTTCCTGAGACTCATTGCTGTGGCTGGCAAAGTGCATTTTAGGACCCTCAGACTCCTGCAAATGACCAGCTAGTACTTCCCAAGAAGCCTTGTAGTCTTCTCAAGCATCTCCCCAAAATGCCCAAAATGCCCTGGGGGGCCTTCATGCTTTTTACTTTTCCAGAAAGGCATTGTGCTTAATTGGGCCACCCTGCTTGCCACCATTTGTCACTGAGAGAGAGCTACCAGTGGTCTATAAAGACAACGAACCAAACGAACCAAACTGAAAATAACAAGCCTTTATTCACTTACTGCAATAATATGAGTCTAAACACGAAAGGGCATGAGCTCCACCAGTGTTTCAACTAGTCTTTCATTTCCCCATGAAACGTCATCCAGCAAACATCTGATGTATTAGTACAGAGGGGAATATCTCACTCTGCGTACAGATGTTTATATACTATCTTATCTATTTAATTATCTACCATTGTAGCAGTACTTATACCAATACCATAGTTGTGGTATATATATCAGTTTATTCAACCAATGTCCTGTGCTTGAACATGTAGATGGTTGTAAGTGTTTTGCAATTAATGAATGATCTTCTGCATAGGCATTTTCATTGCTTGGTCTATTATTATGTATTAAACTAAAGCATAAATAACCCATGAAACCTGAAGACCAATATGAAATGTATTTGTTGCTTAGGAATATTTATGAAATAATGAGACAGCTTCAGCATCATCCAGTTTTATGACAGATCTAGCATTATAATAATTGACTTATGACTTTATAAAAATGAGACAAAATGCTACTGTACGCTTGTTATAAATTTGAAATCTAGAGATTGGACATTTAGTGGACTAAATGCATCTCTTTATATAGGTTATTATGGAGTACCAGATAAAAATCCTGTGCTTGTGAAACAAGTTTCAGTTTCAAAACCCCAATTGCAAGTAAAGAAACAGATAACTTCCAGACAGGAGAAACGCAATAGTAAGTATAATAAAAGGAAACTTTAAATCATTTTAAATTAAACTCATCAGAAGATTTTTTTTCCTTTGGTTCATGAATATGTATTTGAGCATATATTTCATAGAAGTAAAACTAAATGACCTAAAGTGTGAATACCCTAAGATAATTAGAGAACAAAAGCAAAAGTAATGATACCTTTTGGTTGGTATTTGCGCAGTCAATAATTACTAAATAACAAGACTGACTACTTCCACACACACTCATGAAAACTATTCACATGATTTTTCTCAATTCACCTTTATGGAAAGAAAATTTGATTATTTGGCATATCCAGAAGTTCCATTATACATGTATCATTTTCTACTTAGCATTTCCTCTTCAAAACGAGAAAAACGATACGATAACACTTGAAAATCTACCTCCTGAGAAGAAAGGTTTTTTTTCAAGAAACCAATCTCAAACTAAGAACCTTAGAGCTATCAGACAGGAGAATCTTGATAGTAAGTAATTAAACATAAATCTTATAAATTGTTTTTAATTAAATTCAGAACACTTTTTTGTTCATGAATATATCTTCAACCATTTGCTTCTTTAGTAGTTATTCCCATCATACTTTAGATCTTTATTGATGATTTATCTGTTTCTTTTATAATCACTGAATTAGATATGTTAAATCTTACACTTTGTGGATTTTTCTATTTAGTCGTGGCAAGCTTTGGTTTATATCTTATGATACTCTATTATTTATGTGCATATAAATTTTAAATTGATAACATTCTTGGGGGACAGAACATTTTGTCCTAATGAAGAGACCCACTTCATCATTTTTATAGTTTTTATTTGTTTATTTTCCTTTAAAACTACCTTATCTGCTATCAGGGTAGCTCCATAAATTTTCTTCTGGTTGGTATTTGCGTGATACATTTTTTTTTTATCATGTTACTTTAATTTTCCTGTGTATTTATTATTTTGCGCTATCGTTTGTAAGAAACTTATAATTGTCTATATTTTAGAATTCAGCCTGATCTTTTAATTACCTCTCATAATCATATATAAACCAATTATTGATATTTTTAAGTGTAATTCCACCATTTTGTATTCCACCATTTTTTGTATCTGATGTTTCTTTCACTCTTTCACTCTATTTTTTATCATTATATATTTCATTAGCCATATTTAATACCAAAAATTTAAACTTTATTCAAAAATATGAATACTGTAAAACAAAATAATAATTTAAAACATAAGTATTTATAATAATGTTTATAATAATATTTCAAAATTATATACATTTAATGCTTCTGTATATCTGAAAAGTAACAACTGCTTATATATACCTGTGTGAAAAGTGTTGTGTTCACATGATGTTTACGCTTCAAATAGTGATTTGTATATATCATTAAAAGATGAGATAAAATATTGTTGGGTAACTAACATATATTGTAAATATAGAGGTTCCACCACAGATCTGGTTCTCTATTTAGTGCTTTTGTGAGCCTTTCTTCCTGAAGCTCAGAAAATGGAAGAGGTACCAGATGAAAGTCTTTTGCCTGACATTTGGAACTGCTAGAAAGAAAAGACTCAAGTTGTAAATACTGAA
Source organism: Monodon monoceros (assembly GCF_005190385.1). NCBI lineage: Eukaryota > Metazoa > Chordata > Mammalia > Artiodactyla > Monodontidae > Monodon > Monodon monoceros. Next base: position 16,337,479 of record NW_021703778.1, read on the forward strand.
TTATGAGTATTATAAAATTATTTTACATTTTAATTGTTTTAAGCAGAATTATATTCATGAATGTGTGAGCTTACAGACATCTAAGTCAAATTTTTACTGTGTTATTTAAATTCCTATTTCTTGATTTTCTTGAATTTTGTTTGTCGATTATGGAGTGAATGTATTCTCCCACTATGATTGTGGATTTATCTATTTCTTCTTGTAGTATTGTCCTTTTTCCTTATACTGTCTATGTTGTTAGGTGTATACAAAAAAAAATATTTGATAGTCCTTATGGACTCAACATTTTCTTTTTATAAAAGGTACCATCTTAGCCTGTCTCCAGTAAGGTCGTTTGACTAAAATCCTATTTTGTATGACATTGACATAACTCCTGCAGATTTATTTTGGTTAGTATTTGCAGGCATATCTTTTTTCACTTCCTTACTTTACAATTTTCTATATTCTTATAATTCAGTGACCTCTCATAAATAAATTATAGTTAAATTGCTTATAAATCCAGTGTGACTGTCTTTGTCTCTCCCTACAACATGTAATCCACTTATAATTACTGTACTTACTAATATATTTAGATTTAAATATTTCCTTTTTTGGGCGCTTTGTATTTTTCCTACCTGGTCCAGGTTTCTTTCTATTTTCTTTCCTTATTTTTGAATTATTACTTTCTAATTAGTTTAACTTTTAAATCAATCATATATGTTGTTAAAAATGTTTTAATATTTTAAAAATATTAATACCCTTAGTACAGTAAAATCTAATTACAACTTTCTTTTTTTTTAAATAAATTTATTTGTTTTATTTATTTATTTTTGGCTGCGTTGGGTCTTTGTTGCTGCACACAGGCTTTCTCCAGTTGCAGTGAGCAGGGGCTACTCTTTGTTGCGGTGCACGGGCTTCTCATTGTGGTGGCTTCTCTTGTTGTGGAGCACAGGCTCTAGGTGCGCAGGCTTCAGTAGTTGTGGCATGTGGGCTCAGTAGTTGTGGCTCGCAGGTTCTAGTAGTTGTGGTGCACGGGCTTAGCTGCTCTGCAGCATGTGGGATCTTCCCGGACCAGGAGTCGAACTCATGACCCCTGCATTGGCAGGCGGATTCTTAACCACTGCGCCACCAGGGAAGTCCCTAATTACAACTTCCTAGGTGTATGTGTTCAGTAACAAGAGTCTTCCACATACTTTGAGGAGAGCACTCCGATGATTTTTATGCTTAATTTCATAGTCCATTTTGAAAATGCACCAGAAGATTGGAGGTGGGGTGGGCAAGGGGAGGACGGTTTGATCATTTGTTTAAATTGTGTGTATTTGCTTAAGTTGTTGTAAAGCTGAATGGAAACTAAGTTGTTCTTGGTATACATTAATAATCCAGAGGTTTTACAATCCAGCTGTTTTACTTTTTATTGGATTAAGAGCCTCTATACTTGTAGCTGAGAAAATGGATATCAGATGAAATCTTTCATGTAAAGAAAAAGTTTAAACCTTATAAAACTCATCTCAAATTATGACACTTGGAACTGCCAGAAAAGTGAGGATTTGTAGTAAGAATATCATATAATGATTTTTAATTAAATTTCTCTGGTTGTTTAATATTTATTCAATTGACCATAGAAATACATGCTATATAGTGTATCATATATACATATAGGTATACATAGCATATACAACGTGTTTGTGTATGTATTCTCCATTAGGTGAAGTTAATTATGTTTCTAAAGCTTTATTATAAATAAAAATATACAGACACATAATCTGTATTACATATAGATTATATATTACATACAGATATATATATAATAAATATACACATTTTAAATTGTTATCTATTCTTAGTGAACTGAAATTTCTGTCTTTATGATGGACATTTTGTAGTAATTTTTTTGTGCCTTTAGTCTATTTTGTCTGATGTTGGCGTGGTATCTTTCTTTATGTAACTACTTGCATAGAATAATTTTTTCGTCACTTTATTTTTAACCTTTTTCTATTATTATGACTTAGCTGTATATAATTGGTTATTTTTTAATCCAATGTAACACTCTTTGTGCTTTAAATGGAGCATTGAATACATTTGTATTTACTGGAAATATGGATATTTTGGAGGTAAGTATACCATTGCCTGTATTTTCTGTCTTTCCTCCCTGATCTGCTTTTGAATCTTCTAAATTTATTTTGAATGTATTATTTATCATTTCTTTTTTTTCTCACTCATATATCTCTTATGAAAATATTGCACTTAATCCTAAAATGTGAATACCTTATAAAACTCTTCTTTTTGAACAGTACTCCCATTGTCTCTACACTTCGCATACTCACTCTGTAATTCACTATCTCAATAATGTGGTATTTGACTTTATTGTTTCAAACCATGAGAAGAAATATTCCTGGATAATTGACATGTGTTTGAATTACAGAGGATTTTCAATAAATCCAGTTCTCTATTTAATGGATTAAAAGCATCTTTCTCGTAGCTCAGAAAGCAGAAGACGTATTACCCGAGGATGAAGTTGAATTGTCAAAAAGCCAATCTCAAACTAAGAAACTTAGAGCTGTCACAATGAAAGCACTAAATAGTAAGTACGATAAATTTCAATATTATTGATTTATTTTTAATTAAAGTAAGTGGAAAAAAACCCTCTGTCTTAGGTTTATGAATGTTTACTCATATCTTTTGTATAAATCTATTAGATCAAATATATTTACTGTGTTAGTCAATTCTTTTTCAATTCCATTGAAGTTTCGTTTATTCTGTGTTACTAAGAGATGTATGTTAAATTTTCCCACTGTGATTACGGACTTCTTTGTGTTTACGGGTAGTTTTGCCAGATTGGTTTATATATTTGGAAATGATGTTATTAAATGTGTACAAATTTATACTTGTTATATCTTCCTGGTAAACATGAGCTATAAAAGTACACTGTTTATCTCTGTAAAAGTACACTGTTTATCTCTAAAAATACATTTCTTTTGCCTAATGTTTATTTTGTTTGATAATAATATAGCCATGTTTGCTTTCTTATGATAAGTATTTACACAGTCTTCTGTAAACAATTCAGACAGAAGTTCGTGGTGTTTTGCATGGTCTCAGTAATTTTTTCATAATGATCCTAAACCACAAGAGAAGCCCAACAGTTTCTTTATTAATTAGTTGTGTAGAAACAACTTAGTACCTGTTGGTTACTGCATAACTTTTGTGGGAACATAAATTTTCAACACTGTTAGATAAGTACCTAAGAGCACAATTGCTGGATCATATGGTAAAACTATAATTTAACTTTGTAAGAAACTGCCAAACCGTCCTCAAAGTGGCTGTAGTGTTTTGCATTCCTACCAGCTACGAATCAGGTTTCCCATTGCTCCACATTCCTGACATCATTTGTTGTTTTCAGTGTTTGAATTTTAGCTATAGGTATGTAGTGATATCTCACTGTTGTTTTAATTTACAATTGCTTAATGATTTATATGCTGAACATCTTTTCATATGCTTATTTGCCATCTAAATGACTTCTTTGGTAGGTTATTTGTTCACATCTTTGCCCACGTTGTAATTGTGTTATTTGTTTTCTAATTGTCAAGTTTTAAGAGTTCTTTGTATGTTTTGGATAACAGATCTTAGATATCTGTTCTGTAAATATTTTCTCCCAGCCCGTGGCTTGTATTATCACTCTCTTAACAGTGTCTTTCACAGAGCAGAAGTTGTGTGTGTATTTTTCTTAATGAAACCCAGCTTATCAATTTTTTTTTTGGATTGTGCTTCTGGTGTTCTATCTGAAAAATCAACACCAAACGTAAGATCACCTAGATGTTCATCTATGTTACCATCTAGGAGAATTATAGTTTGCATTTTACATTTAGGTCTATGAGCCATTCTGTGTTAATTCTTGGTAAGGTGTCAGGTCTAGATTCACTTTTTTTTTGCATTTGGCTGTCCAGTTGTATAAGTACTATTTGTTGAAAAGACTGTCGTTTCTCCATTGAATAGCTTTTGCTTTTTTGACAGAGATCATTGACTGTATTTTTATAGGTCTATATCTCTTTGTTCTGTTACAATTGACTTACTTATCTATTCTTTCACCAATTGTCTTGATTTCTGTAGGAAGCCTTGAAGTTGGGTAGCATCAGTCCTCTGACCTTGTTTTTCTTTCTTCAATATTTTATTGGCTAATGTAGGTATTTTGCTTTTCTATATAAACTTTAGAACCAGTTTGTCAATATCCACAAAATAGCTTATTGGAATTTTGCTTGGGATTGCATTGAATCAAGTTGGAAAAAGCTAACAGCTTAACAATATTGAGCCTTCCTATCCATGAACATGGAAAATCTCTACATTAAATCTTTGATGACGCTTATGTCTGAAGAGTTATACTTAAGTATTTCATTTTTGGTGCTAATATAAATGGTATTGTGTTCAATTTCAAATTTCACTTGTTCACTGCTGACATACAGGAAATCAATTGACTTGTGTATATTAACCTGTATCTGGAAACCTTGCTATAGCCAGCTTATAATTCCAGGAGTTTTGTTGCTGTTGTTGTTCAACAAGAATAGTTTTGTTTATTTTTCTCAATTTATATACTTTTTCTTTCTTTTTCTTGTCTTATTACATTAGCTGTGAGTTCCAGTATGATGTTGGAGTGGTGAAAAGAAACATCCTTGATGTATTCCTAATCTGAGGATGACAGCATTTAGTTTCTTACCATTAAGTGTGATGTTATCTGTTGGTTTCTTTGTAGATGTCCTTTAGCAAATTGAGGAAGTTCGCACTATTCTTGGTTTGCTGACAGTTGTATCATGAATGGATTTTGGATTTTTTTGAATAATTTTTCTGCATTTCTGATTGATCAAATGATTTTTTCTTTAGTCTGTTGAGTTACGTTAATTGATTTCCAAATATTGAGTCAGAATTGCATACCTGGAATAAATCCTCCTTGGTCATCATATATAATTATTTTTATACATTGTTTCACTCAATTTGTTAATATTTTGTGGAGGATTTTTGCATCTTATTTGTGAGAGATATTTCTTTGCCTAGTTTTGGCATTAGAGTAATATAGTTTAAATCTATTGGGATCTGAGAGTATACTTCATACGATTTCTATTCTTTTAAATTTGTTAAGGTATGGATTTTCAGCCTGTTTTATCTGTCTGTTACTGATAAGATGGTATTGCAAGCTGCAAGTATAAAAGTAGATTTGTCTGTTTCTCCTTGCAGTTGTTTTTGCCTCATGTATTGATATTTTGTTGCTCTGTTGTTAGGTGCATACTCATTAAAGACTGTTATGTTTTCTTAGCTATTGACCCCTTTATTATTATGTAGTGCTCTCTTTACCCCTGGTAATTTCCTTGCTCTGAAGTCTGCTTTGTCTCAGATTAATGTAGCTTCTCTGGCTTTACTTTGATTAGTATTAGCATGATACACTTTTCTCCATCCCTTTATTTTCAGTCTACTTTATATTTAAAATGAGTTTCTTGTTGACAGCTTATAGTTGGGTCAGTTTATTTAATCACTCTGACAGTCTCTGTCTTTTAATTAATAGACCATTCACATTTAAAGTGATTATTGGTATTTCATTTAATATTAATCATATTTGTAACTATTTTCTCTTCAATGCCCTAGTACTTTTTCACCTTCCACTCTTTTCCTACCTTCTCTGGCTTTAACTACATGTTTAATATGATTCCGTATTCTTTTCTTTCTTAGCGTATCAATTATATTTCTTTAAAAAAATTTTTAGTGATTGTCTTAAAAGTTGCAGTATACATTTACCACTAATCTAAGCGTACTTTCAAATAACACTATGCCACTTCATGGGTAGTGCAGGTATCTGATAACAGTGAAATGCCAGTTCCTTCCTCCTGTCACTTATAGCATTGTTGTCATTCATTTCACTTACCTATAAGCTATAATCACTGAATACATTGTTTCTATTATTATTATGAATAAACTGTTATCTGTTATATCAACTAAGAGTAAGAAAAGTTTATTTTACCTTCATTTATTTCTTCTTTAATGCCATTCTCTTTATATAGATCTAGGTTTCTGATCTGTATCCTATTCCTTCTCTCTGAAGAACTTCTTTTAACATTTTCTTTCACTGCAGGCCTACTGGCAACAAATTCTTTTTTTTTTTTTAATCTGAGGAAATCATTATATCTCTTTCAGTTTTGAAGGATAGTTTTTCTGGATACAAAATTCTAGGTTGGTTTATTTTTTTCTTGCAACACTTTAAATATTTCTCTCCATTCTCTTCTTGCTAGCTTAGTTTGATGAAAAGTATAAGATATTTTTATCCTTGTCCCTCTATAGATAAAGTATATTTGTGTTTTGTTTTTGTTTTTCTCTGGAGTCTTTCAAGATTTTCTCTTTGTCTTTGATTTTCTGCAATTTGAATATGATACAAATAGGTGTAGCTTTTTTTTTTGGTATTTATCCTTTTTGGTGTTCTGTGAGTTCCTATGATCATTGATTTGATGTCTGTTATTATTTTTGGAAAACTCTCAGCCATTATTTAAATATTTATTCTGTTTCATTGTTCTCCTTCTGATGTCCTCATTATGTGTATATTACACCTCTTATTATTGTCCAAAAGATCTCTGATATTTTGTTCCTTTTTTTCCATTTATTTTCTCTTTTCAATTTGGGAAGTTCCTAATGTCATATCTTCAAGCTCACTGAGTCTTTCCTTGACTGTATGCAATATACTGATGAGCACATCAAAGAAATTCTACATTTTTGTTGCAGTGTTTTTGATTTCTAACATTTCCTTTTGAGTTTTTCTTAGAGATTCCAGATTTCTGCTTACATAACTCTTCTGTTCTTGCATACTGTCTCTTTTTCCATGAGAGCTGTTAGCATATTAGCCATAATTACTTCACATACACAGTATGATAAATCTAAGATCTCTGTCGTGTGAGTCTGGTGCTCATACTCTTTAGACTAGGTTTTTACTTTTAGCGTGTCTTGCATTTTTGTTGTTTTTGTTGTTGAAATCCAGACATGATGTATTGTGTAAAAGGAACTGAGGCTTACATAGGCCTTTAGTGTGAGGCTTCATGTTTATCTGGTTAGGTATTAGGCTGTATTTTTTGTTTACTGTAGCTGTAGGTATCAGATGCTAAAAGTTCCTGTATTATCCCTTTTTTTGTCTCCCCTGATATCTTTGGGTTTCCCTTTAGATTCCTTAAGTAGGGTCTGAGGCTTGCTGTCCTTTTAGCTGTAACTTGCAATTATATAGGAGGCTTATTAATGTGGTGGTAAGGTGTCAGGGAAGGGGAAGCATTCTGTAATCCTCTGATTAGGTCTCAGTCTTTTAGTAAGCCTGTGTCTCTAGGTTTCCACCTTCACAAGTGTTTCTCATGTCTCTCCTACTTGTTTGGTAAGACAGGAAGGCTAGAAGGGGCTGAAATTTTATATCTGCTCACCCCCATGTTGAACATTTCCCTTCCCTAAGGTCTGTTAGGTTCTGGTAAACCGTGTTTTGGTTAAGCTCTGGTAAAATAGATTCCCTTGAGGGCAGTCTTTTGTTAAGGAGAACAGAAAGCTCTGGGCATGATTAAAAACAGTTACTTTCCCCTCCCCCTGTTGGAAGCATGTGGCAATTTTCCTCTGATCTTCATCCTGAGAACCTGGTTGGGTTTCCTAGACATGAAACTCATAGTAACGTGGGGGTACCAGTAAGATTCAAGCTAGTATATACTGAACTTTCAGCAATTCATCAATCACAGTTTAAGTGTTCCTACTAATCCTGACTTCAGTAGTGGGCTTCTGCTCCTGGGGTTCAGCTGCCAATAAACTATGCTTCTTTTATCCACCTCTCTCTCCAATTTGGGGGGCAGCATTTTGCCTTGACTTTGATAAGAAAAAAAATGTTTAATTTAAAAAGTTTGCTAGGCTTTTTTCTTATTGTGAGAGTGGAAGTAGTGACTTCCAAGCACTTTACATGTCATACAAGAAATAGAAGTCCTCTCACTACTATTATTTTAACATTTCAACATCCTGTATGATTTAAACTCTATTATTTATGATTTAGCGGCCTTTCATGTACACATTTTTTTGTTTTTCATTTATTGTACATTTGACATAAAACTGTACATTTAAGGTGTAAAACATGTTAATTAGATACATTTATATATTGTTATATGATTGCCATTGTAGTGATAATTAGCACCTGTATCACATTACATAGTTATTCTTTCATTTTATTGGTTGGAATAATTAAGTTCTAGCCTATTAGCAAGTTTGATGATTTTAGTACAATATTGTCTATATTCGTTATACTATGCATTAGATCTCTATTTACTACTCACGTTTGTATACTCTTAAACAACATTGATTCTGTCACCCCACCCCGTGTCCTGTGGTTAACCACAATTTCTTTCTCTGTTTTTACAAGTTTTGCTTTTTTAGATTCCACATGTAAATGATGTCATACTGTATTTTCCTTTCTCTGTATGACTTATTTCTCTTAGCATAATGTACTCATGATTCATCCATGTTGTCTCAAATGGCAGGGTGTCCTCCTTTCACATGGCTGAATAATACTCCATTGTATATATATACACCACATCTTCTTTATCCACATCCACTGATGGACTCTTAGGATGTGTCCATATCTTCCTGTTGTGAATAATGCTGCAATAAAAATATAAGTACATATATCTTCTCAAAATCCTGTATTTATTTCCTTTGGGTATGTACTTAGAAGCGGAATTGATGAATCAGATGGTAGATCTATTTTTAATTTTTTGAGGAACCTCCATATTGTTTTCCATGGTGGGTAGACCAATTTACATTCCCAGTAGCAGTGTACAGAGATTCCCTTTTCATTATATTTTTGCCAGCACTTGTATCTCTTGTTCTCTTGATGATAGCCATCCCAACATGTGTGAGATGATATCTCATTGTAGCTTTGATTTGCATTTCTCTGATAATTAATATTGTTGATCATCTTTTCACATATTTGTTGGCCATTTGGTTGTCTTATTTATTTATTTCAATTTATTTATTTCAATTTATTTTATTTTTGGTTGCGTTGGGTCTTCATTGCTGCACACAGGCTTTCTCTGGTTTCAGCGAGTGGGGGCTACTCTTCGTTGCAGTGCACGGGCTTCTCATTGCAATGGCTTCTGTTGCAGAGCATGGGCTGTAGGTGCACGGGCTTAAGTAGTTGTGGCATGTGGGCTCAATAGTTGTGGCTCGTGGACTCTAGAGTGCAGGCTCAGTAGTTGTGGCGCATGGGCTTAGTTGCTCCGGGGCATGTGGGATCTTCCTGGACCAGGGATCAAACCTGTGTCCCCTGCATTGGCACGCAGATTCTTAACCACTGCGTCACCAGGGAAGTCCAGTTGTCTTTTTTAGAAAAATAACTTGTTAGTTCTCTGCCGATTTTTCAATTGGATTGTTTGGTTTTTTGTTATTAGGCTGTATGAATTCTTTATATATTTTAGATATTAACTCTTTATCTGATACATGGTTTCCAAAATTTTCTCCCATTCCAAAGATTGCCTTTTCACTGTATTAGTTGTTTCTTTTACTGTGCAGAAGGTTTTAACTTTGATGTAGTCCCATTTGTTGAGTTTTTCTTTTGTTGTTTGCGCTTTTGGTGTTATATATTAAAAAAAAAAAAAAATCATTCCCAACACCAGCGTCAAGGAGCTTCTTCCCTACATTTTCTTCTATAGTTTCATCATAATTTCTGCTCCATATATTTATCATACCAACTTTACCAGAACTAGGTAATTGTTAAAATGATAATGATTCACATTCTGGTTTTGTTTATAATTTTAATAAGAATATTTTTTGGTGCTTCACCATAAATCAAGGTGTTATCTGTTGGATTGAGACAGAAATATATTCTATATTAAGAGAGTAATGTCTAGGAGTATATCTATAGTTCTAATTTTTCACAGAGTTTTATCAAGAGTAGATATTGAAATCTATTAAATGAACTTCTGATATTTATTGAGTAATCATTTTTCTCTTCTCACTTGATGTAAGAATATCTTCCTAACCTCTAGACATTATAATCTTCTTGGAATTAGGCCGCAGTATGTGGTTTTCAGTAGTGTTTCTGTATTTAGTTTACTGAAAGTTTTCTTCATCTTGGTAGATCAAGATGCGAATGAACTCTCAGATGAGAATTTTATACTTGAAGATCTAGTACTAGCTAAAGGATACAAGGATAAAATTCAAACAAGTGGAGTTTATGAGTCTCAAAAATTGAGAGGTATGAATGATATTGATAAACATATTTTACAAGTCATCATAGAATACTTGACAATTTAAAAATATATTTTAAATGTGCATCAATTAATTTATGTTTTATAGTTGAATTTTTTCCTTAGGTTAGATATTTTAGAATACAATTTAACAAAAATTGGAATTCTGCAGAACTAATAAATGCTGTAATGATATTAGCACCCCCCATTCCTTCTTGTAGTCTTTAATATTCTAATTATTATACTGTATTTCTTAAATTTATTGAGCAAGAAACCTTGCCTTTCTCTTTTTATGGAGCAGTGTTTCATAGAGAACAAGTTTAGGACATGCTTTTCTAGGAATCTTATGGAGCTATTACAGTTAGTTCATTTTTAAAAGTATGACTTATATCCAGCATTCACATTTCAATTCTTATCAAGTACATTATCTGCTAAAAATATTTGTTATTATCCAGTAGACCTATTCTTTATATTGTTATATGGTTTCAAGAAGAGAAAAGGAACATTTGTTTTTTATCTACTGGATCTTACTCTTGATATCATTATATATTTTCTACTATAGTTCTTTGATATTAGTGTATTTTTTTGTTGTATATTTTAAATAAATTTATCTGTTTATTTTTTCTGTTTGCTTAAAAAATGGATTTGAGGAAAAATGGACATTATTAGAAAGATTGGAAAATTTTTATTTGGATTTTTGACTTAGTGTAACAGAAGATTCGGTTTATCTTTGTGCTTCTTAATTGGAAGATTGGGATTGACATATCTACACTATTGATACTATGTATAAAATAGATTACTAATGAGAACATACTGTGTAGCACAGGAAGCTCTACTTAATGCACTGTGGTGACCTAAATCGAAAGGAAATCCAAAAAAGAGGGGATATATGTATATGTATAACTGATTAATTTTGCTATACAGTAGAAACTAACACATTGTAAAGCCACTATACTCCAATAAAAATTAATTTAAAAAAAAGAATATTTTCAAGTGAAAGAGAACCAAATAAAACCTAGGTGTTTTAGGTTGTTTCTGTTACTTTTATTTTGAAATATAGAAAGGTATGATAAGAGTTAATGTAATGAACACTTGTGTGTCTGTTTCCCAGTTTAATGAATATAATATACGTTAAATATTGAAGTCCGACCCTCTCTATTCCTCTCAGATTATTGCCTCCTTCTGTTCTGAATTTGATGTTTATCATTACCATATATATTTCTTTATACTTTTGTTAGGTATGTTTTCATCTGTAAAGGATTTATGCTATTGTTTTGTTTGTGGTATGCTGTATGCTTTCTTAAGCAACTTGCTTTTTAGGTTCAAGATCACTGTTGATAATTCTAGTCCTTATTCATTTATTTTTATTGCTGTATATTGACCTGGTTTATGAATATATTATAATTAATTTGCCCATTCTCCTGTGGATGAATATTTGTGTTGTTTCCATTAGGAGATGCCTATCTTCTTATGAGAGGTAATGGTAGGGGTAGTGTTTAAAAGTACGGATGCTGGAAATAGACTGCCTGTCTTTGGTGCCTACCTCTGTCTCTCACTAACTGTGTAAGCTAGTTAATCTCTCCATGTTTCAGTTTCTTCATCTGAAAAATAGGGCTAGTAATAGTATGTACCTCACAAAATAATTGTGGGAATTATATGAAATACTTTAAAACAATGGATGCCTGAGAACCACCAGATGGTACTGAACCCTGTATATACTGTGTCTTTTCCTGTGTTTCCTGTCCATAATTTATTTGATGGTCAATAGGTCATTATTAGTATAATAAGGGTTACTATAGCAGAAGCACTGCAATACTATGACGCTCAATCTGATAACCAAGATAGCTACTAAGTGTCTAATGGGCAGGATATACAGCATGGATACGCTGGACAAAGGGATGATTCGTGTCCCAGGCAGGACAGAGCAGGACAGTGTGAGAGTTCATTACCCTACTCAGAACAGCACGCAATTTGAAACTTATTAATTGTTTATTTCTGGAATTTTCTGTTTAACATTTTTGGACCAGGGTTGACCACGGATAACTGAAACTGCAGATAAGTGGGGACTACTGTATTTTTGACCTTGTGAAAGAAATAGAAAATTCCATTTTTATGTGCTATAGCATAGGATTTAATTCTTTAAGATTTATGAAGAATTCTACCCATGAAAGTATTTGTTCTTGGCAGTTTTCAAAAGTGATTAATTTAACTGCACATTTTAATTTTTAATTGTTCTTTCCATTTTTTTCCTGGCATATCTTTTTTTTTTTCTTCTTTTGAAAGTACCAATTTAATCTAGATTTTAAATCTTATTTCTGTTCCTAGATGATAGAGATATATTGGTGGATAAATGATGATGTTTTCCAAAGAAATATAACCAGTTATTGGCTTTCAAATCCCACCCACGTGTTAGAATTAATCCTTTCCCAAGTTAGGTAATTCTCTTGTGTCAATAATTGATGATTTGTTTTATCCTACGAACATGCTTAAAACTTTTTAATTACTTGCAGATATTTTAAAATCTTGGAGTTCTTGTAACTAACTACCTTTCTAGGTTCTCTTGCGAATTTAGATGACCCAGGAACCTCAGACCTACATTTGTAACAATCAATGGGAGTAATAACTTTATATAAGATATGTACAGGCATACCTCAGAGATATTGTGGGTTCGGTCCAGACCTCTGCAGTAAAGTGAATATCACAATAAATTGAGTCACACAAATTTTTCGTTTTCCAGTACATATAGAAGTTATGTTTACACTATACTGTAGTCTATTAAGTGTACAGTAGCATTATGTCTAAAAAAATGTACATACCTTAATTTAAAAATACCTTATTGCTAAAAACTGCTAACGATCATCTGAGTCTTCAGCGAATTGTAATCTTTTTGCAATAGTAACATCAAAGATCACTGATCACAGATCACCATAACAAATATAATAAAAATGAAAACATTTGAAGTATTGCCAGAACTACCAAAATGTGACACAGAGACATGAAGTAAGCAAATGCTGTTAAAAAAAACAATGGCACTGAAATATAAAGCAGAAACTAACACACCATTGTAAAGCAATTATACTCCAATAAAAAAAAAAATGACGCTGATAGATTTGCTCCACGCCCAGTTGCCACACACCTTCAATTTGTGAAAAACGCAGTATCTGCAAAGTGCAGTAAAGGTGAAGCACAATGAAATGAGGTATGCCTGTACTCTCCATTTCATTTCTGCTATTCATGCCACTCCAAACATCATCAGGTTTATTTCACTCATATTACATTCTCAATCTCAGTAGACATTTGAGTTTACTAGCTAGAGTGTAGGTTTTAGAGTCTAAAGGAACCAAATTCATTTCAAACTTTGTGCTTAATAACTAAGTGACCTTCCAAAATATGCATAATCTCTCTAAGCTCTATTTTCCTCATCTGTTAAATGAGAATAAAAATACCTACTTCCTAGAATTCTTATGAGGATTAAATGAGATATTTGAAAAGTACAGATATAATAATATCTGGCAACTAGTAGCTAGTAAATTTTTAAAAATTTTTAGACATATTTGTATTTAATTGAATAAGCAGTATGTTAAATTGTTAATTAAACAAAATTAAATAATTATACGGTAAATCGCTCTTATTAACTTTATAATTTTACCCCAACAAAATGTTAGTTCTAAATCAACTAATCTGGCAATCTATTATTATTACAGTTAAAAATGAAGCAGCCTCAGAACATCCAGATACAGCAGAAAATCTTCCAGCAGTGAATCCATCAGTTAATGACCTAATATTTCAATTAGGTTTAAACAAAGTGGTAGGTAAGTAGAGATTTATAATGTTTGGGCACAGCAGAACAGTTACTAAGAGTTAAAGTATTTCAACTGTGTAGTACAGTTATTAAAAGAAAGCAAGAAATTCAAACATAGGACAACCTTTCTCAATTTAATACAGTTGGCCCTCTGTATCCATGGGTTTCACATCTACAGATTCACTTGACCACAGATCAAAAATATTCTGAAAAGAAATTTTCAGAAAGTTCCAAAAAGCAAAACTTGGATTTTCCATGCACTGGCAACTATCTACATAGCATTTATGGGTATTTATATAGCATTTACATTGTATTAGGTATTATAAGTAACCTAGAGATGATTTAAAGTATACAGGAGAATGTGCATAGGTTATAGGAAAACATTACACTGTTTTATACAAGAGACTTGAGCATCTTCAGGTTTTGGCATCCACAGGGGATCCTGAGACTAATCCCCTGCAGATACCGAGGGACAACTGTAATAATTTCATTATTTTATTAACCAATCGATATATCAATTAATATGTATCTTTTTTTTTTTTTTTTTTTTTTTTTTTTTTAGTGGTACACGGGCCTCTCACTGTTGTGGCCTCTCCCGTTGTGGAGCACAGGCTCCGGACACGCAGGCTCAGCGGCCATGGCTCACGGGCCTAGCCGCTCCGCCACATGTGGGATCTTCCTGGACCAGGGCACAAACCCGTGTCCCCTGCATTGGCAGGCGGACTCTCAACCACTGCGCCACCAGGGAAGTCCAATTAATATGTATTTTAAAAGAATTTATCATGTGCTCATTACTCCACCAAACAAACATTAATTAGGTAATGCTTAAGAGTTTATCTGCTCATAAAAAATATATATATAGGCTTTTCCCTACATTATGAATTTTCATGACATAGACTAGACGCTATATTATCAGTTCCTCAGAGAACACAATTTTCGTTACTTATTATCATCTTTTATGATAACAAGACAATGAAAAAATGGAATTATCACTAGATAGGCAATATGGCTGCTTTGTGATCTTCCTATCACAAAGTTGGCAAATTTCTAATAGTTAAAAAACCTGTGCTAGGGAATTCCCTGGTGGCCTAGTGATTAGGATTCAGGGCTTTCACTGCCATGGCCTGGGTTCAGTCCCTGTTTAGAGAACTGAAATCCCACAAGCCATGCAGCACAGCCAAAAAAAAACTATGTTAAAGCTGATGTGGCCAAAGGACTAAGTACTTAAGTACTTTGCAATAAGATAAATTTAAGTGTTCTGTAGCAGCTTTCAAACAACCACTTTAAAGCAGATGTCAGCAAAATGGCAGAGTAGGAGGCCCTAAGCTCTTGCTCCCTGACAGAAACATTAAAAAAAAAAAAAAAAAAAAGAGGGCTTCCCTGGTGGCGCGGTGGTTGAGAGTCCACCTGCCAATGCAGGGGACATGGGTTCGTGCCCCAGTCGGGGAAGATCCCACATGCCGCGGAGCGGCTGGGCCTGCGCGTGCGGAGCCTGTGCTCCGCAACAGGAGAGGCCACAACAGTGAGAGGCCCGTGTACTGCAAAAAAAAAAAAAAAAAAAAAAGAAAAGAAAAACAAAAAGCAGAAAGCCATCAGAACCAACTTTGTCAGAGTACTGGGAAACAGTGAAATGTTTACAGTAACCAAGAGAATGCACAATTAAGAAAAAGCCATCTTCAAACTGGTAAGAAAATTTTGTGGAAATGTGAAGCAGTGCCCAGCACAAAAAAAATCTACAAAGAATAGGAGCACTCCTAGCATCGAAGGGATTACCACTAGACCTGCTCTATAGAAAATGCTAAAGGAAATCCCTGAGGTTGACGTGAAAGGATGTTAGACAGTAGGTTGAAGTTGTATGAAGAAAGATCTACGGTATAGGTAAGTACATGGCAAATATAAAAGCCAGTATTATTGTAATTTTAGTTTGGAGCTCTACTTTTAATTTTATATAATAGTTTAAAGAAAAATAATTATAAGTCTATGTTATTGGGCACACAGTGTGTAAAGATACGATTCATAACATCAGTATCAAAAAGAGAGGGATTGAGCCGTATAGGAGTACAGCTTTTGGATGTTATTGAAGTTAATTGGCATCAATTTAAACTAGATTTTTTATAACTTTACGATGTTGTACATAATCCTCTTGGTAACCAAAAAGAAAATATCTGTAGAATATACACAAAGGAAATGAGAAAGGAAACAAAACTAGTCCCTTAAAAAAATCAATTGACAGACTTCGCTGGCCATCCAGTGGTTAAGAATCTGTGCTTCCAATGCAGGGGGCATGGGTTTGATCTCTGGTTGGGGAACTAAGATCCCACATGCTGCATGACACAGCCAAAAAAAATCAATTGAACACAAAAGAAGGCAGTATTAGAGGAAATGAAGAACAAAAAAAAAATAAGAAATACAGAAAACAAATAGCAAAATGGCATAAATAAGTCCCTTAAATATAAATGGATTAAACTTTCTAAACAAAAGGCAGAGATTGACAGAATGGATAAAAAAAAAATATCCAACTATATGCTATCCATAAGAGACTCACATTAGATCAACAAAATTGACAAAACTTTAACTAGACTGTTGAAGAAAAAAGAAAGAAGACTCACGCTATTAAATCAGAATAGAAATTGGGAACATTACTGCCAATTTTACAGGAATAAAAAGCATTATATTTATTGAATAAGGAAAAAAAAATCATTAAATCTCAATAAAACACTCTTCATAATATTTCCTTATTTGACATTTGTATCTTTAAAAAATACAAAAGAATTTTAGCAATTTTATAGTAAAATATTTCCTCCAATATTGGGAATGAGATAAACGTGTATTATCACTATTTCTACTCATTTTTGTATTGGCAACCATAGTTATTACAAAAAATTAATAAAACTTGTAAGCATTCAAAGAAAGAAATAAAACTCATAAATTGCAGACGATGTAACTGTGCAGGTATGTAATCTAAAAGAATCTGTAGTCTACAGATAAACTCTTAATCAACTGGATTTATTAAAATTACTGAATATAAAGTAAAAATGTATAAAACCCAGTTTTATTTCTATATACTAAGAACACAAAATTAGAAAATGAACATTTTTTAGGAATGATGAAATTTTGTATTAGCACCAAAACAAATAAAAAATCTAGGAATAATTATTTTTTAAAGATATGCAAGACTTCTGTCTTCCACTTTAACATGTAAAGAACTTGGAAGTCCTCACTTCTGCACTCCAAACCAATAAAAGCTGAAAAAACTGACAGTCAACAACTCTTCTTAGCCCCGTCAGAGAATTGAAGTCACAGGGCAAACTGCCACTCTCAATCTGTGGAGATAGATGAATACTGAAAATTACATACTCCTGAGAATAGAAACCAACACTGGAGCCAGCAATTAGGAGGAAAACTTAAGAATAATTGAATAATTGCCAGAAACTGAACATGAACTAGGTTGAGCAATAAAAAAGTTCTAGGACACAGCCTTGGATATGCCATACACTTTCATGAAATTTGCCTCCAGGAGCCCTACCAGGTACCTTAGCTGAGTATCAGAAATAAAATCTACTCATGCTTTCAGCAAAGGGAGGAGAAAAATAAACATTTGAAATACACCAATAGCATTCTTCTTAACAAAGGCCTGCCTTCAAGAAAAACTACTTTACTAGAACCTAACAGATGTGAGGTAAAGGAAATACCAAACTCCAGCCTCTTGGACTTTAAACATTGGGGAAGGGAGATATCCAAGTCCAGCCTTCTTTAGCCTTTCTGTCTAAAGAATCTTGAAGAATCAAGAATTTAAAAGAATCAAGAATCTCTTTTCTGGGGGAAACAAGCTGAGAAGCAATTGTGAAAGTCACAGACCAGAGGAGACTGCCAATAAAAGACCAAGATCTAATCATAGGATTATAGAATGCTTTTCTGCTCCCACATACCTTACCACCACTTCACCAAGGCCCATGGATAATGGGTTACAGATGGAAAAACTGCAATTCTCAGCTTCCATTAAAGAAGTATTTTCTAGGGAAAGCCAAAGACAATAGGGGAGACCAAAAAAGGAAACTAAAGGAAATTTTAGCCTGTGACACCAGCTGCAATAAAACAGAAAACACAGTCTAACTCGTCTCCAGTTGAACATAAAACATCATAATAAAACGTATATACTTCAGTTCTTTTACCTGATATATCATGTCTAGCTTTAAACAAAAAATTATAAGGCATGATAAAAGCAAAACACACAGGCTGAAGACACAAAGCAAGCATCAAGACCAGATGCAGATGTGGCAGAAATTTTGGAATTTTCAAACTGGGAATTTAAAATAACTATAATATAATAAGGGCCCTAGTGAAAAAGTAGACTACATGAAAGAACATATACATAATGTATGCAGAGATAAACCTCTAAGAAATAATCAAAATGAAATGTTATAAATCAAAAGCACTATAACAGAAATTAAGAATGCCTTTGATGGGCTCCATAGTAGACTGGACACAGCCAAAGAAAGAAATCAGTGAACTTGAAGATATGGCAATAGAAACTTCCCAAACTGAAAGGCAAAGGGAAAAATAACGAAAAAAGTGGAACAGAGTATTTTAAAAACTGTCAAAAATCAAAGGTATAACATACTCGTAATGGGAATACCAGATGTATTGCAGAATAAGGAGACATGGAGGGAAAAATAAATATTTGAAGTAATATAGGCTGAGAATTTTCAAAAATTAATAACAGAAACCAAACCACAGGTAGAGAAAGCTCAGAGAACGTGAAGCAGGATACATACCCAAAAGTCTATACCTAGACATATTTAAATTGCAGAAAATCAAAGACAAAGAGAAAATTTGGAAAGAAGCCAGAGGGAGAAAAACCCACCTTAACTGTGGAGGAACAGGTAAAATATTACGTAGGACTTCTCTTCATAAGCCATGCAAGCAAGAAGAGAATGGAGTGAAATATTTAATGTGTTCAAAGCAAACAAACAAACAAAAAACCTCACCAACCTAAAATTTTTATACAGCAAAATTATACTTAAAAAGAAGAAAAAATAAAGACTATCTGGGTCAAGTAAAAAGTGATTAAATTTCTTGCCAGTAGAACTGACTTGCAAGAAATTGTAAAAGAAACTTTTTTTTCAAGGAAAAGAAAAAATGTATCAGTCAGAAACTCAGATCTACATAAGGAAGAGAATTAGAGATGTAAGAAGTGAGGGTAAAATAAAATTTTTCATTTTTTTCTTCTTAATTGATCTAACAGATAAAATTTTGCTCAAAATCATAATAGCAGCAATATATTGGGGAAATTATTGCTTATGAATAATTTCTATTACAAGGTTCCTGACTACCCATGAAGTGCTATAGTGTTACTTGAAAACAGACTTGGATTAGTTGTAGAAGTACACTTCAAACTCTAGGAAAACCACTTAAAAATATAAAAAAAGAAGTATAATTGATAAGAAGAGGGAAAATGTAATTTTTTTTTTTTTTTTTTGCGGTACGCGGGCCTGCATAGAAAGCAGTAACAAATATGGTAGATATTAATCCAGCTATAACAATAATCACTTTAAGTGTTAATGGTCTAAATACACCAATTAAAAGACAGAAATGTCAGAGTGCATTGAAAAAAAGATCCAACTATATGTTGTTTATGAGAAACCCACATTAAATACAATGACACACGTAGATTTAAAATAAAGGGATGGAGATAAGGGAACATCAGCAAGATGGCAGAATAGGAGGCTTATTACTTTCCCTCCTCCCAGAGATTGCACTGAATACAAGCCTACATACAGATGAATTCCCTCTGGAAGAAATCTAGTAACTAGTTGAGGGACTCCTGTACATCAGTCAACTGAGAAAATACCCACATTGAAACAATTAGGAAAAGCTGATACATAGCTCATGCTATAAATCCCACCTCTGGCACAGACACTTACAACTCAGAGGGAACAACTGGAGGGAGCAAAGGGTCTGGATCACACATCTAGAACCCTAGCTTGTAGTGCTGCCACCCAAGTGCCTGGCTCCCTAATTACCTAGCTTGGAGAGCCAGTGTGGCTCAGAATTCACAAGTTCTTCAGAAGCAAATTTTAAAAGGGGGCTATTTTGAAATGGGTGCATGAGCACTTCACACAGCTGTCCCCCTGGGCTCAGTACAGAAGGAATAGGCAAAAATGCAAGGCTTTCAGTTTCTTCCTGGAAGAGATTTGGCTGCATTCTTTCCCAGCTGCTGCCTGAAGATCAAGCTTCTAATCAGCTTCTCATCCAGGAGCTGATTAGGATCCTCCTGGGAGCCTGAAAGAGCTTGTGGGCATTTCCCCTACACTCTCCCTGCAGGTTACTCTAACAGTAAAACTAAGTCTCCAGCTTCTCCTTAAAAGGAACTTGTTCACACATACAGTGCCCCAATTTTTACAGCTGCCACCCAAGGTGTGGGTCCCCAAATCACCTAGCTCTAAGAACCAACAGTGTTTGGCTTTTGTGAGTTTCCCACAACCACATTAAACTAATTAGTAGTCCTCTGGAGGCTGGAAAGGGTACATGGGGACTCCCTGTGCCTTCCCATAGCTCATCTCAGGGTTAAAACCTAGTCTCTAGCTTCTCCCTGAAAGGAGGTGTCTAACATCCCAACTTATATGTCTTCCACCCAAGGGACTGACACCTAAGTCACCTAGCTCTGGGAGCTGATGGGGCTTGGCATTTGTGAGTCCCCCAGGCCCAGAGAGATCAAAGATGAAGTTATATATAGGTACAAAAGCACTCTCAGTGCCTAGTCTCTCTAGATCAGCACAGAATGAGTAGGCAAAACCCCTCAGCTCCCAGTTTCTCCCTGATAGGAGCAACTATATTTCCAATATTCTAACTTTCCCAGCCTCAGCCTGATGGTTGGGCTTCCAGTTAGCCTGTATTGATAAGGTAAAGGCAAAGGCAGTTAGTAGTCATCCAAAAGCATGAATGGGTATGGGGGAATTTCCATGTCTTTGGGGCACTGACTAGGCTTGGCACACACTAATCTCCTGGGAACCACTAAGAACAAAGACAGCAGGTTGGGCAAACAAAGGTTTTATGGGCAACCAGAAGATCAAGTCAGTCTGATTGGCAAGGTTCACCTACTACACAAGGCCAGTCTGTCGTGACTGGGAGAGGTAGATGTTTTATGTAATTCACACAAATCAACACCGAGAATCAAGGAAACTGAAGAAACGGGAATATGTTCCAAATAAAGGACAAATCTCCAGAAACTGACCCTAAGGAAACAGAGATAAGTGATTTACCTGACAGAGAATTCAAAATAAAGATCATAAATATTCTCACTGATGTTGGGAGAGCAATGTATGAACAAAGTGAGAGTTTCAACAAAAAGCTAGAAGACATAAAGGAATATCAAACAGAAATCATGACGCTGAAGAATAAATGACCTGAAAAAAAGTCAATAGAGGGGTTCAGTAATGGACTAGATCAAGCAGAAGAAAGGATGAGTGAACTCAAAGATAAGTCAGTGGAAATCATTCTATCAGATCAGTAAAAAGAAAAAATATGAAAAAGAGTGAAGATAGCATAAAGGACTTATGGGATACCATAAAGTAAAATAATATATGCATTATGGGAGTCACAGAAGGAGAAGAGATAGAGAGAAAGGGTCAGAAGGCTTACTCAAAGTAATACTGGCTAACAATTACCAAACCTGTGGAAAGAAACAGACATTTAGATCCAGGGGGCCCAAACAATACTGAGGATGACTACAAAGAGACCCATATTGAGATACATTGTAATTGATAAATGGAATATTGCCTGTCATACCAGTAAGCATAGGATGTCACAGTTGTCAGTGATTGCAGCCTTCCAACATGAGCTGGTGAACCCTGAGGAAACTCAGGAAGGAAAGAATACCTGCCATCTAGCAGCCATCAGACTGTAGCTGCTCCCTACAGTGAGCCCTGCAGAAACTCAAGATGTGAAAACACAGGACACTGGCCCCAGATAGCTGAGGTGCGTATCAAAGGAATGATTTCAGTGAGCCCAGATTCTTGCCTCTTCCCATACATAGAAAAGTGCTAAATTCCTTAACTTGGGTCATCTGGTTTTCTTTAATTAACAATAATCTTGAAGTTCAGACTACCTGCCCTTTGTTACAAAACTTCTATATAACCTAGCTCCCCACCTCACCTCCTCGGAGCAGTTCTCACAGGGTTACTTGAAATGCTGCCTCCCAGGCAGCCACTATGGAAAGCAGTATGAAGTTTCCTCAAAAAAGTTAAAAATAGAACTACCATATGGTCCAGCAGTCACACATGTGGGTATATATATGAAGGAAATCAAATCACTCTCTTGAAGGGACATTTGTACACCCATGTTTATGATATATATACACATATATGTATGTATGTATATGTGTTATACACACACACACACATAATCTAGCCATAAAAAAGAAGGAAATACTGCCCTTTGCAACAATATGGATGAAATTGGAGGGCATTTTGCTAACTGAAGTAAACCAGACAGAGAAAAACAAATGCTGTATGGTATCACTTATATGTGAATCTAAAATAAGAGTCAAACTCATCGAAACAGAGAGGAGAATGGTCGTCACCAGGTCCTGGGGTGGTAGGTTAAATGGAGAATGGTTGGTCAAAGGGTTCAAACTTTTAGTTATAAGATAAATAACTTCTGAAGATTTAACGTACAGCATGATGACTATATCCAGTAATACTGTGTTGTATACTTGATACTTCCTGAGAGTAGATCTTAAGCATTCTCACCAAAAAAAAAAAAAAAAAAAGATAGTAACTATGTAAGGTCATGGATGTGCTAATTAACTGGATTGTGGGAATCATTTCACAATACATACGTATATCAAATCATCATGTTGTATACTTTAAATATATTACAGTTTTTTGTCAATTATACCTTATTAAAGCTGTAAAAAAATAAATACATGCACAAAGAGGCACGCACACACACAGAAGGTAAAGGCTTAGAGAAAGATATACGTGAGTAGCTATATTATTACCAAAGTAGACTTCAGAGCAAGGAAAATTACTAGGAATAAATACATGCATTAGGTAATGATAAAGGAATCAATTCTTCAAGAAGACGTAACATTCTTTAATGTGTTTATACCTAACAGTAGTGTCTCAAAATACATGAGGCAAAAACTGATAGAACTACAAGGAGAAATAGACACATCCATTATTATACTTGGAGACTTTAACACCCCTCTATCAAAAATGGACAGATCCAGCAAGCAAAAAATATCAGTAACAGCAGTTGAGTTCAACAACACCATCAATCAACTGGATCTAACTGATGTCTATTAGAATACCTCCTCCAACAACAGAAGGATACATATTGCTCTCAAATTCACATACTCTGCTCACAAAGATAGACCTCATTACAAAACAAATTATACCTTGAAGATTTTAAGAAATAGAAATCACAAAAATTATGCTCTCAGCCCACAATGGAATTAAACTAGAAATCAATCATAGAAAGATAGCTGGCAAATCCCATAATACTTGAAGATGAAACAATACACTTCTATAGCACATGTTCAAAGAAGTATCAAAAGAAATAAAAAATACTTTGAAGTAAGTGAAAATGAAAATACAACTAATAAAAATTTATGTGACACAGTGAAAGAAGTGCTTAAAAGGAAATTATAACATTTGATGCATATATTGGACAATGAGAAAGATCAAAAATCAATTATCTAAGCTCCACCTTAGTAAACTAGAAAAGGAATGGCAGAAAATTTTTGATAAGATGGACTTGTTTAAAATTAATACTTATACTCTGTGAAAGACACTTTTAAGAGAACGAAAAGACATGACACATATTTGGAGAAAATATTTACAAAACACATATCTTAAGAAGGACTTGCATTTGAAATGTATTTTAAAAGATTGAATTCAACACTTAAAAAAGAACCCAATTTAAAAACTCTCAAAATTTCTGAACAGACACCTCATCAAGGATGATGTGAAGATGGCTAAGTGTGTGAACTCATATGTCATTGGATAATTGCAAATTAAAACAATGAGATACCTAATGAAACACACCTAGGAGAATGGCTAATCCAAAACACTGACAACACCAAATGCTGTCAAGAAAGTGGAGTACAGGAACTTTTG
The DNA here is from genome assembly GCF_005190385.1 of Monodon monoceros. Classification (NCBI taxonomy): domain Eukaryota; kingdom Metazoa; phylum Chordata; class Mammalia; order Artiodactyla; family Monodontidae; genus Monodon; species Monodon monoceros. Next base: position 16,361,607 of record NW_021703778.1, read on the forward strand.
TTCATTCTTGTTGGGAATGCAAAATTCTATACCCACTTTGGAAGACAGTTTGCATTATTTTAAAGCTCAACGTACTCTAACCATACAATCCAACTGTTGTGCTCTTAGTATTTACCCAAATGAGTTAAGGTCTTACGTTCATGCAGTAACCTGCATTAATGTTTACAGCAGCTTTATAACTGCCCCAAACTGGAAGCAAACAAGATGTTTTTCAGTAAGTGAATGCATAAACAATCTGTGGTACATCCATATAATGGTACGTTATTCAACAATAAAAATAAATGGACTATCAAGCCAGGAGAAGACATGGCAGAAACTTAAATGCATATTGTTAAGTGAAAGAAGCCAGTCTGAAAAAGCTGTGTAATTTCAACTGTATACCGCTCTGGAAAAGGTAAATCTATAGGCAGTAAAAAGATCAGGAGTTCCCAGGGGTTCAGGGTGAAGGGAGATAAATGGTTGGAGCTCAGGGAATTCTTAATGTGCCAAAGCTATTTCGTAAGATACTGTAGTAGTAAACACTTGGCATTATGCATTTATTAAAATGCATAATGTACATTTATGCACATTATGCATAATGTACTGTACAAAATAAGAGTTATCTCTCATGTAAATCATGGGTGTTAATTATTAGTGATGTATCAGTATTGGATTATCAATTGTAACAAACGTATGATCTAATACAAGATGGTAATAATAGGGAAACTATACCAGTGGAAGCGAGTGCAGAACTCTCTGTAGTTTCTGCACAATTTCTCGGAACTCCTAAATTGCTCTAAAAAAACGAAGTCTATTAAAATGTTTAAAAAGATGTTCAAAGTCTCAACACAGCAAACTGAAAAACATTATTTAGAGAATTTTAAAGAACTAAATAAATGGAACTATATTCCAGGTTTATAGATTAGAAGACTCAATATTTTAAAGAACAAATTTCTTGAAAATTAATCTATGTATTTAATGCAGTCAGTATCAAAATTTTAGCAATAATTTTTCTAAAAATTGACAAGGTAATTCTAAAATTTATATAGAAATGCATAGGGCCAAAGTAGGAAATATAATCTTGACAAAGAAGACTAAAATTGAAGGATATAAAGTACCTGGTATCAGGTATTATTATAAAAATACAATAATACAAGCAGTTTGCTACTGGTACAATGATAGATAAATAGACTTAAATGTATTGAAGACAAAGAAGAAAATATGTAACAACAGTAAAAAAAATATTCTTTTGAAAATAATTCTATTCATATGCATATTATAAAATAATAGGCCTCCTAGAAAATGCTATAGGAAAATATGTTCCTGTCTTTGGACTAGATATTTTTTAAACAGGATACAATTGACACTAACTATAAATGTAAATGTTTTAAAACTGGATTTAATCTTCAGAATTGTATCCATTAAAATACACCATTAAGATATTTAAAAAGCAAATGACACTCACCATTGCAACAAAAAGAGTAAAATACTTAGGAATAAACCTACCTAAGGAGGTAAAAGACCTGTACTCAGAAAACTATAAGACACTGATGAAAGAAATCAAAGATGACACAAACACATGGAGAGATATACTATGTTTGTGGATTGGAAGAATCAATATTGTGAAAATGACTATACTACCCAAAGCAATCTACAGATTCAGTGCAATCCCTATCAGATTACCAATGGCAGTTTTTAAAGAACTGGAACAGAAAATCTTAAAATTTGTATGGAGACACAAAAAACCCTGAATAGCAATCTTGAGGGGAAAAAAATGGAGCTGGAGGAATCAGACTCCCTGACTTCAGACTATACTACAGAGCTACAGTAATCAAGACAATATGGTACTGGCACAAAAACGGAAATACAGATCAATGGAACAGGATAGAAAGCCCCAGGGATAAACCCATGCACCTATGGTCAACTAATCTATGACAAAGGAGGCAAAGATATACAATGGAGAAAAGACAGTCTCTTCAGTAAGTGGTGCTGGGAAGGTAGCTCCATATAAAAGAATGAAATTAGAACACTCCTAGCACCATACACAAAAATAAACTCAAAATGGATTAAAGACCTAAATGTAAGACCGGACACTATAAAACTCTTAGAGGAAAACATAGGGAAAACACTCTTTGACATACATCACAGCAAGATCTTTTTTGACCCACCTTCTAGAGTAATGGAAATGAAAACAAAAATAAGCAAATGGGACCTAATGAAACTTAAAAGCTTTTGCACAGCAAACTATAAGCAAGATGAAAAGACAGCCCTCAGAATGGGAGAAGATATTTGCAAATGAATCAATGGACAAAGGATTAATCTCCAAAATATATAAACAGCTCATGCAGCTCAATATTAAAAAATCAAACAACCCAATCAAACAATAGGCAGAAGACCTAAATAGACATCTCTCCAAAGAAGACACAGATGGCCAAGAGGCACATAAGAAGCTTCTCAACATCACTAATTATTAGAGAAATGCAAATCAAAACTACAATGAGGTATCACCTCACACCGATTAGACTGGGCATCATCAGAAAATCTACAAAGAACTGCTGGAGAGGGTGTGCACTGTTGGTGGGAACGTAAATTGATACAGCCACTATAGAGAACAGTATGAATGTTTCTTAAAAAACAAAAAGTAGAATTGCCATATGACCCAGCAATCCCACTACTGGGCATTTACCCAGAGAAAACTGTAATTCAAAAACACACATGCACCCCAGTGTTCATTGCAGCACTATTTACAATAGCCAGGTCACACAGAAGCAACCTAAATGCCCATTGACAGATGAATGGATAAAGAAGTTGTGGTACATAAATACAGTGGAATATCACTCAGCCATAAAAAGGAATGAAATTGGGTCATTTGTAGAGATGTGGATGGATCTAGAGACTGTCATACAGAGTGAAGTAAGTCAGAAAGAGGAAAACAAATATCATGTATTAATGCATATATGTGGAATCTAGAAAAATGGTGCAGATGAACCTGTTTGCGAGGCAGAAATAGATACAGATGTAGAGAACAAACATATGGACACCAAAGGGGGAAAGCAGGGGGCTGGAGGGATGAATTGGGAGATTGGGATTGACTAATATGTATAAAATAGGTAACTAATAAAAAAAAAGAAGAATTGGCTGTTCATCCACAATTCCACAAAGTAGAAACTCAGCAGGTCGTCTATGAAAGAGCTGCAGTAAAGGTTAATTAGCACAAAGGGAATTATTCTTGGTTGCTGTGGAGTTAAACTTTAGCCTTAAATTCCTGGTTTGTTAAAATAGTTTCAGTACTTAATTTTCAGGGCCATGATTGATCAGTATGTTCCCTTATAAACTGAGTTTTAGCTAGCCAGTCCCAATGCTGTAAAGAAAACATTAAAAATAAATCATTTCAACCGTTAAGAGAAAAAAAAAGCAAATGACAGAGTAGGTTTGCAGCACAAATATCCAACAGAAAGCTTTCAACCAGATATTTAAAGAATTTCTAGCATAGAAATAAATTGAAAACCCAATAGAAAAATGGTCAAAATCTTAAACATGTACTTCACCAAAGAAGATATCTAAATAACTAATAAACATTTGAAAATTATAGTCCTATTAGTAATCTAGAAAATTGGAGTTAAAATCATGAAGATACTATGACATACCATCATTGAGCCTAAATCAGAAAGAATGACAGAATCAAGTCATGATAATGTTGTAGAGCAACTATTACAGAACTTTCAGAAACTGCTGGTAGTAGTATAAACTGATACATGCACACACTGGAAAACTGTTATTTCTGCTCCTTATTGGGAACTCCAATAAGATTTATGGCTGACTTTTCATCAGAAACTATGGAGACCAAAAGGCAATAGGATGGCCTATTCAAAATGCAAAAGAAAAATAACTGTCAACCCAAAATTTTATATCCAGCGAAATTATCTCTCAAAAATAAAGGTGAAGTAAAGAGATTTTAAAACAAATAAAAGATTGAGAAAATTCATTGCTAGCAGATTCACTTTATGACAAGTACAAAGGAAAGTTCTTCAGGCTGAAAGCAAGTGACCTCAGACAGTAATTTGAATCCCCTGAAAAAGAGACTGGGTAAAAGTAATTCTGTAATTATAAAAGGTAGTATAAATACATATATGTAAAGAAATAAAGCAGTAATTAAACAATAATTAAACATAAATAATGTTAAGTTTTAAAAATGACTTTATATTTATAGCTTATAGGTTATTATATTTATAATACGTATAACAGCAGTGCAAAAATGTGGAGGAGGGAATAATGGTATATGAGGGTAGCATTTCTATACCTCACTGGAATTACTGGAATTTACTTAGTATAATTCTGATGTAGATTCTTTTTTCATTGTGAAAAAAATGACCTATAACATTGTGTATTTAACATTTACAAGGTGTTGATTTGATACATTTGTATATTGCAACATGATGACCACCCTAGTGTTAGCTAATGCCTCCATCGTGTCAGATAATTATCATTTCTTTTTTGTGGTAAGAACATTGCCTAGTCTCTTTTAAAATTGACTGTGGTGATGGTCATACAACTCTGTGAATATATCTTTAAAAACATTGAAATGAACACTTTAAATGGGCAAATTGTATAATATGTTATATATGTTTTAAAGCTAGCTCAATGAATGCCAAGAAGAATAGGATAAAAAAGGATTTCAGAAGTGGGGAGGGTATGATAAGGGAGAAAACTGTGACTTTTACTAGATTATACATTTCTCCAGCACATACTTTTTAATTGCTAGTACTTAACCTAACCTTCCTTCAGATGCTGTTTTCATTGCCCCTTCCTTATTTAAGTATTCTTTGCTTCCTTAATTCAAATGAGCAAGTCCTTCTTACATATACCAGTTGCAGAAAGAACTAGAGAAGCTAAAATATAACTGCTAATATTCCCCAGTTTTGTTTTGCTATAGATCTTATTACTTTCACAAAATGTTGCTACTTAATTATTGAAAACTTGTTCTGCCTAATCTGACACACCTGTTTCATTTTGGTAATGGTGCTGCAGCAGGTAACCACCTCTACACAGACTGCACAACCTTTAATACTTACTGACTCATCCATTTCTCTGAAAAAAGACTTCCATCTGGGTATCTTAGTCATGACAGGTTTCTAACTTCAGGTACATGTTCTGCTAGAAACAAATTCACCACAAAATTTTAGACCCAATAGTTGATCATTTCTAATTATTCCTTTTCAGTATAAACTCTCCTTTAATAATGTTCATGTATTTTTCTTGTAATTGGACCTAATTGCAGTTACTAAATCAAGCAAAAATTTTAAATGACATAGGAACTCAAATGGTAAGAGACCCAATCTCAATCCAGGTACTTCTACAAATTTAACCATTTCTTCCTCCCAAGCAACAAGGTCTACATGCTAAAAGGACCTGGGAGAGCATGTTTTTTCAGTCTATAAAACATTCTGTTATTCTTTTCCATCACTGATGCCTACTTTGTTTGTGCTTAAGTAACATAAAAAGGGCATTAAAATATCCCTGGATGAGTCCAAGTATTTCTGCACTGTGGTAAATTTCCATGGAGACCCTAGTTTGCAACATAATCTGAGGAAAAAACTGTTATATTCCACATTACTGGGTATATACCCCTACAGTATGATTATGAGTTTAATGTACACTTAAGAGTTATATTATTATCATAACTCTCCCAGATATTTTAATTTAGCATAAGAGATAGCATTGTATGGAAAAAGCACTGGTTAAAGAATTATAAGTTGGAAGGTTTGTCATCAAGTTTGTCATTATCTGGATACACAATCTTGGTCAAGTCATTAACATCTCTAAGCCTCACTATATGGAGGCTTAATGATTGCTAACGGCCATTCCAATTCTAAGGTTTAATGATTCTTCAACCCATATAATCCATTATAATGCATATTTATTAATAACAAGGCTAATTATGATAGTACCACACATGGGGCTTTCTTGGTGGCACAGTGGTTGAGAATCCACCTGCCAGTGCAGGGGACACGGGTTTGAGCCCTGGTTCAGGAAGATCCCACATGCCACAGAGCAACTAAGCCCATGAGCCACAACTGCTGAGCCCATGTGCCACGACTACTGAAGCCCGCACACCTAGAGCCCGTGCTCCGCAACAAGAGAAGCCACCACAATGAGAAGGCTGTGCACTGCAATGAAGAGTAGCCCCCACTTGCCACAACTAGAGAAAGTCCATGTGCAGCAACGAAGACCCAACACAGCCAAAAAAAAAAAAAAAAAAAAATATATATATATATATATATATAAAAGATAGTACCACACATGAACACACAGACACACACTCGTGTTAGGGTTACTTTACAAAGTGTTTTGATATCTGTTTATTTCTATAGAAATTGATCTAGAACACTTGAAAGATACTGTTGGAAGACGTATATTAATGGCAGAAATGAAGATACAACCAAAGAGTGTCCCTGGTAAGTCTAATCCTTCCAAGTCTAATCTTTATGGTTTATTTACCTTCTTTGGAGTTTATGTATGAATTTTTTAATGATAAGAGCACTTGTATATTATTATTATATAGGTAAAGTCTTCGTGACTACCCTCATAATTAATTGTACTGTGGTATTTACTAGAACTTTAAAAATTAGCTAGACATTATGATTTTTAGAAATGAGCCATTTAAAAATTAAACCATAAAATTAAATGCTATAGTGGCCTTAGAATATACTTGATGCAAGTATGTTCAGTTCTGTTCTAATCTTTTTCTATTACTGGCTTAGATAGAAGGAAAAGGAGAAAGGTTTCTGGATCAATGTGATAACAACAAGGGGAATTTAACAGATAGTTAATTCATTGGTTACCATTTCTCTCTATTTGATGGAAATATCAGGTATATTATCCTAACTCATCTGTGGTAGAGTCATTAGTTGTGTTACGTAGTTCAGAGATTGTACTATAGCCTTTACTCTTGTAACAGTGATAGGCACACTGCCCTTGACTTCTGCTGTGACACCAAAAGAGGCAGACAATTTAACAGAGATGTAACAGAAAGAGACAAAGACAACACTCCTAAAACCACTATTATCCAAGGCTTTTTCCCTTTGGGAGCAACAGTTATGCTTTCAAACTGCTAAGAGAAATGACTTCAGTAAAATATTTTAGCCAAATAACTAAATATATAAACAAGAAAACAATAATAATATGCCCTGTAAGAGGAAGAAGTCTGGCAGAGATGCTATATTATATATCTAAAATATTCAGTTTTCAGCATAAAATTATGGGTCATGTAAAGAAACAGTAAACTGTGACATATAACAAGGAAAAAGACATGCAACAAAAAACTGCCTGTGAGAATCCTAGATATTGGACAAAACTAAAACTAAACTAAACTAAAAAGCAGTTATTATAAATATGTTCAAAGAACTAAATGTAAACATTATTTAGAAGGAAAGGAAGGTCTGATAGTGTTTCATCAAATAGGGAATATATACAAAGAGAAATACATTATTTTGAAAAGGAACACATGTAAATACAGGATTGAAAGTACAATGACTGAATTTTTTAAAATCCAATAGGGGGTGTTCAGTATTTTAACACTGTCAGAAGAAAGAATCAGCAAATTTAAAGTATGGAAATATAGCATGGACAGCAGAGGCATTAAAGAACAGAAAATATCATTTTAAATAATGACAGAAAAGAAAACCAGATATTATAAATAAAATGGTTAAAATAATAAACACTATACATACATGCTTTGTCTTCTCCTCTCAGTTTCTCTGTGTAGCACAAAGTTATGTAAATAAATAATTTAAAAAACAATTGTAATAAATGAATTTATGTTTATATGTTTCATATATAAAAATGGGAAAAAACTATAAGAATTAAGTTATAAAGAGAACTATAGATGTAGAATATGAAAATAACATTTCTAAATCTTCCTGGAATTTAATCTGTTTAGTATAAGTAGAAGTAGATTCTAAAATTGACTGTGGTGATTGTTACACAGTTCTATGAATATACTGATAAGCATAGAATGGATATTTAAAATGGGTCAATTGTATAGCATGTTACATGTTTTTTAAAAAATAGTTCAGCGAACTCCAAGCAAGGTAGGATTTTTTAAAAGACTTAAAAGCAATAGGAGAATGTTGTGAAGGAGGAAAATTGTGGCTCTTAATAGATTAGGTTTCTCCACCCCATATCATTTATTATGCTCCTAGTTTTTAATTCAGTCTGCCCTCAAGGGCTGTTCTTACTGCCTCCCTGCTCACCTAAGGCTCCTTTGCTTTCTCAGATCAAATGAATCAGTTCTTCTAATTATATCTGTTGGAGAAAGACCAAAGGGCTAAAGTTTGTCTGCTGATGTTCTCCAGTTATGTGTTGCTATAGCAGACATTACTTTCACAAATGCTGTAACTTGATTACTAAAAACTTGTTCTGCCCAATCCAACGTGTCTTTGATTTTAGTAGTGACACCCCATATGGTCTTTACCTCTGTTTAGATTGCAGTGGTGATAAATTTGTGTTGCCTCAGTGATAGAGCATGTTTGAAATATTCATGGGCTCAGCCATTTCTCCAAAGGAAGACTTCCAATCTATAAATTCTGGATATGACAGGTTCCAACTTCACTTACATGCTGTGTTAGAACCAATTTTTGCCCACACAAAACTTTACGCAACAGGTGACACAGAGTCACCAATTCTCATTATTCCTTTTGCAATATAAAATTCTTTTAAATAAATTTTTTTCTGATATTGGACCTAGATCATCATTTCTGAATCCAACAAAAAGTAAAAACCATGTAAAGACTCAGATGGAAAGGGGTACAGTATCAGTGCTCACATTCCTGCAAATTACCCATTTCCTCCTGCACAGGGGAGAAAAGGTCTACATGTTAAGAGAACCTGAGAGGGTGCTTTATCTCTGTCCACAAATTACTTGTTTTTCTTTTCCATCAATGATGCCTACTTGACAAACAGTTACATAACCTTAAAAAAAGGGAATTAAAGTGTTCCTGGACAAGTCAAAGAATTTCTGCCTCACAGTAAAATTCTGTGACTGTGATGCCCATTGTTTGCAATTTAACCTGGGAAAAAAATGTCATGTCTGGCCTCACCAGGTATATCTTTACGATATGAATATGCTTTTAATGTAGAGAAGAAAGTTATATTTATTAAAATAAACTCTCTAGGATGACTTAAATTTGCAAAAGACTTTGTATTTTATGGATAAAACTCTAGTTAAGGAATTATGAGGTATCAGTTTATGGATCAGTTTTGTCGTTACCTAGATTTGTGGCCTTGGTCAAATCACTAACCATTTCTAGGCCTCAATATAATGAGGCTTGTATGATTGCTAACGGCCCTTCCAACTCTAAGGTCCTGTGAGCCTACAGTCCAGGCATTTCATTGTAATTGTTGTCCTATAATGTTAAAATGCTAATTAAAGGAGTACTATACACACATAAACTCACACACAAAAACACATGTTAATATATACCTTACAAAAGTGTTTTGAAACTGTTTATTTCTATAGACACTGATACAGAGAGCTTTCCAGATGCTATTGGAAGAGGTATAATAAAGGGTGAAATCAAGACACAATCCAAGAGTCATCCTGGTAAGAACAAGAATATTTCAAGTCTATTTCTGCTTTATTTATCTTCTCGAGTTTATTTAAGTTTGGATCTAAACGACTATAGTACCTATATGCTATTACTATAGGATGAAACGTTTTCACTAATTCTCTCCTATTACTATTGGAACTCTAGCAGTTACTAACAATGGAAAATTAGCTACATAGTGTAAGTTTTAGAACCCATTCATTTAAAACTTATCCATAAAAATTCAATGCTGTAGTAAGCTTAGAATATGCTTGATGGAAGCATTTCAAATGCTGCTCTACTCACTTTCTTTTTCAGGCTAGAAAGATGGTTGCTTTGTATTTGCAAAAGCAGAAAGGCTGGTTTATGAATGGGATTAAAAGAAGAGATTTCATTGCTTACTAATTCCCTCTATATAATTGAAATACCAGGCACATTTTCAGTATCTCTGGTGAAGTAGAGATGTTTAGTTTTGTTACATAGTCTGTAGTTTACACTACTGCCACTTGTCTTGGTGTTACAGTGTTTGATACACTGCTTCTTGATCTTTGGTGTGATATTAAAGGAGGCAGAGAGCTTAACAGAAAAAGGAAAGAGACCGTCAACAGGAAAAACAAGTGTCATCCAAAGGTGACTGTTTGCATGCCCAAGTCTGTGCCCCCAGAGGAGCAACATTAGAAGATTCACACTGCAGAGAAGGAGACTTCTCTACAATAGAATATATTCCAGCCAAGTCACTAAATAAATAATCAGGCAAACAGCAACAGCAAGCCTCCAAAGGGGAGGGGAACTCAGTATCCAGATTTCTTACAAGATATTGTCTAGAATGCCCAGTATAAACCCCCCAAAAATATGAGACATGCAAAGAAACAGTAAAGTGTGAATCATATACTAGGAACTTCAGGAAGGGTAGGCTTAAAAAATAATTTAAGCAGTGGGAGGGTATTATGAGGAGGGAAATTGTGATTCTTACTAGATTGCAGATTTCTCTAGCACATACTCCCTTTTCCCTCGTCCTTAATTCTATCTGCTATCAAATGCTCTTCTTAATGCTTCCTTGCTTATATAAGCATCTTTACATGCTTCTTTCAACTGGGCCTGTCATTCTTAACCTATACCAGTTGGAGAAAGACCAGAGAGCCTCAATTATATCTACTCAATTGGATCTTTAACACTTACTTCTGGTCTCAGCCATTACGACAAAGTAAGATCCACCTTATGGTGTCAGGTTCAGGATAGGTTTCCAACCTCTGGTGCATGCTCTTCTGTAACTAGCTTTCATTCACAAAACACTGGACACATAATTTGACCCAAGTCAGCAATCCTACTTAACCCCTCTTTCAATATGAATTTTTCTTTAATAACTTTCATGTATTAAAACAAAATACATGAATGTTATTTCTCTCCTTTGACCTAGTTAGTACTTTCTAAATCCCGCCAAATGTCCAAATCACATAAAAACTCAGATGGGATGGGATGCAGTCCCAATGCTGGTACTGCCTCAGATTTACCCATTTCCCCCTCCCCAGTTACAAGGTGTACATGGTAAGAGGACCTGATAGGCAGTTTTTCTTAGACTACAGAATATCTTGTTACTCTTCTACATCTTTGATGTCTACTTGATTTACATAGCCTTAAAAATGGCATTAAACATTCTTGAGAGAGTCAAAGAATTTCTACCTGGTAGTAACTTTCCGTAATGTGGGACCATGGTTTGTCTCTTGACCAGTGGGGGAAAAATGCCACGTTCCACTCATAGGTATATCCTTACAGGCAGAGAGCTTAACAGAAAAACAAGGGAAAGAGACAGTCAACAGGAAAAACAAGTGTCATCCAAAGGTGACTGTTTTATATGAGTGTCCTCTTAGCGTAATCTTGGCCGTTATATCATTTACTTGAACTCCCCAAGATGATTAAAGTTTGTATGGGACAGTGCATTGTGTATGAAAAGCACTGGTTAAGGAATTATGGGGCATCAGCTTGTACTCAGTTTTGCATTATCTTGGTGTGTGTTCTCAATCAAATCACAAAACATCTCTAAGCTTCAATATCATGAGGCTTATATGATTGCTAAGAGCCCTTCAAATTCTAATGTTTTATGATTGTGCAATGCAGACATTATATTATTTCTCTTTTGTAATACAAGTACTAATTAAGTTAGTACTACACACAGACACAAAGACACACATGTGTGTTAATGGTTACCTTACAATGTGTTTTGAAATTTGTTTTCTATCTATAGAGACTGATATAGAATGCATGAGAGATACTGTTGGAAGAGAAAAAGCAGTTGGTGAAATGAAGACACATCATCAGAGTCACCCTGGTAAGAACAAGAATTTTCCAAGTCTAATAATTTATGGTTTATGTCTTCTCTGGGACTTAATTAACTATGAATCATTAATGATAACAGTAACTGTATGTTAGTATTAATGGACAGTAATCTTCATGAATTTCCTCTTATAATTAGTTAAACTCTAGTATTTACTGTCAATGGAAATTTAGCTGGATATTTTTCAGTTGTAATCTCATCCATTTGGAAAGTAATCCATATAATCCAATGCTCTAATGACCTTAGAATATGCTTGGTTTAAGTATTTATAACTGTGATTCTACTCACTTTCTTGCTGGCTTAGAAAGGAATATTGCTTTGAAATTGAAAAAGCAAAAAAGCTAGTTGATGAGTGGTATAAGAAGAGGAACATAACAGTTATTTCACTGATTACCAATTTCCTCTACATAATTAAGCTGGTATGTAAATTTATATCTCTACTAGAGTGGAGTTCTCTAGCTGAGTTTTATTATTCACAGATTACTGCTTTAGTCCTGGAGTAACAGGGTTCGATACATTTCTCTTTGTTGCAAGAAATACGGTCGTTATGAACTTTCTACAGAATTGATGCTGAAAGCTAGCATTGGAAAGTAACTGAATCCTCAGATATAAGCACCAAAATATGTGTTTTCACTGAAATTTAAGGCAAGATTTCTGAAACTTTGCTTTTGAATGCTTTATTATATTCTCGCTTTTATTCCTGTAAAAAAATTAGTGTTGTAAATGAATCAAATAAATATTACTTGCTCCAACAGCTTTTAACTGGGGAAAAGCTGGTGGTGTAAAAATGAAATTGTTGGAACCAAGCAGTTAAATTTGGTGTATTACGATAAGCCATTTTTCCATGTCTTTAATTTTCAGAGTATTTTTGGTTAGGTTCTTTCAATTAATTTTTGCTTCCATGTTGCTTATTAATAGGAGTCCTTGTCAGTTTTGAATAACAGCCTTAGACACAGCAACAAAGTGCTTTCATTTACATCCGTTCAATTCTGGGATGAAGTGAGAGAGTGGCATGGACTTTTATATACTACCAAATGTAAAATAGATTGCTAGTGGGAAGCAGCTGCATAGCACAGGGAGCTCAGCTTGGTGCTTTGTGACCACCTAGAGGGGTGGGATAGGGAGGGTGGGAGGGAGACCAAGAGGGAGGAAATATGGGGATATATGTATATGTATAGCTGATTCACTTTGTTATGAAGCAGAAACTAACACACCATTGTAAAGCAATTATACTCCAATAAAGATGTTTAAAAATAAAATACAAAAAAGAGTCATGCCTTTTAACAACAAGATTAATTATTTTATATTTATTAATGGTAAATTTATAATTAAACACTAAATAAAATCTGAAAGACAGAAACTGCTACGAGGAAAGGAGTTGAAATGAATGTAGTAATCAAATACAAAAATGAAGAAGTGTTTTGTCCCACCTCACCAGGTACATCCCTCCCATATGAATGTGTTTTTAGTATACACAAGAGAGTTATATTTATTAAGAAAAACTCTTTAGGATGACTTAAATTTGTGAAAGACTTTGTATTTTATGGAAAAAGTCCTAGTTAAGGAACTATGAGGCCTCAGTTTATGAGTCAGTTTTGTTATTGCCTGGATATATGGTCTTGGTCAAATCACTAAGCATTTCTAAGCCTCAATATAATGAGGTTTAAACAACTGCTAATGGCTCTTCCAATTCTAAGGTATTATGTCTGCAGTCCAGACATTTCATTATAATTCTTCTTCTATAATAAAAAGATCTAATTAAAGGATACACACATTCTACAAACATATACATGTTAATACTTAGCTTACCAAAGTATTTTGAAACTGTTTATTTCTATAGAGAGTGACACAGAACGCTTCCCAAATGTTGTTGGAAGAAGTATTATGAAGGGTGAATTCAAGACACAACCCAAGAGTCGTCTTGGTAAGAAGAAGAATATTTCATGTCTATTTCCTGTTTTTTATCTTCTCTGAAGTTTATTTAACTTTGGATCTTTAGTGACTACAGTACCTATATGCTATTATTACAGGATAAAAAGTCTTCACAAATTCCCTCCTTTAATTACTGGAATTCTAGCAGTTGCTATCAATGGAGAATTAGCTGCATATTTTTAATTTTAGAATTCATTCAATTAAAAAAATGATCCATAAAAATGGAATGATACAGTGAGCTTGGAACATGCTTGATGGAAACATTTCAAATGCTGTTCTACTCACTTTCTTTTTCAGGCTAGAAGTATAGTTGCTTTGTATTTGCAAATGCAGAAAGTCTATTTTATGAATGGGATAAAAAGAGGGATTTAGCATGTAGTTATTTCATTGGTTACTAATTCCCTCTATATGTTTAAAATATCAGACACATTTTCCATATCTCATGTGAAGTAGACACCGTTAGTTCTATTATATAGTTTATAGTTCACACTGTTGCCCCTTGTGTTGGCATAACAGTGTTTGGCACACTTCTTCTCGATTGGTGTGATACCAAAGGAGGCAGAGAGCTTAACAGAAAAATAAGGGAAAGAAACAGTCAACAGAATCCTTTTTAAAACAACTGTCATTGAAAATGGTAGAGTAATAACCCTGAGCTCACCTTAGCTCATGGACATAGCAAAATTACAACTATTTACAGAACAACCATTGATGTAAAAGACTGGAACCTACCAAGAAAGGTCTTCTAGAACTAAGGATATAAAAAAGGGACCACAGCAAGGCAGGTAGTAGGGGCAGAGTCACAGTATAATCAGTTCCCTGGCTTGGGCAACTCATGAATGGGAGAATAATTACATTTGCAGAGATTCTCCCCAACGAATAAGGGGTCTGAGCCCCACATCAGTCTGCCCAGCCTGGAGGTTCTGAAACAAGAAGATGAGTCCCCAGAACATTTGACTTTGAAGGCCAGTGGGGCTTGCTTTTAGGAGTTCCAGAGGGCTCTGCGAAATAGAAGCTTCACTCTCCAAGGGCACACACAACATCTCACATGCTTCAGGACCCAGCATAGAGGCAGTAATTTAAAGGATTTGGGGTCAAACCTACCTGCTAATCTTGAAGAGTCTCCCTAGGGACATAGACACTGACAGTAGCCATTCTTGAGAGTTCATTCTACCACTGGTGCTGCAGCACCATTTTGGAATCCACCCCACCAACAACAACCAACCTGTAGGCACCAGTACTGGGAAGCCTCAGGCCAAGCAACTAACTGGGCAGTGACACAGCCCAACCCATCAGAAGAGAGACTCCTTTAAGACTTTCTGAGCCAAAAGCCACCCCTGGACACATACCTGCACACCAGAGGGTCTAGGACCTGGCACCACACACCAATGTGCAGGCAGTAGACCCAGGACCCCCAGGGCCCTGCAGCCAGAGATCCAGATCCACCCACCAGTGGGCAGGCACCAGCCCCAGAATCACTGACTCCACCCACCAATAAGCTTGCTCTAGCTTCGAACCAGACCCACCCACCAGCAGTCCATTGCCATCTCTGGAAGCGCTCAGCCCTGCAGCCAGACCCCAGAACCTGTCACTGCCTGCCTTTGGGCCGGCACTGTCCCTTGGATCTGGCTTCACCCATTGGTGGGCTGGCCCCAGCCTCAGGATCTTCTAGACCTGACTCCATCCACCAGTGATACAGAGCTAACCCCAGGGCTCCCCAGGGTTCTACAGTCAGACACCTTGTGACCCAACCCTGCCAACCAGTGGCCGGCAGCCTCCACACAGGAAGGTCCTGGCAAACAACCAGACTGGGGGCCAACCAAGCCAACCAGGCCACCCATAGCCGTCAGCTTACCACAATAGAAGGACCCGCACAACACATATAGGGGCACTCCTAGAGGATATAGCTCTGATGACGAGAGAGCAGTGTACTGCTGGGATTCATAGGAAGTCTCTCGCAAAAGGCCTCTTCTCCAAGGTTGGGAAATGGAACCAACCTCCCAGATACATAGAAATATAAACATTAAGTTAGACAAAATGAATTGACAGAGGAAAATGGTCCAAATGAAGGAATAAGATACAACCCCAGAAGAAGAGCTAAGTGAAGTAGAGATAGACAACTACCCAACAACGAATTCAGGGTGATGATCCCAAAAAACTTGGGAGAAGAATGGATGGACAGAGTGAGAAATTAGAAGTTTTTAACAAAGAGTTGGAAAGTATAAAGAACCACTAAACAAGATGAAGAATACAATAACTGAAATGAAAAATACACTAGGGGGAATCAGCAGTAGACTAAATGGTACAGAGGAACAGATCAGTGGGCTGGAGGACAGAGTAGTGGAAATCACTGATGCTTAGCAGAAAAAAAGAATGGAAAGTAATGAAGACTGTTAAAGAGACTTCTGGGACAACATCAAGCATATTAACATTCACATTAGAGGGGTCCCAGAAGAAGAAGAGAGAAAAAAGGTGACAGAGAACATATTTAAACATAATAGCTGAAAATGTCCCTAACTAGGGAGATGAAAAAATCCCAGTCCAGAAAGAACAGAGAGTCCCAATCCAGAGGAACACACCAACACACTTTGTAATTAAAAATGCAAAAATTAAAGCTAAAGAGAGAATATTAAAAGCAGCAAGGGAAAAGCAACAAGTTACATACAAGGGAATACCCATAAGGCTATCAGCTGTCTTTGTAGCAGAAACTTTGCAGGCAGAAGGCAGTGGCAAGATATATTTAAACTGATGAAAAGGAAAAACCTAGAACCGAGAATACTCTATCCAGCAAAGCTCTCATTCACATTTCATGGAGACATCAAAAGCTTTACAGGCAAGCAAAAGCTGAAAGAGTTCCACACCACCAAGCCAGCTTTACCAGAAATGTTAAAGGGACATCTCTAAGCAAAAAAGAAAAGGCCACAACTATAAACATGAAAATTATGAAAGGAAAAGCTCATCAGTAAAAGCAAATATATAGTAAAAGTAGAAAATCAACCATATGCAAAGTTCATAGGAAGGATTAAAGACAAAAATGGTAAAGTCATCTATAACCACAATAAGAAGTTTACAGATACACAAAATAATTAGATGTAAAATATGTCCAAAATAGTAATCATGAGGGGAGGAGAGTACAAATGAAGCATAGTTAAAATGTGTTTGAAATTAAGAGATCAAACTTTAGATAGATAGATAGCTGTATATAAACCTCATGGTAACCACAACCAAAAATTCGGTAAGATACACAAAGAAGAGAAAGTAATCCAAACATAACACTAAAGATAGTCATCAAATCACAAAAGAACAAAAGAAGAAGGGAACAAAAAGACCTAGAAAAACAACCCAAAAACTATTAACAAAACTACTATTAACTATTCTTTTGGCAATAAGAACACACATATCAATAATTACATTTAAATGAGCTAAATGCTCCAATCAAAAGACATGGAGTTGCTGAATGGATACAAAAGCAAGACCTTTGTATATGCTACCTAAAAGAGACTCACTTCTGATCTAAAGACACAGACTGAAAGTGAAGAGATCGAAAAACTCATTCCAGGCAAATGGAAATCAAAAGAAAGCCCAGGTAGCAATAATTATATCAGACAAAATAGACTTTAAGACAAAAGAAGGACGTTACATAATGATCAAAGGATCAATCCAAGAAAAAGATGTAACAACTGAAAATATATATGCACCCAACATAGGAGCTCCTTAATAAATAAAGCAAATATTAACAGACATAAAGGGAGAACAGACAGTTACACAATAATAGTAAAGGACTTTAAAAGCCCACTCAAGTCAACAGACAGATCATCCAAAAAGAAAATCCATAAGGAGACACTAACCTTAAATGACACATTAGACCTTATGGACTTAATAGATAGGTATAGAACATTCCATCCAACAGCAGCAGAACACACATTCAAGTCCACATGGGACATTTTCTAGGAATGTTAGGCCACAAAAGAAGCCTTGGTAAATTTAAGAAAACTGAAATCTTATCAAGTATCTTTTCCCACCACAACACTATGAGGCTAGAAATCAACTAAAAGAAAATACTGCAAAAATCACAAACACACAGAAGCTAAGCAACATGCTACTAAACAACCAATGGATCGTGAAGAAATCAAAGAGGAAATCAAAAAATACCTAGAGACAAATGAACAGAAAATGATCCAAAAATCTATGAGATGCAGCAAAAGCAGTTCTAAAATAAAAATTTATACTGGTACAAACAAACCTCAGGAAACATGAAAAGTCTCAAATGAACAACTTAACTTACACCTAAAGGAACTAGGAAAAAGATGAACAAACAAAACACAAAGTTAGCAGAAGGAAAGAAATCATAAAGACCAGAGAAGAAATAAATGAAATAGAGACTTAAAAATGGAAAATATCAATGAAACTATAACCTGTTTCTTTGAAAAGATAAACAAAATTGACAAACCTTTAGCCAGATTCATCAAGAGCAATATGCAGGGCCCAAATCAATAAAATCAGAAATGAAAAAGATGTTACAACCGACACCACAGAAGTGCAACTGATCATGAGACATTAGTTGGAAAAACCGTATGACAATAAAACATACAACCTAGAAGAAATATACAATCTCCCAAGACTGAACCAGGAATAAAAAGAAAATATAAACAGACCAATTATCAGTAATGAAATTGAACCAGTAATTTAAAAAAATAACCAAAAAAACTTAAGTCCAAGAACAAGTGGCTTCATAGGGGAATTCTACCAAACATTTAGAGAAGAATTAATACCTATACTTCTCAAAGTATTGCACAAAGTTGCAGAGAAAGGAATGTTTCCAAAGTCATTCTATAAGGCCAGCACCACATGATATCAAAATGAGACAGAGATATCACAGAACAGAAAATTACACGGGTGAAAGTAGATGCAGAAGCCCTCAACAAAATATTAGCAAACTGACTCCAACAATACATTAAAATGATCATACACTATGATTAAGTGGAATTTATCCCAGAGATACAAGGATGTTTCAGTGTCTGCAAATCAGTGTGATACATCACATTAACAAAGAATAAAAACTATATGATTATCTCAATAGATACAGAAAAAGATTTTGACAAAATTCAACATCCATTTATGATAAAAACTCTCCAGAAAGTGGGTATACAAGGAACATGCCTCAACATAATAAAGGCCGTATATGATAACCCCATAGCTAACATTATACTCAACAGTGAAAAGATGAAAGCATTTCCTCTAAGATATGAAACAAGGATGCCCACTATTGCCACTTTTATTCAACATATTATTAGAAGTCTTAGCCACCACAGTCAAACAAGAAAAGAAATAAAAGGAATCCAAATTAAAAAGGGAAAGTAAAATTGTCACTTTGTAGACAACATGATACTAAACAAAGAGAATCCTAAAAACAGCTACCAAAAAAATACTAGAGCTCAAGGATAAATTCAGTAATTTTCAGGTACAAAATTAATATAGAGAAATACATTGCAATTCTATATACTAACAACAAACTCAGAAAGAAATTAAGGAAACAGTCTCATTTACAGTTGCATCAAAAAGAATAAAATACTTAGGAATAAACTTACGTAAGGAGGTAAAAGACTTGAAATCAGAAAATTATGACACTGATGAAAGAAATTGAAGATGACACAAACAGATGGAAAGATATACCATGTTCATGGATTGGAAGAATTAATATTTGTTAAAATGACTGTATTGGGGCTTCCCTGGTGGCACAGTGGTTGAGAGTCCGCCTGCTGATGCAGGGGACACGGGTTCGTGCCCCGGTCCGGGAAGATCCCACGTGCCGTGGAGTGGCTGGGCCCGCGAGCCATGGCCACTGAGCCTGCACGTCCAGAGCCTGTGCTCCGCAACGGGAGAGGCCACAGCAGTGAGAAGCCCGCGTACCGAAAAAAAAAAAAAAAAATGACTGTATTACCTAAGGCAGTCTACAGATTCAGTGCAATCCCTATCAAAGCACCAAAGGCATTCTTAGAATTAGGAGAAATAATTTCAAAGTAGTATAGAAACAAAAAAGACCCTGAATAGACAAAACAATCTTGAGAAAGAAGAACAGAGATGGTGGTAGCATGCTCCCTAACTTCAGACTATACTACAAGGCTACAGTAATCAAAACTGTATGATACTGGTACAAAATTAGACACATAGATCAAAGGAACAGAATAGAGAGCCCAGAAATAACCCCACACACTTATGGCCAATTAATCTATGACAAAGGAGACAAGAATATACAATACAATGGAGAAAAGAGAAGTATATTCAATAAGTGGTGCTGGGAAAACCAGACAGCTACATGTAAAGGAATGAAATTAGAATATTCTCTTAACACCGTATACAAAACTAAATGCAAAGTGGATTAAAGATGTAAATGTAAGACAGGAAATCATAAAACTTTGGAAGAAAACTTAGGCAGAACACACTTTGACATAAATGGTGGCAATATTCTTTTGGATATGTCTCTTAAAACAAAGAAAACAAAAGCAAAAATAAACAAATGGGAACTACTGATGGGAGCAAATATTTACAAATGATATAACTGTTAAGGGGTTAATATTCAAAAAATATATACAGCTCATACAACTCAATATCAAAAACATGAACACGCAATTAAAAAGTGGGCAGAAGACCTGAATAGACATTTTTCCAAAGAAGACATGCAGTTGACCAACAGATGTATAAAAAGATGCTCAACTTCACTACTTAATATACTGATATGCCAGTCAAATCACAATATCACCTCACACCTGTCAGAATGGTTATCATCAAGAAGACCACAAATAACGAATGTTGGCAGGAGTGTGGAGAAAAGGGAACCCTTCTACACTGTTGGTCAGAATGTAAATTGGTGTGGCCACTGTGGAAAACAGTATGGAGGTTTCTCAAAAAACTAAAAATAGAGCTACCATATGACCCAGCAGTTCCACTTTGGGGTATATGTCCAAAACAAACAAACACAGTAATTCAAAAAGATACATGCACCCGAATGTTCATAGCAGCATTATTTACAATTGCCAACATATAGAAACACCCTAAGCATCCACTAGCACTAACAGATGAATGGATAGAGAAGATGTACATATGCACACACACAATGGAATACTACTGACCATAAAAAAGAACAAAACTTTGCCTTTTGCAGCAACATAGATAGAGGGCATTATGCTAAGTGAAGTAAGTCAGACAAAGACAAATACTGTATGATATCACTTACATATGGAATCTAAAAAATACAACAAACTAGTGAATATAATAAAAAAGCAGATTCACAGATATAGAGAACAAACTAGTGGTTACCAGTGGAGAGAAAATGGTGGAGGAGCAAGATAAGGGTAGGGGATTAAGAAGTACAAACTACTATATTTAAAATAAATAAGCTATAAGGATGTATTGTAGTACACAGGGAATATAGCCAATATTGTATAATAACTATAAATGGAGTTAACTTTTTAAAAATGTGAGTCACTATGTTGTACACCTGAAACTTGTATAATATTGTAAATCAAATATGCCTCAATAAAAAATTTTTTAAAAACTGTCATCCAAAGGTGATTGCATGCATGCCCAAGGCTGTGCCCACAGAGGAGCAACATTAGAAGCTGCACACTGCAGGGAACGAGACTTCAGTAGGACAGAAGATAGTTTAGCCCAGTCACTAAATAATTAATCAGGCAAACAACAACAAGCCTTCAAAGGGGATGGGAGCTCAGTATCCAGATTTCCTACAATATATTAGATACACTGCCCCCCCCCTCAAAATATGAGATATGCAAAAAAACAGTAAAGTATGAACTAAGGAAAAAAAGCAGACCACAGTGTGGTTCCGGATGTAAGATACTATAAAACAGTTATAAATATTTTTGAAAAATTAAAGAAACCCATGCTTAAAACAGAAAGGAATATTGATGACAATGTCTAATCAAATAGAGAATATTAACAAAGAGATAGAAATTATTTTTGTTAAAAAAACACAGTGATAACTGTGGAGTTGAGAGTACAATAACTGTAAGGAAAAATTTACTAGAGGGGTTCAGGAGTAGATTTGATTGTCAAAAGAAAGAATCTCCACACTTAATGACTACAGAAGAAGTAGAGCTGAGAGAAAAGGGGGCAGAAAAAATATTTGAAGTAATTATGGCTGACAGTTTGGAAGCACATTTGATGAGTATGAATCTGGATATCCAAGCCAAATGAAGTCTAAGAATAAGCACAAAGAAATCTACAACCAGATACATCAAGTAAAAGTAATGGAAGACAAAGACAGAAACTCTCGAATGTCACAAAGGGAAAGCAACACATCATTAAAAAAGAGAACCCTGGTAAGATTAACAGCTTACTTAGCATCAGAAGCTATGAAGCCCAGGGGCTTCCCTGGTGGTTCAGTGGTTAAGACTCTGCACTTCCATGCTTCCACTGCAAAGAGGCATGGGTTCAATCTCTGGTCAGGGAAGTTCTGCATGCTGTGAGGTGTGGCCAAAAAAAGAATGAAACTATGTAGCCCAGAAGGCAGTGGGATGCCATATTAAAATGCTGAAGGAAGAAATTATCACCATGAACTTTTTCTTTCAAAAGTGAAGGTGAGATAAACAGATTCCCAAATAAATGAACACTGAGAGAACTGTTTGTTAGCAGACCTGCCTTTTGAGAAATACTAATGAGAGTTCTTCAGGCTGAAAGCAGTGGACTTTAGGCAGTGATTTTAATCCGTTCCGAAAAAGAGCATGTGTTAAAAGAATTCTGTAATTCCAAAATCTGAATATACCAGTCACTAGTACAGAGATTGAAACAGTAATTAAAAACCTCCCAAAAAACAAAAGTCCAGGAACAGACTGCTTCACAAGTGAATTCTACCAAACATTCAAAGATTTAATACCCAATCCTTCTAAAACTATTTGAAAAAATTGAAGAGGAGGTAACACTTCCAAACTCATTTTATGAGGTCAACATCACCTTGATACCAAAACCAGAAAAATACAACACACACACAGACACAGACATACACACAAAGGACATTATAGGCCAATATCTCTGATGAAGATGGATGCAAAAATCCTCAACAAAATATTGGCAAGCCAAATTCAACAATACATCAAAGGGTCATACAAGTGTGATTTATTCCAGGGATGCAAGGATGGTTCAACACCCACAAATCAATCAGTGTGATACACCACACTAATAAAATAAAGAATAAAAACCACATGATCATCTCAATAGATGCAGAAAGAACATTTGACAAAATTCAACATCCATTTATTATAAAACTTCTCAATTAAGTGAGTATAGAATGGCCATACCTCAACATAATATAGGATAAACCCACAGCTAATGTCATACTCAGTGGTGAAAAATTGAGAGCTATGCCTCTAAGGTCAAGAACAATTCAAAGATGCCACTCTCACCCCTCTTATTCAACATAGTGTTGGAAGTGCTGGCCAGAGCAATTAGGCAAGAAAAATAAAAGTCATCCAGATTGGAAAGGAAGAAGTAGAACTGTCTCTATTTGCACATGACATGGTTTTGTATATACAAAGCCCTAAAGATTCCACCAAAAAACTATTGGAAATAATAAACAAATACAGTAAAGGATACAAAATCAGTATACAAAAATCTGTTCCATTTCTATATGCTAACAGTGGGCTAGCAGAAAAAGATGTTAACAAAAACAATCCCATTTACAGTCTCAAGAAAAGGCAGAAAAAGCCTAGGAATCAGTTTAACCAAGAAGGTGAAAAGACTTACACTGAAAACTATAAGACATTGTTAAATTGAAGAAGACACCAACAATGGAAAGATATTCCATTCTCAAGAATTAGAAGAATTAACATTGTAATAACTGTCCATATTACTTAAAGCAATCCACAGATTCAGTGCAATCCCTATCAAAATCCCAAGGACATTTTTCACACAGAGCAAAAAATTCTAAAATTTCTATGGAACCACAAAAGACTCCTCCAAAATAGCCAAAGCAATCCTGAGAAAAAATAACAAAGCTGGAAGTATCACACTCCCTGGTTTCAAACTATATTAGAAAGCCATAGTAATATAAAGCAGCCTGGTGTTGGCAGAAAAACAGATATAAAGATCAATGAGGCAGAACTGAGAGCCCAGAAATAAACCTATGCATATATAGACAATTAATTTAGGACAAAGGAATAAAGAACCTACAATGGAGAAATGATAGTCTCTTCAATAAATGATATTGTGAATACTGGACAGCCACATGGCAAAAAAAGTGAAACTAGACTACTATCTCACACCATACAGAAAAATTAACTCAAGATGAATTAAAGACTTGAATGTAAGACCTGAAACCATAATCTCTAGAAGAAAACATGGGCAGTATGCTCTTTGACATCAGTCTTAGCACTATCTATTTGTGTCTCTTCAAGCAAGGGAAACAAAAGCAAAAATGAGAAAATGGGGTTGCATCAAACTGAAAAGCTTCTGCACAGCAAGGAAACTATCAATAAAATGAAAAGACAACCTAACAAATGGGAGATATATTTGCAAATGATATATCTGACAAGGGATAAATATCCAAAATATATAAAGAACTCATACAATTCAAAAACAAAAAAGCTAACAACGCCATTAAAATGAGCAGAGGAGCTGAATAGAAATTTTTCCAAGAAGACATGCAGATGGCCAACAGGCACAAGAAAAGATGTTCACTATTACTATTAAGGAAACGCAAATCAAAACTACAAAGAGATGCTACCTAACATTTGTCAGAATAGCCATTATCAAAAAGACAAAAAGTGTTGGAGAGGATGTGGAGAAAAGGGAACCTTAATACACTGTTGGTGAGAATGTAAAAAAGATGTGGTATGTGTATATACAATGGAATACTACTCTCCATAAAAGATGAAATCTTGCGTATGCAACAACATGGAGGAACCCGTAATACCCTTGATGGTGTTACGCTAAGTGAAATAAGTCAGACAGAGAAAGACAAATACGTACCACATGATTTCACTCATATGTGGAATTTTAAAAGTTAACCATGTATTACTTTAATAATCATAAGAAACAATAAGGTGTTTCACTTGGGAAACAGAAAACAAACCTGAAACAAAAATAGTGCTCTGAAGTTCTAGACCCCCAAGTAATTAGAGCAGCCCTGATGGCCAAGGTATAAACTGTTTTTACACAGTAACCTAAACTATAGTCTGAAGAGCAAGACTCTTGGGTTGTATTCTCTTTTGTTCCATCATGCTTTCTCCTTCCCTTTTGCAGCTTTCCATAAGCAATGATATTTTTTCAGTTTTTTCTCCTTCTTTGTGAAACAAAATATATGTTCCCAATGTACTTTATGGCTACTGCATGAACAAGTTCATGTAAAAAATAGAAGTAAATAAATTAAAGTTTAAAAAAGGAATTCTGTACTTCAAAAGACAATATGAATGCATATTTTGTGTCCTTTTTTCTCTTAATTGATTTAAAATGTGATTGTATAGAACAATATGTATATCATTGTATTGTCGGGCCTATAAGAATATGGAAAAGTGATATATTCTGTAGTACCTGTGCAAAGGAGATGTATGAGAATGGTGATATATTTGAGTAAAAAATGATAGCAGATGTTAACTTGAATCCACAGGAACAAATGAAGAGAACCAGAAATTGTAAACAAGAAGTTTAATATAACAAACACTGTAAATATATACTTGCTCTTCTTTCTTCTGTCAGCTTTTTTCAAGGGCACAGAGTTATATAAAGAAATAATTATTACAAACTCTTTTATATTTAAAGGTATAATATGTATAACAATAGCACAAAAATGGGGAAGAGATAACAGAGCTATATAGAAGTAATATTTCTATATATAATTGGAATTTAATAATATAAATCTGAAGTAGACTCTAAAATTGACTGTGGTTATGGTTACACAACTCTGAATATAATTTTTAATGAAATCATTGATTTGGACACACTTTAAGTGGACGAATATTATGGTATGTTATATATTTTAAAAATAGCTTAGTGAACTACAAAAATTAAGAGATTTTAAAAAGATTTAAAGCAATGGGAGGATACCATGAAGGAGGGAAATTGTGACTCTTACTCGATTAAAGATTTCTCTAGTGCATACCTTTAATTCCTAGTGCTTAACCCAGTCATCCCTCAAATGCTGTTCTGATTACCTCCCTGCTTATCTGAGGATCCTCTGCTTTCTTGATTCAAATGATTCCATTCACCTTAGTTATATCTGTTGAAGAAAGACCAGAGTGGCTAAAATATATGTGCTAATATTCCCTAATTTTGTGTGGCTATAGATTTTATTACTTTCACAAAATGTTATTTATTGAAAACTTGCCTGCCTAATCTGATGCATCTTTGTTTATTTTGTTAATGATGCCCCAGGTGGTATCCTCTCTGTGAAGAATGCAATATGGTACATTTGGGCTGCCAAAATCATAGTGTGACCTTTTACATTTATTCATGGGCTCAGCCCTTTTTTCAAAGCAGTCTTCTACTAGACAATGTCAGGATCATGACAGGTTTCCAGCTCCATTTACATGCTCTACTAGAACCAACTTCACTAAACTTTTTTGGGGGGGTTCTTGCTCTTTTATTTATTTATTTATTTTTAACATCTTTATTGGAGTATAATTGCTTTACAATGGTGTGTTAGTTTCTGCTTTACAACAAAATGAATCAGTTATATATACACATATGTTCCCATATCTCTTCCCTCTTGCATCTCCCTCCCTCCCACCCTCCCTATCCCACCCCTCCAGGCAGTCACAAAGCACTGATCTGTTCTCCCTGTGCTATGCAGCTGCTTCCCACTAGCTATCTACCTTACGTTTGGTAGTGCATTCACTAAACTTTTAACCCAGGGAAACAGGCATTCAAACAGAGCCCTGTTAAAACCACTAACATCAAAAGGCAACTGTGTGCATGCCCAAGGATGTACCCTTTAGGTCCCCAGTCCTAGTTATCCCTTTCTCAGTGTGAATACCTTTATAATAACTTTCATGTATTTTTCATGTCATCTAACATTGTTAATTATAGCAAAAATTTAGATCACATAAAAGCTCAAATGGAAATGGATCCAATCAGAGTCCTGCTTGTGGTACAAATTTCACCATTTCCTCCTTGCAAGACATAAAGTGTACATGCTCGAGGAATCTCAGAGACACTTTTTCTCAATTCAGTGAATATCGCATTACTCTTTAAATCAGTGATACCTACATGGTTTACAGTTACATAGCCTAAAAGGGAATTAAAATGTCCAGTAAGTCAGAGAATTTCTGGCTCATGGTAAGTTACTGTGACTAAGAAGACTATGGTTTACATCTTGTCTTGTTGGGAAAAAAAAAAATGTTAAGTTCTGCCTCATTGGGTACATCCTTGCAGAATAAGTGTTCTTTTAATATAAATCTGGAAATTATATTGCCATCATAAATTCTCTGGGATGATTTCCACTTATGTAAGAGATAGCATTATATTGAAAAGCACTGGTTAAGGAATTAAGTACTGGTTAAGGAATTACAGAAAAGTACTGGTTAAAGAACCTCTAAACTTCAATATAATGTGACTTATGTAATTGTTTTATCTGTTCTAATTTAAGGCTTTGTGATTCTCCAAACCAGACATTTCAGCAAAACTCATCTTCTGTAATAAATGCTAATTAAGTTAGTGCTACACACACACAGACACATACACACATGCAGACACACACACGTTTGTATGTAAATGGTTACCATGCAAAGTGTTTTGAAATTTGTTGTTTCTACAGGGACTAATGTAAAAGGCTTGACAGATAAAACTAGAAGAGGTGTAATAAAGGGACAATTCAAGATACAATCGATGAATCTCCCTGGTAAGGACAAGAATTTTACAAATCTAAGATTTCAGGTTTCCTTATCTTCTCTGGAGTTTAATTAAGAATCATGAATAACATCAGTATCTATGGTTTATTATTACATGGGCAAAAGTTTTCAAGAACTCCTTCCTTTAATTAGTTGAATTTTTATATTGAATATCAATGTAAAACTAGCTACATATTGTTAGTTTTAGAGCTCATTTGTTTAAGAGCTAATCCATAAAAACCAGTCCTTTAATAAACTTAGAATATGCTTGGTACAAATAAATATGCCCAGTTACATTCTATTCACTTTCTATTTTCAGCTTAGATAGACAGTTCTGAATTTGCAAATGTAGAAAGGTTAGTTAAGGAATGTGATAGATGAATATAACAGATGGTTATCAATTCCCTCTTTATTAGACCTGAAGTAACAGTGCTAGACACATTTCTCTATGGTGTTTTCTGTGATGTTGAAAGAAGACACCTAAATAGAGAAAAAAGGGAAATAGACATTCAAACAGAGCCCTGTTAAAACCACAAACATCAAGAGGCAGCTAGCTGTGTGCATGCCCAAGGATATGTCCTCTGGGAGCAATGTGCGAGGCTTCACACCTCAGGGGAAAGATATGTTAGTAAGATAACTCTGAGAAATCACTGTACACAAACAAGCAAGAAAGCACACTAAACAACAAGCCTCAGAAAGGGAAACAGAAATCAGAGTCCAAAGATGCTATGATATATTATCTTAAATGTCCAGTTATTAGTAAAAAAAAAAAAACTTAAGACATGTAAGGAAATAGTAAATTGTGACACAAGCACAGGAAAAAGCAGGAAACAAAATATGCTTGTGAGAATCCTAGATGTTGGACTTAGCAGACAATGACTACCTAGTAGTTATTATAAATGTGCTCAAAGAATTAAAGGAAAACAGATACAATAAGGGTCTTCACTGGTGGTCCAGTGGTTAAGACTTCGCCTTCCAGTGCAGGGGGTGTGGGTTCGATCCCTGGTCGGGGAGCTAAGATCCCACATGCCTTGCAGCCAAAAAACCAAAACATAAAACAGAAGCAATATTGTAACAAATTCAGTAAAGACTTTAAAAATGGTCCACATCAAAAAAAAAAAAAACTTTTACAAAAAGAAGATACCATGAAAATATTTTGTCAAATACACATTATCAACTAAAAATAAAAATTAATGTAAAAGAACCAAAGCAAATTCTGCAGTTGAAATGTACAGTAATGAAGTGAAAATATTGCCTAAGGGGTTCAAGAGATTGGATTAGTCTGAAGAAACAAACAGCAAACTAAAGGTATGGGAATACTAGGAGAACAGAGAGAGAAAGGAGCAGTAAAAATATTTGAAAAGATGGCTGAAAATTGTGAAAACTATTCAATGAAAATTATTAATCTACACATTCAACCTCAGTGAAATTTAAATAGAATAAGCACAAAAGAATCTACAACCAGACCCATCATAGTAAAAATGTTGAGAGACAAGGACAAAGATAAAATCTTGAAAGCAACAAGAAAAAACCAACTGATGGTGTAAAACAGAATCCCAGTAACCTTCATTTAGCAACAGAAGCTATGGAGGCCAGAGGCAGTGGAATGGAATATTGAAATGATGAAAGAAAAATCTGTCAACCAAGAAACTTATATCAGGCAAACTATCTTTCAAAAATGGTGAAATTCCCAAGTAAAAAATTCCAGAGAATCTACTGCTAGCAGACGCACTTTACAAGAAATGCTAAAGGAAGTTTTTCCCACTGAAAGTGAATGATCTCACACAGTAATTTGAATACACAAAAAAGAAACAAAAAATAAAACAAACAAAAAAACATGGCTTAGAATAATTCTAGTATTGCAAAAGACCATATAAATGCATATTTGTCTCTTCTCTTAACTGATTTAAAAGGCAATTGTATAACACAATAGGTATAAAATGTATTGTTGGGCCTCTTAACATATAGACATATATAATATATTTCACAAGAGCTGTGCAAAGAAGATGGTGTGAACAAGGATGAATTTAAGTAAGAAAATGACACTAGATGGTAACTTGAGTCCATAGGAACCAATGAAAAGAACCAAAGATTGTAAATAAGAATGCTAATATAACAAACAGTGTAAATATATACCAAACTTGCTCTAATTTTTTGTCTCTCATCTTCTTTAAAAGTTATAAAGGTTCATAAAGAAATTATAAGAACAATTTTAACAATGTCTTTAATTTTATCTGTGTAACATGTAATTCAGTAGCACAAAAATGGAGATAAGAGAATAAAACTATGTGTCAGTCATGTTTCTGCATTTACCTGGAATTTAATTAGTATGAATCTGAAGTTGATTCTAAAATTGACTATGGTGATTGTTACACATTCTATGAATATATTAATAACCATTGATTACACATTTTAAATGGGCATATAGTATAGTATGTTAAATGTTTTTTTAAAAAATAGTTTAGTGAACTCCAAGCAGGATAGGATTTTTTTTAAATACTTAAAAGCAGTGGGAGGATGTTGTGAAGGAGCAAAATTGTGGCTCTTAATAGATTAGGTTTCTCTACCCCATATCATTTATTATGCTCCTAGTTTTTAATTCAGTCTGCCCTCAAGGGCTGTTCTTACTGCCTCCCTGCTCACCTAAGGCTCCTTTGCTTTCTCAGATCAAATGAATCAGTTCTTCTAATTATATCTGTTGGAGAAAGACCAAAGGGCTAAAGTTTGTCTGCTGATGTTCTCCAGTTATGTGTTGCTATAGCAGACATTACTTTCACAAATGCTGTAACTTAATTACTAAAAACTTGTTCTGCCCAATCCAACGTGTCTTTGATTTTAGTAGTGATGCCCCACGTGGTCTTCACCTTTGTTTAGATTGCAGTGGTGATAAATTTGTGCTGCCTCAGTGATAGTGTTTGAAATATTCATGAGCTCAGCAATTTCTCCGAAGCAAGACTTCCAGTCTATAAATTCTGGATATGACAGGTTCCAACTTCATTTACATGCTGTGTTAGAACCAATTTTTGCCCACACAAAACTTTACCCAACAGGTGACCCAGAGTCACCAATTCTAATTATTCCTTTTGCAAAATAAAATTTTTTAAAATAAATTTCCATTTTTTTTCTATCATTGGACCTATATCATCATTTCTGAATCCAACAACAAAGTGAAAATCACATAAAGACTCAAATGGAAGGAGTGAGTGCAATACCAATGCTCACATTCCTGCTAATTACCCATTTCTTCCTCCCCACGTAGAAGGTCTGCATGCTAAGAGAACCTGAGAGGATACTTTATCCCAGTCTACAAATTATTTGTTGTTTTTCTCCATCACTGATGTCTACTGACATATAGTTACGTGGCCTTTAAAAAGGGAATTAAAATATTCCTGGACAAGTCAAAGAATTTCTGCCTCACAGTAACATTCTGTGACTATGATGCCCATTATCTGCAATTTGGTCTGGGAAAAAAATGTCATGTCCGGCCTCACCAGATATATCCTTATGATATGAATGTGCTTTTAGTGTACACAAGACAGTTATGTTTATTAAGATAAACTCTATAGGATGACTTAAATTTGCAAGAGACTTCGTATTTTATGGAAAAAGTTCTAGTTAAGGAATTAATGTGGCATCAGTTTATGGATCAGTTTTATCACTACCTGACTATGTGGTCTTGGTCAAATCACTAACCATTTCTAAGCTACAATATAATGAGGCTTATATGGTTGCCAATGGCTCTTCCAATTCTAATGTGTACTGATTCTGAAAGTAAGACATTTCTTCTATAATAAAATAATGCTAGTTAAAGGAGTATTACAAACAAACACAACTACATGTTAATATTTACCTTACAAAAGTGTTTTGAAACTGTTTATTTCTATAGACCCTGATACAGAGCGCTTCCCAGGTGCTGTTGGAAAAGGTATAATAAAGGGTGAAATCAAGACACAATCCAAGAGTTATCCTGGTAAGAACAATATTTCAAGTCTGTTCTGGCTTATTTATCTTATCTAGAGTTTATTTAAGTTTATTTAAGTTTGAATCTGATTACCTGTAAGCTGTTATTACATGATGCAATGTCTTCATAAATTCCCTCCTGTAATTAGTGGAACTCCAACAGTTATTATCAATGGATTTACATATTGTGAATTTTAGAACTCCTTCATTTAAAAAGTGATCCTCAAAATTTCAGTGGTATAGTGAGCTTGGAATATGCTTGATGGAAGCATTTTAAGTGCTACTCACTTTCTTTTTCAGGCTAGTTGCAAAAGCAGAAAGGCTAGCTTATGAATGGGATTAAAAGAGAGATTTCATTGCTTACTAATTCCCTCTATATAATTAAAATACCAGGCACATTTTCAGTATCTCTGGTGAAGTAGAGGTGTTTAGTTTTGTTACATAGTCTGTAGTTTATACTACTGCCACTTGTCTTGGTGTTACAGTGTTTGACACACTGCTTCTTGATCTTTGGTGTGATATTAAAGGAGGCAGAGAGCTTAACAGAAAAACAAGGGAAAGAGACAGTCAGCAGGAAGAACAAGTGTCATCCAAAGGTGACTGTTTGCATGCCCAAGTCTGTGCCCCCAGAGGAGCAACATTAGAAGATTCACACTGCAGAGAAGGAGACTTCTCTACAATAGAATATATTCCAGCCAAGTCACTAAATAAATAATCAGGCAAACAGCAACAGCAAGCCTCCAAAGGGGAGGGGAACTCAGTATCCAGATTTCTTACAAGATATTGTCTAGAATGCCCAGTATAAACCCCCCAAAAATATGAGACATGCAAAGAAACAGTAAAGTGTGAATCATATACTAGGAACTTCAGGAAGGGTAGGCTTAAAAAATAATTTAAGCAGTGGGAGGGTATTATGAGGAGGGAAATTGTGATTCTTACTAGATTGCAGATTTCTCTAGCACATACTCCCTTTTCCCTCGTCCTTAATTCTATCTGCTATCAAATGCTCTTCTTAATGCTTCCTTGCTTATATAAGCATCTTTACATGCTTCTTTCAACTGGGCCTGTCATTCTTAACCTATACCAGTTGGAGAAAGACCAGAGAGCCTCAATTATATCTACTCAATTGGATCTTTAACACTTACTTCTGGTCTCAGCCATTACGACAAAGTAAGATCCACCTTATGGTGTCAGGTTCAGGATAGGTTTCCAACCTCTGGTGCATGCTCTTCTGTAACTAGCTTTCATTCACAAAACACTGGACACATAATTTGACCCAAGTCAGCAATCCTACTTAACCCCTCTTTCAATATGAATTTTTCTTTAATAACTTTCATGTATTAAAACAAAATACATGAATGTTATTTCTCTCCTTTGACCTAGTTAGTACTTTCTAAATCCCGCCAAATGTCCAAATCACATAAAAACTCAGATGGGATGGGATGCAGTCCCAATGCTGGTACTGCCTCAGATTTACCCATTTCCCCCTCCCCAGTTACAAGGTGTACATAGTAAGAGGACCTGATAGGCAGTTTTTCTTAGACTACAGAATATCTTGTTACTCTTCTACATCTTTGATGTCTACTTGATTTACATAGCCTTAAAAATGGCATTAAACATTCTTGAGAGAGTCAAAGAATTTCTACCTGGTAGTAACTTTCCGTAATGTGGGACCATGGTTTGTCTCTTGACCAGTGGGGGAAAAATGCCACGTTCCACTCATAGGTATATCCTTACAGGCAGAGAGCTTAACAGAAAAACAAGGGAAAGAGACAGTCAACAGGAAAAACAAGTGTCATCCAAAGGTGACTGTTTTATATGAGTGTCCTCTTAGCGTAATCTTGGCCGTTATATCATTTACTTGAACTCCCCAAGATGATTAAAGTTTGTATGGGACAGTGCATTGTGTATGAAAAGCACTGGTTAAGGAATTATGGGGCATCAGCTTGTACTCAGTTTTGCATTATCTTGGTGTGTGTTCTCAATCAAATCACAAAACATCTCTAAGCTTCAATATCATGAGGCTTATATGATTGCTAAGAGCCCTTCAAATTCTAATGTTTTATGATTGTGCAATGCAGACATTATATTATGTCTCTTCGATAATACAAGTACTAATTAAGTTAGTACTACACACAGACACAAAGACACACATACATGTATGTTATTGGTTACCTTAGAATGTGTGTTGAAATTTGTTTTATATCCATAGAGACTGATACAGAACGCATGAGAGATACTGTTGGAAGAGAAAAAGCAATTGAACTCAAGAAACATCATAAGAGTCACCCTGGTAAGAACAAGAATTTTCCAAGTCTAATATTTATGGTTTATGTCTTTTCTGGGATTTAATTAACTATGAACCATTAATGATAACAGTAACTGTATGTTAGTATTAATGGACAGTAATCTTCATGAATTTCCTCTTATAATTAGTTAAACTCTAGTATTTACTGTCAATGGAAATTTAGCTGGATATTTTTTAGTTGTAATCTCATCCATTTGGAAAGTAATCCATATAATCCAATGCTCTAATGACCTTAGAATATGCTTGGTTTAAGTATTTATAACTGTGATTCTACTCATTTTCTTGCTGGCTTAGAAAGGAATATTGCTTTGAAATTGAAAAAGCAAAAAAGCTAGTTGATGAGTGGTATAAGAAGAGGAACATAACAGTTATTTTCACTGATTACCAATTTCCTCAAATAATTAAGTTGGTATGTAAATTTATATCTCTACTAGAGTGGAGTTCTCTAGCTGAGTTTTATTATTCACAGATTACTGCTTTAGTCCTGGAGTAACAGGGTTCGATACATTTCTCTTTGTTGCAAGAAATACTGTCGTTATGAACTTTTTACAGAATTGATGCTGAAAGCTAGCATTGGAAAGTAACAATCCTCAGATATAAGCACCAAAATACGTGTTTTCACTGAAATTTAAGGCAAGATTTCTGAAACTTTGCTTTTGAATGCTTTATTTTATTATATTCTCGCTTTTATTCCTGTAAAAAAAATAGTGTTGTAAATGAATCAAATAAATATTACTTGCTCCAACAGCTTTTAACTGGGGAAAAGCTGGTGGTGTAAAAATGAAATTGTTGGAACCAAGCAGTTAAATTTGGTGTATTACGATAAGCCATTTTTCCATGTCTTTAATTTTCAGAGTATTTTTGGCTAGGTTCTTTCAATTAATTTTTGCTTCCATGTTGCTTATTAATAGGAGTCCTTGTCAGTTTTGAATAACAGCCTTAGACACAGCAACAAAGTGCTTTCATTTACATCCATTCAATTTAAAATGTCATGCCTTTTATCAACAAAACTAAGTTAATTAATTTATACTTATTAATGGTGAGTTTATAATTAAATGCTCTAAAGAATATTTTATATTAGCAATATAAATTCCTAAGAGAAAAGGTATTAAAAAGAGAGTACAGATCAAATATAGAAATAAGATAAAATGTGGTTAGATTAAAGGTCAAAAGTAAGATGGTACCTAAGAACACAGAACAAAGAAAAGGAAGAGAAAATGAAGAATTAGTTTATAGAAATTGGAGTGATAGAAAAGTAACCCCTCAAATGTGGGAAGACAAACTGCAGAAACAAAGACTAATACATGGAGTTTGGGAAGTAGTGTGCAAATAGTAATGGTGTCTATGTGATTTTTTTTTTTTTAATTTTACTTTAGGTGAGAATTTATTTAAAAACAAAGATAGGTCCACACAACATCAAACAGAGTTTTTTTACCGGCACGTTGCACCAAGTAAATTCTCAACAAACGTGATCAATTTTTCACCCTTTGACAATCAAAATAAGAGATATACCAATATAAAATAAATATCTGACTACTTAGAATACTTTTTGTAGTATGCTTTTAAAATTTTACTCTTTATGAAATATTTTCAACACCCAGAAAATATGTAACACTAACATAAAATACACAACATTCTAATGGTTCCCTATCTATGATGTTACAATCCCAGTCTCTCCCTTCTCAGCTTTTATCATATGCAGTCATAAAGAATATATAATGATGCTCTATACAAATATATTCCAAAATATCTTATTGTGCCCTCTTTATTTCTTACTATTCTTCATTATGGAATTTCCCACCTTGTCTTCCTCCCCACTACCCACATTACTGCAGGTTAGTCAAATTTATAAAAAATGTGTGTGCACACACACATACATACACACTCCTTTTTAGTAGAAATTCCCAAGTTAACTGCTTTTACTTCCTTTTTGGTCTCTAGAGTATATTTTTATGCCATCTCAGCAATACTTTTTAAAGTACATTTTTTAATCTAGCATTTTAGTTCTTGGAATTAGAGAGGTCATTTGGGATAGCTAGTGTCCTATACTACTGGATTCAAAATTACATTTAAATTGGAATACCAAGCTGTACCAAAATATTTTCATACAAACAATCTAGGCTTGATGCTTTCATGAAAATAAAATCAAGAATAAACATAAACATGACAGTATGGCCCCATTACCCTAACATGCCTTAAGG
Source organism: Monodon monoceros (assembly GCF_005190385.1). Classification (NCBI taxonomy): domain Eukaryota; kingdom Metazoa; phylum Chordata; class Mammalia; order Artiodactyla; family Monodontidae; genus Monodon; species Monodon monoceros. The sequence continues at coordinate 16,397,738 of NW_021703778.1, forward strand.
CTTTTATTTTTAGTAATTTGAATATCCTCCGCAGAGTGTACTCTTATTTGACAAATATGAATGGCTAGCTTAGAGTCATGGCTTCTGGAGTAAATTGTGTCAACAATATTTTATTTTCTCAGTAACAGCCTCTCAGGCTGTGGCTTCAGTTTAATCTCTAGCCACTGATAAAATAAGATGAGGTTTATAATCTTTGTTTAAATGGGAGTGTTCTACAATAGCACATATTACTTTTATAATAAGTAGGATATATGAAAAATAAATCTTATGAACATTGACTGAATGGGGTGAGGGGAAGCCAGTGTTTCATGCATAGAGCTCTGATCTCCAAAACTATTCTTATAAATGCATCCTTCTAAATATAGTGTACAGATCAAATAAAGAAGTGAATATTCTGCTTCAAAGTAAAACAGGGTTGGGATACAGGTCGAAATTAAGGAAGATGCTAAGAATGGAAACTGTCCATCAGAGAAAAGCCATGTGTGCCACCCTCCGTATCCGTTTAAAAAAAAAAAAAAAGTGAGGTCTTTGCTGCTAATTAATTTACCCATGAAGAGTAGGAAGAGCTCTTATACATGTGCATTTGCAAATACTAAAAATGTTACTCCATCAAAATGCTATAAAAGAAGAATCTTTCTTTACGAAAGAATCTTTCTCAACCAGAAGGAAAAAAGCTCTCTAAATGACTTTGAAAGAATTGGACAAATCAGGGAACTAAAGACAATGAGTGAAATTCCCTCTAGAATATTTGGCAAGAGAGAAGGAATTTTACAGTGGTTACATCAACAAGGTAGAACAGGAGTTTTCTACCATCTTCCACCCAAAGAAAATCAACTTGACAATCACCCACAGACAAGAGAGCCTTTGTGGAAGTCCAGGAGTTAAAGCAGAAAAGTTTCAGCACACTGTTGGAATAAAAAACAAAAATCCAAGATTGGAGGCATTGAAGAGGGTAAGAAGAACAGTTTACCTGCATCACTCCTCCCCCAGGACAGCAAACCTCGGTGCCAAAAGAGCCCTTCTCCTCCCATGATTTATCCCATGGGGGAAAGTGAGAACATGAGTGACTGCCCAGCTTCTCTAGCTGTATAGGACACTGTCAAGAGACCCATTTCTCTCTTGTCCCATCCAGAGAACTATGTCATGAGCTGCATGACTAGGAGTGGTGAGTGGCTGAGAGAACAGCAGCCAGGGCTCAGAATAGAATATATGAAAGAGATGTGGTTACTGCTAACCACGTCAAGGACTCCACTGGGAGTCCCACACATCAGCTACTGAGAGCACCTCAGCTGTGAACCCGCTAAAACTGGCCCATTTCCAACACTCCATGCACCTCACCCACAAACCCTCACCCTGTGATTGGCTCCCTGTGTGTGTTCCCGAAGGCAGCAAAAATGAGCTTTCACAGACAGCTAGTGAGCACCCACAGAAAGCAGGCCCAAATCTGAAGGCCTTGGAGAAACCACAAAATGGAACATACGGCACTGCCAGAGGGAAGGCCAAATGGAAGCTGGCAGCAACCAGTCTGGCACTACAGGATAGGAAGAAGGCATACAAGCTTAAGAATTCTGCCACAAAAGATAGCAAGAAGTGTAGAGCAGATGTACTCATAGGAAAGGTCTAAGAAAGCCTCAGAATCCTCAGCAGGGCTGATAGAAAGGATGTATTTCTGAAAAGCCGTCAGTAAAGCAAGGAGGAGGTGACTGCTTCTTCAAATGCAATGACAGCAGTACAAACATCAAGGAACATGAAAAATCAAGGAAACATGATGATGCCATGAACGAGATACAATAATTTTCCAATAACCCCGGAGAAAAGGAGGTTTGCAATCTAACTGATAAAGAATTCAAAATAGCTGTTTTAGGGAAGCTTAGGGAGCTACAGGAAAACACAGAAAGACAGGTCAACAAAAGCAGGAAAACAATGCATAAATAAAATGAGAAGTTTAGCAGAGAGTAGAAATCATTAAAATCGAATCAAATTCTGGGGCTGAAGAATACAGTGAATGAAATGAAAAATGCAATAGAGAATTTTTTTTTTTTTTTTTGCGGTACACGGGCCTCTCACTGTTGTGGCCTCTCCCGTTGCGGAGCACAGGCTCCGGACGCGCAGGCTCAGCGGCCGTGGCTCACGGGCCCAGCCGCTCCGTGGCATGTGGGATCTTCCCGGACCGGGGCACGAACCCGTGTCCCCTGCATCGGCAGGCGGACTCTCAACCACTGCGCCACCAGGGAAGCCCTGCAATAGAGAATATTAACATCATAATGGATCAAGCAGAAGAGAGAATGTGTGAAGAAGAAGGCAGTACCTTTGGAATTATACAAAGAAGAGTAAAGAAAAAAATTTTTTAAAGAATGAAGTAAAACTGTGAACTATACGACAATAAGCTAAATAATGTATAAATGATTGGAGTCCCAGAAGGAGAAGATAAGGAGAAGGCGGCAGAACACTTATCTAAAGAAGTAATGGCTGATACAAATAGAATTACCATATGACCCAGCAATCCCACTACTGGGCATATACCCTGAGAAAACCAAAATTCAAAAAGAGTCATGTACCAAAATGTTCATTGCAGCTCTATTTACAATAGCCCGGAGATGGAAACAACCTAAGCGCCCATCATCTGATGAATGGATAAAGAAAATGTGGCACATATATACAATGGAATATTACTCAGCCTTAAAAAGAAATGAAATTGAGCTATTTGTAATGAGATGGATAGACCTAGAGTCTGTCATACAGAGTGAAGTAAGTCAGAAAGAAAAAGACAAATACCATATGCTAACACATATATATGGAATTTAAGGGGAAAAAAAATGTCATGAAGAACCTAGGGGTAAGACAGGAATAAAGACGCAGACCTACTGGAGAACGGACTTGAGGATATGGGGAGGGGGAGGGGTGAGCTTTGACAGGGCGAGAGAGAGTCATGGACATATACACACTAACAAACGTAGTAAGGTAGATAGCTAGGGGGAAGCAGCCGCAAGGCACAGGGATATTAGCTCGGTGCTTTGTGACAGCCTGGAGGGGTGGGATAGGGAGAGTGGGAGGGAGGGAGACACAAGAGGGAAGACATATGGGAACATATGTATATGTATAACTGATTCACTTTGTTATAAAGCAGAAACTAACACACCATTGTAAAGCAATTATACCCCAATAAAGATGTTTAAAAAAAAAAAAAAAGAAAAAAAAAAGTAATGGCTGAGAACTTCCCAAATCTAGGGAGAGATTTGAATGTCCAAGGTCATGAAGCTAATAAATCACCCCCAAATTTCAATTCACAACAATATCTACCATGAAATATTATAATAAAACTAAAATCAAAACCAAAGATAGAATTTTTAAAGTAGCAAGAGGAAAATATTTCTCTCACACAAGTGAATCCTTATCAAGCTATTAGAAGCTTTTTCTGCAAAAACACTGCAGGCCAGGAGAGAGTAGGATGATATATTCAAAGTGTTGAAAGAAAAAGAAAACTGCCTAAAAAGAATACTTTACCAGACAAAGCTGTCCTGTAGAAATGAAGGTGAGATAAGGCTCACAAACAAAGGAGAGCTGGGTGAATTCATCACTGTTAGAACTGCTTTATAAGAAATATTGAAAGGAGGTTTTCAAGCTGAGATGAAAGCACACTAATTGGTGATATGAAAATATACAGCACCCTAGTAAAGTAAGTATATAGTCAAATTTCAAACATTCTGATGCTGTAACACGGTGGCGTGTTAACTCTGTCATAAAGGTGAAAGGACAAAAACATTAAAAATAACTACAGCTATGGTAGTGGATACACAATATAAACGAAAGGTAAATTATGACATCAGAAACATAAAAGGTGAGGAGTGATGGCACCAAGATGGTAACATAGGTCATTCCTGATGTCACTCCTCCTCACAAGAAGAATTACTAAAAACTGTTCATGGACCAGACACCACTGAAAAAATCCTAGAACATGGACGAGTGAGGCTGTAGCACACCCCCTGCACAACAGAGACCAAAACACACCACATTAGACGGATAAGAGGAGCGGCTACACACTGACCATATTGCCCTTCCCCCAGGCTGGTGCAGCACCACACCAAGAAGTCTCCCCTCAGCCCTCAGTTCCTCCAGTTTGAAAGAAGAGCCCAGCGTGGATTTCCAGCTCTACCAGCATTGTGGGTCACTTCTTGAGAGCCCTCACTTCTTACCACAGGGATTTCGGGGTGATCTGCTGGGCTTGACTACTGGGAATCTGATTGTGACAGAGAAGGGGGAGGGGCTTGCAACAACCAGCACTGGGATCTTGGCAGACCAAGTTCTTACCCACAGTACCCAAGCAGTAGTCCTGACCAGCAGCTTTGCTCTCCTGGAGAAACAAGAGGGTGGCACAGTCTCACCAGGTGACACACTGAGATGCAGGTCTGTATGGTTTGGTTCCTCAAATGAAGAGCCTTGACAGCTCTGGAGCCCTGTCTACCCCCTCCAAGCAGGGGAGCTGAGTCCTAGCTTGATATACTGCTGAGTAGCTCCTTGCCCCACCTTACCAGACAGATGAGTCAGAACACCTGGAAACTATGGAGCACTTCCTGAGTGAAGAGTATGGCAGGCGAAGCTGATTGTCCATAGAGCAAGTCCAGTGGCACCATTTAACCAGGGAACTTGGGGAGCAGTTCAGCTTGAGTCAAGACTTCAAAGAGCCTTGGAGGGATTGAAGTCAGTTTCCCTGCTTGGCACAGGCAGGGAGCTAATTAATAGCCCCCACCAACTGTTAGACAAAGCTCCTGGCCCCTCTTGACCAGAAAGCCTGATCAGGAAGACCAGGGGGCCGGCTTGCAGGTGGCCCTCCCATTCTGCCCAGGCAGGGGAGCTCAATTTTGCCTCACTCCTGAGTGTAGCTCCTGGCCCTTCCTGGCCAGAAAGCCTGGCCAGAACACTTGGAGGATTTGTATCCAAGCAACACTTGAGCAGAGAGTACAGCAGGCAAAGCTGATCTTCAGCAGAGCAAAGCCAGTGTCACCATTCAGCCATGAAATCTGGGGCTCGTATTGCTTGAGTCAAGACCATAAAAAAAGAGCCTTGCCAAATGATGCGACTGACAAGGGCTTAATTTCCAAAGTATACAAACAGCTCATATATCTCAATATCAAAAAAACAAGCAACTCCATCAGAAAATGGGCAGAAGACCTAAATAGACATTTCTCCAAAGAAAACATAAAGATGGCCAACAGGCATATGAAAAGATGCTCAACATCACTAATTATTAGAGTAATGCAAATCAAAACTACCATGAGGTATCACTTCACACCATTCAGAATGGCCATCATTAAAAAGTCCATAAATGACAAATGCTGAAGAGGATGTGGAGAAAAGGGGACCCTCCTACACCATTGGTGGGAATGTAAATTGGTGCCACCACTATGAAAAACAGTATGGAGTTTCCTCAAGAAAACTAAAAATAGAGTTAGCATATGATCCAGCAATCCCACTCCTGGGCATATATTTGGACAAAACTGTAATTCAAAAAGATACATGCACCCCTACGTTCATAGCAGCACTATTCACAATAGCCAAGACATGGAAACAAACTAAATGTACATCAACAGATGAATGGATAAAGAAGATGTGGTACATATATAAAATGCAATACTACTCAGCCATAAAAAAGAATGAAATAATGCCATTTGCAGCAACATGGATGGACTTAGAGATTATCATGCTAAGTGAAGTAAGTCAGAAAGAGAAAGACAAATACTACGTGATACCACTTATATGTGGAATCTAAAATGTGACACAAATGAACCTATCTATGAAACAGAAACAGACTCACAGACATAGAGAACAGACTTGTGGTTGCCTAGGGGGAGGGGATTGGGGAGGGATGGATTGGGAATTTGGGATTAGCAGATGCAAACTATTATATATAGAATGGATAAACAATAAGGTCCTACTGTAAATCACAGGGAAACTGTATTCAATATCCTGTGATAAACCATATTGGAAAGGAATATAAAAAATATATACATATATATAACTGAATCACTTTGCTGTACAGCAGAAATTAACACAACATTGTAAATCAACTTCAATAAGAAAAAAATATCATGTCTTCTACAGAGAATATCTTACAAATGGGGAAAAGATAGTCTCTTTAATAAATGGTTTTGGAAAATTGGATATCCATATGCAAGAATGAAATTGGACCTGTATCTTATATTGTTTACAATGTTTCACTCAAAATGGATTAAATATTTAAATGTGAGCTCTAAAACCTCAATACTCCTACAGTAAAACATAGTGAAAAAGCTCCTTGACATTGGTCTTGGCAATGACATTTCAGACATTGCACTAAAAAGCACAAGCAACAAAACCAAAAGTCAACAGCTTGGACAACACAGCAAAAGGAACCATTGAAAATCACAAGGCAACCTAAGGAATGGGAGAAAAGATTTGCAAACCATCTATCTGATAAGGGGTTAATATCCAAAGTATATAAGGACTCATACATCTCAATATTAGAACAAACAAACAATGCGACTATAAATGGGAAGAGGCCTGAACAGACATTTTCCCAAAGAAGATATATGAATGGCTAATGGACACATGAAAAGGTGCTCAACATCACTAATCAAGAAAATGCAAATCAAAGCCACAGTGAGATATCATCTCACACCTGTTAAAATTACTATTATCAAAAAGATAAAAGTTGGTGAGGATGTGGGGAAGAGGGAACCTTTGTGCAGTGTTGCTGAGATTTTAAGTTGATACAGCCACTATGGAAAACAGTATAGATGTTCCTCCAAAAAATAAAAATAGAACTATCGTATGATCCAGCAATTTCACTTCTGAGTACATATCTGAAGAAGTCAAGTCACTATTTAAGAAGAGATATCTGCACTCCCATATTCCCTGCAGCATTATTCACAATAGCCAAGTCTTAGAAACAACCTAAGTGTCTGAAGACAGATGAAGAGATAAAAACAGATAATCGAATGTCATTCAGCTATATAAAAAAAGGAAATCCTGCCATTTGGGACAGTGTGGAACTTGAGGTCATTATATAAGTGAAATAAGTGAGACAGAAAGCATTTGTATGATATCATTCATATGTGGAATCTAAAAAAGCTGAACTCAGAAACAGAGAGTAGAATAGTGGTTACCAGGGGCTGTGGGGTGGAGGATATGAGGAGATGTTGGTTAAAGGGTACAAACTTCTATGGAGAAGAAGAATAAGTCCTGGGATCTAATATACAGTGTGATGACAATAGTTAAAAGTTGCTAGGAGAGTACATCTTCAGTGTTCTTACTACAAAATTTAAAAAGGTAATTATGTGTGGTGATGGAGGTTTCAACTAATTCTATTGTGGTAATCCTTTCATGTATCAAATAATCACATTGTACACCTTAAACTTATGCAATGTTTTATGTTAATTATGTCTCAGTAAATCTGAGGAAAAATGAAAATGTAGTGTAGACATAGAATATTATTCAGTCTTAAAAGATAAAGATGTCCTTCCATACACAACAACAAGGATGAACCTGAAAGGTATTAATGCTAAATGAAATAAACCAGTCACAGAAGGACAAATAATGCATAATTTCACTTATAAGAGATGTAAAATAGTCAAACTCACAGAAACAGAGAATAAAATCGTAGTTTCCAGGGGCTGGGGGTAGGGGGAAATGGGTAGTAGTTAAATGGGTGTAAAGTCACATTTATACTACATGAGTGAGTTCTAGAGACCTTCTGAACAACATTATGTCTATAGTTAACTATACAGTCTTGTGCATGTAAAGATTGTTAGAGGGAGTGCTTCATGCTAAGTGTTCTTACCACATACACATAAAAAAGCAAGGAGACGAGTAGTCTTTTAGAGGCGATGGATATTTTTATTACCTTGATTATCGTGATGGCATCACAGGTGTATGCATATTTTCAAATTCATCAAAATGTATAAATATACACAATTTTTGTATACTAAGTATACCTCAGTGAAGTTGGGGGGAAAAAGACGCTACCCAAGGAACACAGAATAAAGAGAAGGAAGAAAAAAGGATGAAATAGTTTATAGAAACTGGAGTAACAGTAATAGATGAGTGGCCAAACTGTGGGAAGGAAACATTACAAATGCGTAAAGACTAATACATGTAGTTTGAGGAGTAGTGTGTAAATATTCAGACTTCATATAATTTTTGTTTTTAAACTTTATTTTAGGTATGAGTTTATTTAAAAACAAAAATGCATTCTCATATCAAGATTTCTACACCAGGCACATTGCACCAAGTAAATATAAAACAAAAGTGATTAATTTATCACCCTTTGATGATGAAGGTAAAAAATTATATATAAAGATATAAAATACTATATAATTACTTAGAATGGTTCTTGTGGTATGGTTTTTCATTTTACTCTTTTTTGCATCTTTTTATTCAGAAACATCTTAGATAAATCCTTGCAAGCCTGAAAATGAAACAACTTTAATTTATCCTTTTTACTAGCAGAATTATTTATTTGATCATTCTTCTATTAAAGGTCATTGACTTTTTAAGTTTTTTCACTACTAAATGTGTCCATGAATATATATTCTTACATTTGATGTTTTTATCTCTTTGGGGTAGTGTCGCAGGATTGGTAGTGTTAAAGTGTATATTAATTTTTAATATTAAAAGATACTGTGAGACTGTTTTCCTAAAAGGGTGTTAACATTTTTACCAGCAATTTGGGAAAAATATACTTTTCTCTACATAACCGTCAGCCATACAGATTGATGGGGTTTTTTTTCATTTATGCCCATCTTAGAGTTATTAAATCATATCTCAATCTTTTTAAAATTTTTTCCACATTTGTTAGTGTTATTTTACTAAATAATTACCCAAAAACTATTTAGCTTAAAGCATAACTATTCATACAGTTCATGATTTGGGAGTTAGCAATGTAGACTGCTGTGAGCTGGGCTAACTTACACATCTTTTGTCAGCTTGTGGTCACTTGTCTAGCAGTTGGCTCACTGTTATTTGGGACAATACAGGTATATAGTTGGGGTTTATCAGGAGATAGAGACCACACTAACTGTTTGAAAAGAGAGCAAGAATAAAAAACTAGTTAACTAAGTATAAAATTGTTAGCCAAGTAGCTGAAAGTGTAAAAAGAATTCTAAGGTAACATGGAGAAAGCAGTTTCAGGAGAAGTTTCCACCATTAGGGCTAAAGGAGACCTCTGAGTGTAGAGGATGTTACTTGGCTGATTTTTCAGGAAGAGTCTCAGATGTACTTCTGAAGAGGAGGCACTGCTAGTGTCTCGGGTGGTGAGAATTTAATAAAACTTGTTCTGCATATGTTGGAAAGAATGCAAACCATTTGTGTCATGGAAAGAACTTCTGCTCCTGGGAAAAAGAAACATTGCTGGCATGATGTTCACCAGGACTGAAAAGGGACATGAACTCTCAGGAAGCCCATTGGTAACCAAGTGGGAGAAACAAATCCCTTGTTTCTTTTCCAAACTTGCAATCTACATCTAGCTTGCCCTATTTGCACAGCCTAACTTGGAGCTACCTGGCAAAGCAAAAATGTAGTTCTTAGAATCCCGGATCCAGTACCACAAAGCAGAATGTAGAAGAGTGGTTTGGGAGATAAGAGAAAATAAGCTTTTCAGGTGTCACAGGAGGTGACCTGGCTACATGTCTCTCATCTTCCAGCTGGTTGGCTTAGGGGTCTTTACATTGTAACCTCAGGTTCTTAGCACAGCATGTGGGGCAAACCTTAATGAACAAGCAATTTTGACATCTCTGCTTGCATTTGTTTGCTTTTCTTGCATTCACTAAAGTCATATACTAAGATCAGAGTTGTGTGGGAGGACATGAATACAGGTAGTCAAGGACATGATGAGGCTGTTATCGAATCCAGTGCACCAGTGCTCCCTCTGTTTGCAAATATCCATGATCCCTACCCCCTGCATGCAAAACACACGTGCTCTTCCAAGAGCTACACAGACTCTCATTAAAATTTGGCATCAGTGCCAAAGACCACAGTCTTGTGATCTGTAATCATTTTCAGAGACAGTTCCTATGATATGACTTACCACAAAACACACACACACACACACACACACACACACACACACAAAATATAGTAGCACAGACAAGGATAGATTCCACGGTAGGCACTCCCCTACAAAAAGGTGGGAAAAAAAAGCAGAGGCATATAGCAGTCAATGATCCATAAATTTAGGTCATCTTTTCCATCATTTGATTATATGTTAATTATAATTTTCTCAGTAAAACTATGCATTCAAAAACCAGGATGTTGGGAGATCCCAGGAGGGAATGCAGACTAGGACATATAGAACTGACTTCACTGCAAATTTATGACAGGTGACATCATCATCATGATGGCATAAGATACCCCTCCTAAACTCTCCTCTTCTCAACAACAAAAATTTGACATCCATCCATGAACAAAAGTGGCTTTGTGAGAGTTTGGGATCCAGCATCATACGCCAAAGGATCCAGAGTTTCATCCACCTGTGCATCAAATAATAGGAAGATAGACCTCCATCCTGACTGTGGGCTCTTCAGTAGCTTATGAACTGGTTCCAGCCCCTCTTGGCCATGGTCCAGAAGCATCTGGATAACCTCGACTTGGGCAGTCATCACAGACAAGAGAGCATTTATGGAAGTCTGGGTTTCTAGAGGAGAAGTTCCAGCACTCCAGTGGAGTGAAAAATAAGAATTTGGACACAGTAGAGTGGATAAGAGGAACAGTTTGACTTTGCCCGCCTTCCCCAAGGTGACACAGCTAGGGCCAAGCAAGGCCATCCTCTGAGGGGGGTGAGAGGTGGGGTGGGAGGAAGAGCAGGTGAATGAACACCAGGCTTCCTCAGCTGTCCAGGACACTGCCAAAGAGACTCATTTCTCTCCTGCAGCATCCAGAGTACTAAATTTGGGGTGAGAAGAGTTCAGGAGAGAGGCACATAACATTTTGGGGGAGCATTAAAGGGATTCGGTTCCTGCTGTGAACTCCATCAGAAAGCCCACCCATGAACTTCTGGGAAAGCCTCACCTGCGGATCCGCCCGGCTAGCCTGTGGCACCCCAAGCAACAGGCATGCCTCACCCACTTTCCCTCACACTGCAGCCAGCTCCCTGTGGATGCTCCTGAGGGTGGCGGCAGAGCAAGCTTTGTTGGACATCTAGGGAGCACTTGGAGAAAGCAGGCCGGAGTCTGTGGACCAGAGAGAAACCAGAAACTTGAGCTGTAGCACCACTTTAGGGAAACAAAAGGGTGGCAGTCAGCATTGGGGCTGATGCATTGCAGAATCCAAAGATATACAAGCTTAAGAATTCTGCCACAAGAGGGAGCAAGAAGTGTGAGTAGTTGTATCCACTCAAGGTCTGAGAAAGCCTCAGAGTCTGTAACAGTGCTGATGGAAGGTATTTCTTCCCTGAAGGCAGTAGTAACGACTGAAGGAAGTGACTGCTACTTCAACTGTGAAGACAGCACACAAAACCCCAAGCAACACGAAAAATCAAGGCAACATGATACTACCAAAGGATCACAATAATCTTCCAGAAACCAACCCCAAAGACATGGAGGTCTGCAATTTACCCAATAAAGAATTCAAAATAGCTCTTTTATTTTGTATGTGTTAATAATTATATATAATATTATTAATCTATAAAATATGCAATATTCATATATATGTATACATATACACACACAATGGAATACTATTCATTCCAGTGAATGTATATCTTTATTTAGATTTCTTTAATTTCCCTGAGCAATGTCTTGTAACTTGTGGTAAAAGCTGTGCCTCTCTGTTAAATTTATTACTATTTTATTATTTCTGATGCTTTTGCAAATAAAATTGTTTCCCTAATATCGTTTTTGGATTATTCAGTGCTCTTATATAGAAATAAAATTGAGTTTTATTTTATATGTCCAGCAATACATTTTTATGCAGTAGTCTTTTTTAGTCAGTTAACTGAAGAAAAGAGAAAAATGTATATTGTCATTTATATTTACCTATGTAATTACCTTTAAGGTGCTTTTTTATTTCTTCATGTGGGTTTGAGTTACCATCTGGGTGTCATTTTGTTTCAGCCTGAGGTTTTCCCTTTAGCATTTCTTTTAAGACATGGCTGGTAGTATAAGATCAATATCTCTTAATTTTTTTTTTTAATTTAGGAATATCTTTGTTTCATCTTTATTTTTGAATGATAGTTTCTCTGGGTATAAAATTCTTGGTTGTGAATTTTTGCTTTCAGCACTTTGAAAACAGAATCCCCCTGCCTTCTCTCCTCTAGTCCTCATACTCCCCCAGCCCTAGGCAACCACTAATCTAATTTCTGTCTCTATAAAATTTGCCTATACTGGACATTTCATAGAAATGAAATCTTATGAGTTCTTTTGTGATTTGCTTCTTTTACTTAGTTCTGATCTCCAAACTAGTCTTCTAAATATACATCTTTATTATTTTAATTAAATTAATGATCTCAAAAACTTAATGTTCATTATTTTAATTTATTTAATTTTATTTTTATTGGCAACTAACTTAATGTGTGAGTATTAAAAATAAAAAGTTATAAGTGTGACCCATCTTACAGCTAACTTATCTTCTAAATATTTCTGGAAGAACCTTATGAGTACTTTTCACCCCATGTGACTGAACGTCCAAAAGTACTTCATAGAGCATCTAGGGCTGGGTCAAGTGTTTATAAAACCTTCCACTTTCCTTCACTGAATAAAGAACATTCAGGTAATTTGTAATATTTTTAGTGTACAATGTGATGTTTTCAATGAATAAAGATTTAATTATATGGAAGTTACCAGATTGTACTAGCCTTAGTCATATAACCAATTTAGCAAAACATAAGTGAAAGTAAATTCTGAATTAAGCTCATCTAACATACATGCATGCTTAGTGGATGAGTGGTGTCTCTGGCATGGCTCTTCCTTCCCCACCACCACTAAATTGGAACTCGAGTTTTTTCTCAACATTCCTTTCTTACACACTATTATAGATCCTGCAGATGACTGAGATAAACCCATCTTATAATCCTCTTCCTTATATTTATATATACCTCTTTTGTCCAATCCCAGTCAAGGTCAATAGAAAGAGTCAACATGAGGGTAAGTATGAAGGAAAATAAACATTATGTTCATTTTCTTCCTTTCCTTTCATTATCATCTCCCAACCATCTAATCCACTAATATTTAAGAACTAATTTACAGACCCTATTTCTTATCCATTGCTCCAGTGGTGTTATATAATCATGCTTTATTTCTCTGCAAGATACATGTTGTGGAAATTAAACACATTAATGTAATTTTATCTACTAACTTTGAGAAACTACCGTCTAAATATTGCACATTCTGCATTTTATTTTAATGTATTTTTCTCTAAGTGAGCATACTGAACCTGTTTTCATTATTACATACTTTTATTTTTAACAGTGCTCAAAATATGTATCTTTAAAATAGCATTTCTATAGCATTTCTCGCTCCATTCTAGCACTAGATTTTTCACTGTAGGAATACAAACTTCTTTTTTTGTTAAATAAAGATATGCTTTATTTAAGATAAAGATATGTAGAGATAAAAACTTTACTTGAGAATTTATTGATTTGATTGCTTAAGTATTTTTTTATTGACATACTATTTAAAAAGCTCTTTCTCTAACATTTTATATAGTTTTTTAGTTATTTCGTTTTCTTGATTTGCACACTTATTGTTTATAAATATCAAATACCCGGCAAGGAAAAACCAAAGAGAAAATATTTGTGTTAGTAAAGCTGCTTTATCTAAATCATTAAAAAATAAATACAGAAGCTGTACTTTAGAAGTGGATTAATGAGATTTATTTTAACTTTTTAAAAGTTTAAATGAGGTTATTTCTAGAATAATTTAGTGACACTATTATTTTTTAGGGCATCGAAAAAATTTGACCTTAAACAAAAAGAAAGGTGAACTTGATACTCTGCCTGCTGAGATCGCTACAGCTAGAAAACCTATCTATAAAGGTAAAATAATCCATGCTATACAAAGATATATGAAATAAAACCTTATACTATGTTTCCAATGACTCCATTTACCAATCACCTCAAACCTACGGGCCCTCTCCTCCCGACAGCCTATTAGGAGCAAAGCCAAGTATATTTTTCCAAACATTTTTTCATATACACACAGAGAGAACATATATGTTCTGTACAATAAGAGGATCATATGCATTGATTGTCCTCACCTCTGATCCAAGTAAATTTTTTCTTCACATCTTTATTGGAGTATAATTGCTTTACAATGTTGTGTTAGTTTCTGCTGTATAACAAAGTGAATCAGCTATATGCATACCTATATCCCCATATCCCCTCTCTCTTCTGTCTCCCTCCCACCCTCCCATCCCACCCTTTGTGGTGGTCACAAAGCACCAAGCTGATCTCGCTGTGTGATGCAGCTGCTTCCCACTAGCTATCTGTTTTACATTTGGTAGCGTATATATGTCAGTGCTACTCTCTCACTTTGGTCCAGCTTACCCTTCCACCTCCCCATGTCCTCAAGTCCTTTCTCTACGTCTGCATCTTTATTCCTGTCCTGCCCCTAAGTTCATCAGAACTTTTTTTTTTAGTTTCCATATATATGTGTTAGCATACGGTATTTGTTTTTCACTTTCTGACTTACTTCATTCTGTATGACAGACTCTAGGTCCATCCACCTCACTGCAAATAACTCAATTTTGTTTCTTTTTATGGCTGAATAATATTCCATAGTATATATGTGCCACATCTTCTTTATCCATTCATCTGCCTATGGACACTTAGGTTGCTTCCATGTCCTGGCTATTATAAATAGTGCTGCAATGAACATTGTGGTACATGACCCTTTTTGAATTATGGTTTTCTCAGGGTATGTGCCCAGTAGTGGGATTACTGGGTCATATGGTAGTTCTATTTTTAGTTTTTTAAGGAACCTCCATACTGTTCTCCATAGTGGCTGTATCAATTTACATTCCCACCAACAGTGCAAGAGGGTTCTCTTTTCTCCACACCCTCTTCAGCATTTATTGTTTGTAGATTTTTTGATGATAGCCATTCTGATCAGTGTGAGGTTACCTCATTGTAGTTTTGATTTGCATTTCTCTAATGACTAGTGATGTTGAGCATCCTTTCATGTGTTTGTTGGCCATCTGTATATCTTTTTTGGGGAAATGTCTATTTAAGTCTTCTGCCCATTTTTACATTGGGTTGTTTGTTTTTTTGATATTGACCTGCATGAGCTGCTTGTAAATTTTGGAGATTAATCCTTTGTCAGTTGCTTCATTTGCAAATATTTTCTCCCATTCTGAGGGTTGTCTTTTGGTCTTGTTTATGGTTTCCTTTGCCGTGCAAAAGCTTTTAAGTTTCATTAGGTCCCATTTGTTTCTTTTCGTTTTTATTTCCATTTCTCTAGGAGGTGGGTCATCTTGCTGTGATGTATGTCATAGAGTGTTCTGCCTATGTTTTCCTCTAAGAGTTTTATCGTGTCTGGCCTTACATTTAGGTCTTTAATCCATTTTGAGTTTATTTTTTTGTATGGTATTAGGAAGTGTTCTAATTTCATTCCTTTACATGTAGCTGTCCAGTTTTCCCAGCACCACTAATTGAAGAGGCTGTCTTTTCTCATTGTATACTCTTGCTTCCTTTATCAACGATAAGGTGACCACATGTACATGGGTTTATCTCTGGGCTTTCTATCCTGTTCCATTGATCTATATTTCTGTTTTTTTGCCAGTACCATACTGTCTTGATTACTGTAGCGTTGTAGTATAGTCTGAAGTCAGGGAGCCTGATTTCCTCCAGCTCCGTTTTTCTTTCTCAAGTTTGCTTTGGCTCTTTGGGGTCTGTTGTGTTTCCATACAAATTGTGAAATTTTTTGATCCCAGTAACTTGATATAGACTTTTATTTCTCACACCTTTAAGTTGCTGCATATTTTATCATATGAATATGCTATAACTTATTTAACCATTCCTCTGTTGAAAGACATTTCCATTTCTTTTATTGAAGTATAGTTGATTTGCAATATTGTGTTAGTTTCAGGTGTGCAGCATAGTCATTCAGCATCTTTGCAGATTATATTGCACTATAGGTTAATACAAGATAATAAAAATTATCTGTGCTATATAGTCTGTCCTGCTGCTTATCTATTTTATATAAAGTAGTTAGTAACTGTTCATCCCATACCCCTAATTTGTCCCTCCCCCACTTCTCTCTCCCCTTTGATAACCACAAGTTTGTTTTCTATATCTGTGAGTCTGTTTTGTAAATGTATATTTATTTGTATTATTTTCAGATGCCACATATAAGTGATATATATCATTTTTACCCTGATTTATTTCACTAAGCATAATATTCTCTAAGTCCCTCCATGTTGCTGCAAATGGTAGTATTCTTTTCTTTTTTCACACACACTGTATTTTATTTTTACAAGAGATAAATAAACTGACACCAAGCATTGTAAATGGATGACCACAACAAAAGCAACAATGATTGCAATAACTAAACACGAAACACACTCATACTATGTCATAATATTGACATTCAGTCCAGTAATCCTCCACTGTAATAGCTCCTTTACTTTGCTGTGAAAATTGATTCGTATATTTTTGCCTCTGAGTGCCTCTGGGATTTTCTTTTTTTTTTTTAACTCAAACAGAAAGTCACAAAAATTATAATCATCCTTATCAGTTCACTCAGTCCCATGTAATTTTTTTTATCTTGATCTTTTGTTAGAACATTCATGAATTCATCAGTTTTCCATTAGAGTTCTGAAAATGCTTATTCATTCAGTTCAGCAGTATAGTCAGTTACCAGAAACCTGTGCTTGTCAGAGTCTTTTCCATGAATTCCTTGAAGATGAAACCCTTTTATAGGAACATATTTGCAAAAGCATCAGAGCACACCCAGAACTGTCTGTAATGACAAAAGCCTTAAAAATGACCACGGTTAAAGATTTGATGACAGTTCATAATAATGCAATTGACAAGGAAATTTAGTTATTTCTGAGATACACATTTTAAAGTAATAACTAGAATTATGACATTATACCAGAACATATAAGATTTTTAGAAATTTCATGTAACGTCTGAAACATTTATATTAACATATTTCCATACCAATAACCCAAAGAAAGTTTAGTGTTATTTGGGTTTTTTGTTTGTTTGTTTGTTTGTTTTTACTGCAGGTTCTTATTAGTCATCAGTTTTATACACATCAGTGTATACATGTCAATCCCAATCTCCCAATTCAGCACACCACCATCCCCACCCCACCATGGTTTTCCCCCCTTGGTGTCCATACAATTGTTCTCTACATCTGTGTCTCAACTTCTGCCCTGCAAACCGGTTCATCTGTACCATTTTTCTAGATTCCACATATATGCGTTAATATACGATATTTGTTTTTCTCTTTCTGACTTACTTCACTCTGTATGACAGTCTCTAGATCCATCCACGTCTCAATAAATGACTCAATTTCGTTCCTTTTTATGGCTGAGTAATATTCCATTGTATATATGTACCACAACTTCCTTATCCATTTGTCTGTCGATGGGCATTTAGGTTGCTTCCATGACCTGGCTATTGTAGATAGTCCTACAATGAACATTGGGGTGCATGTGTCTTTTTGAATTATGGTTTTCTCTGGGTATATGCCCAGTAGTGGGATTGCTGGATCATATGGTAATTCTATTTTTAGTTTTTTAAGGAACCTCCATACTGTTTCCATAGAGGCTGTATCAATTTACATTCCCACCAACAGTGCAAGAGGGTTCCCTTTTCTCCACACCCTCTCCAGCATTTGTTGTTTGTAGATTTTCTGATGATGCCCA
Organism: Monodon monoceros; assembly: GCF_005190385.1. Lineage (NCBI taxonomy): Eukaryota > Metazoa > Chordata > Mammalia > Artiodactyla > Monodontidae > Monodon > Monodon monoceros. Next base: position 16,415,579 of record NW_021703778.1, read on the forward strand.
TTCTAACTGGTATGAGGTGATACCTCTTGTAGTTTTGATTTGCATTTCTCTAAAATAATTAGTGATGTTGAGCAGCTTTTCATGTGCTTCTTGGCCATCTGTATGTCTTCTCCGGAGAAATGTCTGTTTCGGTCTTCTGCCCATTTTTGGATTGGGTTGTTTGTTTCTTTAATATTGAGCTGCATGAGCTGTTTATATATTTTTCCTTTGTCCTTTGTCCGTTGATTCATTTGCGAATATTTTCTCCCATTCTGAGGGTTGTCTTTTCATCTTGTTTATGGTTTCCTTTGCTGTGCAAAAGCTTTGAAGTTTCATTAGGTCCCATTTGTTTATTTTTGTTTTTATTTCCATTACTCTAGGAGGTGGATCAAAAAAGATCTTGCTGTGATTTATGTCAAAGAGTGTTCTTCCTATGTTTTCCTCTGAGAGTTTTATAGTGTCTGGTCTTATATTTAGGTCTCGAATCCATTTTGAGTTTATTTTTGTGTATGGTGTTAGGGAGTGTTCTAATTTCATTCTTTTACATGTAGCTGTCCAGTTTTCCCAGCACCACTTATTGAAGAGACTGTCTTTTCTCCATTGTATATCTTTGCCTCCTTTGTCATAGATTAATTGACCATAGGTGTGTGGGTTTATCTCTGGGCTTTCTATCTTGTTTCATTGATCTGTGTTCTGTTTTTGTGCCAGTACCATATTGCCTTCATTACTGTAGGTTTGTAGTATAGTCTGAAGTCAGGGACTCTGATTCCTCCAGCTCCGTCTTTTTCCCTCAAGACTACTTTGGCTATTCGGGATCTTTTGTGTCTCCATACAAATTTTGAGATGATTTGTTCTAGTTCTGTAAAACATGCCATTGGTAATTTGATAGGGATTGCATTGAATATGTAGATTGCTTGGGGTAGTATAGTCATTTTCACAATATTGATTCTTCCAATCCAAGAACATGGTATATCTCTCCATCTGTCGGTATCATCTTTAATTTCTTTCATCAGTGTCTTATAGTTTTCTTTATACAGGTCTTTTGTTTTCCTAGATAGGTTTATTCCTAGGTATTTTATTCTTTTTGTTGCAATGGTAAATGGGAGTGTTTCCTTAATTTTTCTTTCTTATTTTTCATCATTAGTGTATAGGAATGCAAGAGATTTCTGTGCATTAATTTTGTATCCTACAATTCTACCAAATTCATTGATTAGCTCTAGTAGTTTTCTGGTGGCATTTTTAGGATTCTCTATGTATAGTATCATGTCATCTGCAAACAGTGACAGTTTTACTTCTTCTTTTCCATTTTGTATTCTTTTTATTTCTTTTTTCTTCTCTGATTGCCATAGCTAGGACGTCCAAAACTATGTTGAATAATAGTGGTGAGAGTGGATATCCTTGTCTTATTCCTGATCTTAGTTGAAATGCTTTCAGTTTTTCACCATTGAGGGCGATGTTGGCTGTGGGTTTGTCATATATGGCCTTTATTATGTTGAGGTAGGTTCCCTCTATGCCCAGTTTCTGGAGAGTTTTTATCATAAATGGGTGTTGAATTTTGTCAGAAGCTATTTCTGCATCTATTGAGATGATCATATGGTTTTTATTCTTCAACTTGTTAATATGGTGTATCACATTGATTGATTTGCATATATTGAGGAATCCTTGCATCCCTGGGATAAATCTGACTTGATCATGGTATATGACCCTTTTCATATGTTGTTGGATTCTGTTTGCTAGTATTTTGTTGAGGATTTTTGTATCTATATTCATAAGTGATAATGGTCTGTAATTTTCCTTTTTTGTAGTATTTTTGTCTGGTTTTCATATCAGGGTGATGGTGGCCTCATAGAATGAGTTTGGGAGTGTTCCTTCCTCTGCAATTTTTTGGAAGAGTTTGAGAAGGATGAGTGTTAGCTCTTCTCTAAATGTTTGATAGAATTCACCTGTGAAGCCATCTGGTCCTGGACTTTTCTTTGTTGGAAGATTTTTAATCATAGTTTCAATTTCATTACTCGTGATTGGTCTGTTGATATTTTCTGTTTCTTCCTGGTTCAGTCTTGGAAGGTTATACCTTTCTAAGAATTTGTCCATTTCTTCCAGGTTGTCCATTTTTTTGGCATAGAGTTGCTTGTAGTAGTCTCTTAGGATGCTTTGTATTTCTGCGGTGTCTGTTGTAACTTCTCTTTTTTCATTTCTAATTTTATTGATTTGAGTCCTCTCCCTCTTTTTCTTGATGAGTCTGGCTAATGGTTTATCAACTTTATCTTCTCAAAGAACCATCTTTTAGTTTTATTGATCTTTGCTATTGTTTTCTTTGTTTCTATTTCATTTATTTCTGCTCTGATCTTTATGATTTCTTTCCTTCTGCTACCTTTGGATTTTGTTTGCTCTTCTATCTCTAGTTCCTTCAGGTGTAAGGTTAGATTGTTTACTCGCGATTTTTCTTGTTTCTTGAGGTAGGCTTGTATACCTATAAACTTCCCTCTTAGAACTGCTTTTGCTGCATCCCATAGGTTTTGGCTCATCGTGTTTTCATTGTCATTTGTCTCTAGGTATTTTTTGATTTCCTCTTTGATTTCTTCAGTGATGTCTTGGTCATTTACTAACGTATTGTTTAGCCTCCATGTGTTTGTGTTTTTTATGTTTTTTTCCCTGTAATTCATTTCTAATCTCATAGCGTTGTGGTCAGAAAAGATGCTTGATATGATTTCAATTTTCTTAAATTTACTGAGGCTTGATTTGTGACCCAAGATGTGATCTGTCCTGGAGAATGTACTGTGCACACTTGAGAAGAAAGTGTAATCTGCTGTTTGGGGATGGAATGTCCTATAAATATCAATTAAATCTATCTGGTCTGTTGTGTCATTTAAAGCTTCTGTTTCCTTATTTATTTTCATTTTGGATGATCTGTCCATTGGTGTAAGTGAGGTGTTAAAGTCCCCCACTATTATTGTGTTACTGTTGATTTCCTCTTTTACAGCTGTTAGCAGTTGCCTTATGTAATGAGGTTCTCCTATGTTGGGTGCATATGTATTTATAATTGTTATATCTTCTTCTTGGATTGATCCCTTGATCATTATATAGTGTCCTTCCTTGTCTTTTGTAACATTCTTTATTTTAACGTCTATTTTATCTGGTATGAGTATAGCTACTCTAGATTTCTTTTGATTTCTATTTACATGGAATATCTTTCTCCATCCCCTCACTTTCAGTCTGTATGTGTCCCTAGGTCTGAAGGGGGTCTCTTGAAGACAGCATTATGTATGGATCTTGTTTTTGTATCCATTCAGCAAGCCTGTGTCTTTTGGTTGGAGCATTTAATCCATTCACATTTAAGGTAATTATCGATATGTATGTTCCTATGACCATTTTCTTAATTGTTTTGGGTTTGCTTTTGTAGATCCTTTTCTTCTCTTGTGCTTCCCACTTAGAGAAGTTCATTTAGTATTTGTTGTAGAGCTGGTTTGGTGGTGCTGAATTCTCTTAGCCTTTGCTTGTCTGTAAAGATTTCGATTTCTCCATCAAATCTGAATGAGATCCTTGCCGGGTAGAGTAATCTTGGTTGTAGGTTCTTCCCTTTCATCACTTTAAGTATATCATGCCACTCCCTTCTGGCTTGTAGAGTTTCTGCTGAGAAATCAGTGTTAACCTTATGGGGGTTCCCTTGTATGTTATGTGTCGTTTTTCTCTTGCTGCTTTCAATAATTTTTCTTTGTCTTTAATTTTTGCCAATTTGATTGCTATGTGTCTCGACCTGTTTCTCCTTGGGTTTATCCTGTATGGGACTCGCTGCACTTCCTGGACTTGGGTGGCTATTTCCTTTCCCATGTTAGGGAAGTTTTCAACTATAATCTCTTCAAATATTTTCTCTGGTCCTTTCTCTCTCTCTTCTCCTTCTGGGACCCCTATAATGTGAATGTTGTTGCGTTTAATGTTGTCCCAGAGGTCTCTTAGGCTGTCTTCCTTTCTTTTCATTCTTTTTTCTTTATTCTTTTCCATAGCAGTGAATTCCACCATTCTGTCTTCCTGGTCACTTATCGGTTCTTCTGCCTCAGATATTCTGCTATTGATTCCTTCTAGTGTAGTTTTCATTTCAGTTATTGTATTGTTCATCTCTATTTGTTCTTTAATTCTTCGAGGTCTTTGTTAAACATTTCTTTATCTTTTCGATCTTTGCCTCCATTGTTTTTCCAAGGTCCTGGATCATCTTCACTATCGTTATTCTGAATTCTTTTTCTGGAAGGTTGCCTATCTCCACTTCATTTAGTTGTTTTTCTCGGGTTTCATCTTGTTCCTTTATCTGGTACATAGCCCTCTGCCTTTTCATCTTGTCTATCTTTCTGTGAATGTGGTTTTTCTTCCACAGGCTGCAGGATTGTTGTTCTTCTTGCTTCTGGTCTCTGCCCTCTGGTGGATGAGTCTATCTAAGAGGCTTGATGGAAGGGACTGGTGGTGGGTAGAGCTGACTGTTGCTCAAAGAGCTCAGTCACTTGACTGTTGATGGGTGGGGCTGGGTTCCCTCCCTGTTGGTTGTTTGGCCTGAGGCAACCCGACACGAGCCTACCTTGGCTCTTTGGTGGGGCTAATGACAGACTCTGGGAGGGCTCACGCCAAGGACTACTTCCCCGAACTTCTGCTGCCAGTGTCCTTCTCCCCACGGTGAGCCACAGTCCCCCTGCCCCCGCCTCTGCAGGACACCCTCCAACACTAATAGGTAGGTCAGGTTCAGTCTCCCCTGGGGTCACTGCTCCTTCCCCTGGGTCCCGATGTGCACACTTGCTTTGTGTGTGCCCTCCAAGAGTGGAGTCTCTGTTTCCCCCAGTCCTGTCGAAGTCCTGCAATCAATTCCCACTAGGCTTCAAAGTCTGATTCTCTAGGAATTCGTCTTCCTGTTTCTGGACTCCCAGGTTGGGAAGCCTGACGTGGGGCTCAGAACCTTCACTCCAGTGGGTGGACTTCTGTGGTATAAATGTTCTCCAGTCTGTGAGTCACCCACCCAGCAGTTATGGGATTTGATTTTACTGTGATTGGGCCCCTCCTACCATCTCATTGTGGCTTCTCCTTTGTCTTTGGATGTGGGGTATCTTTTTTGGTGAATTCCAGTGTCTTCCTGTCAATGATTGTCCAGCAACTAGTTGTGATTCTGGTGTTCTCGCAAGAGGGAGTGAGACGGTAGTATTCTTTTTATGACTAATATTCCACTGTATATATACCCACCACGTCTACTTAATCCATTCATCTGTTGATGGGTACATGGGTTGCTTCTGTGTCTTGGCTATTGTAAATCGTGCTGCTATGAATATTGGGGCACATGTATCTTTTCCAATTAGTGTTTTTACTTTTTTCGGAATATATACCCAGAAGAGGAATTGCTGGATCATAGGGTAGTTCCATTTTCAGTTTTTTTCCGGAACCTCCATACTGTTTTCCATAGTGGCTGCACCAATTTACATTCCCACCAACAGTGTACAATGGTTCCTTTTTCTCCACATCCTTGCCAACAATTGTTATTTGTAGACTTTTTTGATGATAGCCATTCTGACAGGTGTGAGGTAATTTGTGTTTTTGATTTGCATTTCTCTAATAATTAGTGAGGCTGAGCATCTTTTCATGGCTTTGTGTGGACATTTTCACAATATTAATTCTTCCAATTCAAGAACGCAGGATATCTTTCCATTTATTTGTGTCTTCTTTAATTCTTTTCCTCATTGTCTTATAATTTTCAAGGTAAAGTGTTTTTGCTTAAATTTATTCGTATTTTTTTCATGCTGTTGTAAAATGGATTTTTTTTCTTATTTTCTCTTTCAGATGTTTCACTGTTAGTATATAGAAATTCAACTGATTTCTGTATGTTGATTTTGTATCCTGCAACTCTATTGAATTCATTTGTTAGTTCTAACTTTTTTTGTGGAGTCTTTTGGATTTTCTATATATAAAATCATGTCATCTGAAAACAACTACATTTTACTTCTTCCTTTCTGATGTGAATGTGTTTTATTTCTATTTTTTCTCTAATTGCTATGGCTAGAACTTCCAGTACTATTTTGAGTAGAAATGGTGAGAGTTGGCATCCTTGTCTTGTTCCTGATGTTGGATGAAAAAGGTTTTAACTTATCACCATTGAGTATGTTAGCTGTGAACTTGTCATATATGGCCTTTATTAGGTATATTCCTTCTATACCTAACTTGTTGAAACCTCTTATCATGAATGGGTGTTGAAACTTGTTAAATTTTTTCTTCATCTATTGAATTCATTATACGATTTTTATCCTTAATTTTGTTAATGGGGCATATCACATTTATTGATTTGCTATATTGAATCATCCTTGCATCCCAGGGATGAATCCCACTTGATTGTGGCTTATGATCCTTTAAGTGTTCTCTTGAATTCTATTTGCTAGTATTTTGTTAAGAATTTTTGCATGTATGGTCATCAGGGATTGGCCTATAATTTTCTTTTCTTATAGTGTTCTTGTCTGGCGCTAGAGTCTGAGGTGTGGGCATGTGCACATCTCCTGTGGAATCTAGGTCTAGGCCTCTGCAGTTTGCTGCAGTGACTTGGGGAGAGAGGGGGACTCAGCTACAGCATGGGCCCTGGGATGACAGGGTGCAGTAGTGACTTGGGCCCAGGGAGCAGGGTGCAGTAGCAGCATGGCATGGGGATGGTGTGTCAAAGCCCCAACTCTGGCCCAGGGAGGCAGTCATAGAGCAGCAGCAGTGCATCCAGCTGATAACCCATTAAAGCCAGGTGGGTCCAGATAATGGCTACAGAGTGTGGAGTACAGAGCAGCAGCAGCTTGGCCTGGCAATGGTGAGTCAAAGCCACAACCTAGGACCTGGGGTGAGGCTCAGAGCAGTGGCAGCTCATTTGGTTCCATAGGCAGTAAGGCGCTATGGCTTCCCAATCTCAGAGAATGGGGCACAGCAGCAACTGGGTCCTGGTGACAGGTCTTACTACCATGACAGCTCTAACCCTGGGGAGTAATGGGGGAGGGGTGTGGTAGCGGGGGGACTCCAGGCAGCTCCATCAGCTTGGGATTAGCACTGGTGCATATGTGGGAGTTCCCCATGGCAGTGAGGCTTGCTGGGGTTCTCCTCTCCTTTTCCTCATGGGGTGAAATTCCTCTGAGGGGATCCCTCCTAACTGGCCTGGGCTAGAAGATGAGGTGACTCAGGTAAAATGCTTCCTGCATTTTTTATGCAGCCATCCTTGATTTTGAGCTCCTCCTGATTTCTGCTGCTTTTTCTTTGTAGTACAGAGCTCTCCTAGAGCTATTTTCATTGGTTTGCAGTTGTTCGTTTATTATTTTGCTTGTTTGTGAAGGAGACAAGCATTGGGACCTCCTAGCCCTCTATCTTGCTGACATCACCTCTATCAATTTATTCAAAGAAATTATGCATCTTTTTTGTTCCTTTACTTTTTAAAGCATAATAATATATCTTGAAAATATTTCCACATCAGCATATCCAAATCAACCAAATTCTTTTTAAGTCCTTTATATCTGAGCATACCACAAGTATGTTATTATTGGCAATAAAAGTATATTACTTAACTAGGCCTCTGTTAAATGGGCACTTTGGTTGTTTCCAGTTTTCTTTCTATAACAATGTTGCAACATACATCATTGAGGTCCGTAGATAGTTTATAATCCAATCTTGATGCCATCAGTTCAGAGATATGAGTCTTCCACCTAAAGGGAATTGCCACTGTTTCTTCCCTGAAACTGATTTCTTTTGATTCCTTTCTTTTGCAGCTCAGAAATTGACTTATTTAAAACTGACTGATTTTTTGAAAAGCATAGATATATTAAGCATATACATTTTATGTATTCCAAAAAGCAGTATTCTAGTGAACTTGAACTTTTTGAAGTCCTCTATCAATGCTTCTCAAAGTGTGGTCCCTGGACTGGCAGCCTGGGCATTAACTAGGAACTTACTAGAAATACAAATTCTTGGACCCCACCCCAGACCTACTGAAATAGAAGCTGTGGGGTTCAAGGCCACTAATTTGTTTAACAGGTTCTCTGGGTATTCTGATGCAGGCTAAAATTGGAGAAACATTTCTATAGAAACATAGGTAGTTAGATTTATGTACTCTTTTCCATTTCCATTGTTAATATTTGTATATAATATATACAACTATAATTAAATTTAATAGAACTATTTTTTTAATCACACAATAATTTTCCTTTAAAGTGCCATATACTGCTACCCGAAAATCTCTACCCCACCCATACTTTTGAGAATAAATTAATGCTGGGCAAAATAAATAACATGAGCAAATTCGTCAAGACAGCAATGAAATTGCAAGAGTGGAAATAACACTGCCTTGAGTAGATGCTGCTTATTGAACAATAATGAGAAAGATCCTCAATAAACAGGGTAGACCCAGATCATGGACGGTGAGTTTGAATGGCTTTTTCTTTTTCCTAAGTTTGAAAAAGTTACAGTTGTCTTTTATTGAATAAATTACAACTGATAAAAATATTCACCTGATTCAAAATAGCAATGTTTAAACACTGCACAACCAATTTCAAAAAGGAAAGGAAATAAACATAAATGTCACATGACAATAACCTAATTGATATGTGTTGGAGCATATTCTGTGGAATTTGTAATGAGACAAAATACAAGTGATGAGAATTTTAAAGACATGAATCTTGCCAACCAATGTTAATAATATTGTTAACAATCTTATTATTATAATAATGTATAATGTGTACATATGTTTATTATAATGTATAATATTGTACACATATATGTAACAGTCAGTGTTATTAGCAATTTTAATAATAGTTAAGATATTATTTTTAACCACATTTTTACTGTGCCCTGGGAAGCATAAATATTATTGGATGAAACTGTCTATAATCCAGTCTGGATTATTACTGACATAGGTATTTAAACTTATAGAAAATCCTTTTGTACCTTGAATGTTACTATATTTTGTCAGCAAGAATTAGAGCAGTTAGTAATAATATTAACCTAAGTATTTTGGAGTTATGTTTTGTATCAATATAAGGAAATTTGGATTTCTACAGAAACAATATAGAGTGGAATAAAGTTGATGAAATAGTGGCTATCCTCTATAATCTCCCATTATAAAATATTATTTATATTTTATACAGTAGTAAAAACAAAGTACAACTTACATGGCAAGAAGAAATCATCAATTGAGTGAGCATAAAGTATCAGTCAAGAGAAAATAAATGGAGGAATTCTTCACTAATTACTGATTTTCTGAAACTGTGAAAGGTCCCAGAGGTAATATAAAAATAATGTGTATTAATAACTTTTGTGAGGGTTTTAGAGAGAATATATGCAGAAATGAATAGAATTGTTGCAAGTTGCCAGTAATTGGATTGTGAGCAATGCAAGTTTTATACTTCTCTCTAGAATTATTTTTCCAACGTAAATTCAGCATAGCAGTCTGATCCTATGAATGGTGATTGCTGGACCCAATCCAACTTCTCAGTTTGCTTCTGTGGACTATCTAGATAACAGTGAATATAATTTATACATTAATTATGTGATCATTTGATTAAATGAGCTAATATAGGTGCTAAATCAGTGCTTTTCAAGCCTATCTACAAAATAGGATTCACCTGGGGTGCTTTAAAAGCTACCAGTTCTCTGCCCCAGCCCCAGACCAATTAAACCAGATTCTCCTTAGGTGATTAAACTGTGCAGCCAGAGTTGAGCACCATGATGCTTACTATTTGATGATATAAGGGAAATCAACTGATACCTCAGCCCATATACAAATGGTTGTGGCTGATTTTTTTTTTAATCCAGGTCTTGTAACTACTGGCCTAGTGGGGCCCAATAAATAAATTCAGTCTATATTGGGTTCACTTAAATGTTTCTTCTCCCAGACCACCTCGTTCATGGCAATTATGACTTCCTCTCCAAGCACTCTCCAACAGAATTTCCTGTGGTAATGGAAATGTTCTATATCTCTGCCCTCCACTATGGGAGCTATGAGCCATATGCAGCTATTGAGCTCTTAAAATGTGGTTAGTATATTTTAATTAGTTTAAATCTAAATAGCAATATATGGTTTGTGGCTCCTATACTGGACAGCACAACTCAAGAATTATCAGTGATCCAGCAACCAGTCAGGACCTGGGAAGGCAGTGAGCTATCCAGAAGGACATATAGGAAACCTTTTTACTGATTAATGACCAGTACAACTAAATATATCTCCCAGGAGAAGTAGGAGCAGGAGTAGTATTTCAGCAGAGCTGTTGGATAAGATGTAATGCTTCTTAGGATAGCAGGATGGCCCTTAATATTGAGCAGACGATGTCAGTTTCAACCACGGACTCTGAATAGCTCAAATTCAGCCAGGATTAGTGGGCAAAAGTGAGTAGGCTACAGCCTTTGGAAGGCTTTGGTTGCCTTCAAAGATAAGGCAAGTCTCATCCATTCTTGAGGAAGTCAGATATTTAGTAGTCAGGGCACAGTTATAAGAATGAATATCTAATGATCACTAGAAATTCAATAATTCCTTTGGTTTTATTGTGATTCACTCAAAACCTAAAAACTTTTAGAGATCATATTAATGCTTTAAGTAAACTGAAAATGGCACAGTATTTCTCTAGACTTCTGAGTACATTTTTTACTATGGTTGTTCTAAAAATGGTACTGCTAAAGAGAGATCTGGACTACCTAATCCAAAGTTTAATGTGAGGTCTGCTTTGTTATGTAAATTAGAATATCATCTTTATAAACAAGCTCTGTCCAGAAGGTAGTAGAATAATTTTTTGTTCATAAAAATTATGTGGGGGCTTCCCTGGTGGCGCGGTGGTTGGGAGTCCGCCTGCCGATGCGGGGGACGCGTGTTCGTGCCCCGGTCCGGGAGGGTCCCACGTGCCGCAGAGCGGCTGGGCCCGTGAGCCGCGGCTGCTGGGCCTGCGCGTCCGGAGCCTGTGCTCCGCGGCGGGAGAGGCCACAACAGTGGGAGGCCCGCGTATCGCAAGAAAAAAAAAAAATTATGTGATCATTCATGCTGTTGAGGCTTATTCAGTTGGCGAGAGTACCTCTAGCCTTCTGTTTTCTACTTGTCACAATCCTTAATTGAAATCATATATTGGTATCTTAAACATTCAGTTCCAAAATGTCTCATAGAGCTGGTCCAGGAGATTAGAGAGCAACAGGAGCAGATGGTAGTCTAAATGTAACCACTTGATATTTTAGTATTTGATGAGAGGTAAAAATCTTTATTTTTCTTTTCAAGAACGTGAGATTACTTGGGGGGAGGGGCGTGGTTCAAGGAACATATTTTCCCCCTCTGTATATTGGTGGCTAACTTCTTGCACAGGGCCATGATTTCAGGTGCGGAGAGAGAGTAGAGTTTCCTAGATACCAGATTACACAGTTAGGTTCCTGAGGCAGGGGCATCATGCAATTTTTTTCTGATTTAGAAAACAATTCTCAGTTTGTTATGCTCCTCTCTAGGTCAGTGAGCACTGCAGTGGCAACTAAAATGGAATTTTTAAACAAGGTGTAGGCAGTAACTGTAACTTATAGGATATGAATTTTCAACAGAAATGGCTGAATCACTGGGCCAGGGAATAGGGGTATTGGTCACTAGAATCCAGGGTATTGATAGCTTCTTATTGAATGAAATCCTCGTCCGTGCAGCTGCTTGACATTTTGAAGTCTATCATTGCTTTAATCGAATGGCAGGAACCCACAATTCAAGAGTTTCACGGAGACATAGACTGCTATCTCTGAACATACAGATTGGGAAGAGAAAAAGCATTGTGATTGTTCTCTCTCCCATACCTTTTCTACCCTCCTATCACCTTCCAGACAGCCAGTGTGGTGCCTGAGTTGCAGATGGCAAGCTACAGGCTGGGTGCCCATGGTCAACTTTCTCAGTTCCCCAAAATACAAGCATAATTCCTATCTTAGAATTCCCAAGCCTTTCAGTTTGGGCATGGGTCAGAGTGGTAGAAACTATGTGTGGACAGGCTCTCATGTGTACATATAGTCTCATGGTTAAGTCTGTCTGTTCAGAGCATGTGTTCATCATCTGAGAGTCAAGGACACAAGTTCATTTAAATTGCTCAAGGTCATAGAGCACATTAGCAGCAGATAAAGGATGGGAACCCATAAAATTGGACTCTAAAGTCCAGGATTTTAATCTCTAGTATATATCCCACCAAAAGGCCATAGTCCATAATAGCCAGCTTTACAATGTTATTTTAAAAAAATTATTCTGATATTTGTTTAAAATGGTAATTAAGACTTTATTTGACACTATTGCAGTAGGGGACAAAGACTGAATTCAACTCTAAACATAGCAAAAACAGCTGGGGATTTATAGCCAATGAGCAGAGTAAGTGAGTGGATCAGTGGATGTAACATTACTAAGAGGAGGCATCAGGGGTGGGGGATTCCTACTAAATTACCCTAACAGCCTTCTTGATGAGGGCAGGCCAAGGACAGGGCCAAGTATGAGGCCTACTTGAAAAGAGGTCTTAGAGGAACCCAACCAAAGTTTACTAAAGGAGGGATTTTTTTTGTCAAGGTTCAGCTAAAATGAATTTTTTAAGCATTGAGAGAAAGATCATTGATTTTGAAAACCAAACTCACTAGATAATATTTTGAAAAATGCCATGCAATTAGTGTAGAATTTACTCTAATGATGAGAGATGCACAAAGCTGAAAGTTTTAGAAATGCTTGTGTGTATATTAGAAGTTCAATTAAATGAAAAATATAACAACTTGGTTTATTTTCAGAACGCTTCTTTACCATGTGGAACAAATTTGAAGCTAAGATAAAAGCCTTTGTTGCTGATGTTAAGAAAGCAGCTCTCTGTTGAAGTTCCAACTTGCTTCTATTCACTCATGTCCCTGTAATGCCTTCTGGTGTGGTGTAAAAGCAATTAAATGAAATTTGTGCTCTGCATGTCTTGAAAATGTCATAATTATTTGTGTCAATTATTTGCAAATCTATTCTTTATGATACTATATAGAGAAAAGTCACTGCCATACATATCTTACAGTTCCAGATAGAGGAACTGAATTTAGAAAAGATTTTGCTTTAGTTTTTTTCATATTAAAACTGTAAATTCAATGAAGAGATCAGAACAAAGTTATTATTTATGTAATATTTATTAAACCTAGTGAGACTGCAAATCATACTACTAGCTCTAGCTGAACTATAAAAGACATTATTTATAAATTCGAAGAACTTATTCTGTGTGGGAATGTTATTAATGAATATCAAGTATAACTGGTATTAGTGTTAAAGGAACATTGAAAAGAATAAGAGGAAAAAACTTGTAAGTATTAAGTTAGTAGTCTAGTATCTTTATTGTTGCCTTGTTTTCTCTTTTGGTCTTGAGACTGATAGATTTTCATGACTGGTTATTATCTAATCATGTGCCTCTTTTGATGTGAAAATGTCTTTTATTTATTTTTAGGATATTTTTATCAGCTTCTAACAGTTCTAAATATTATTAATAAATATTTTGGTTCTCTGTTTGAAAACTGAAATGAAGTAAAACTAAATAAAATAATACTCTTTATGTATTTAATTAGATTTTTTCCAGAATCTAGAATTATTGCACCATTTCAAAACGTGCTTATGTTGATAGGCTACTGATTTAGTAAAAAAAAATATCAATAGTTATTTAAATTTCTACATTTAAGAATCTTCTGACAGTAACACAATAATAGGAGGGGACTTTAACACCCCACTTTCACCCATGGACAGCTCAACCAAAATGAAAATAAATAAGGAAACACAAGCTTTAAATGATACATTAAACAAGATAGACTTAATTGGTATTTATAGGACATCCCATCCCAAAACAACAGAATACACTTTCTTCTCAAGTGCTCATGGAACATTCTCCAGGATAGATCATATCTTGGGTCACAAATCAAGCCCTGGTAAATTTAAGAAAATTAAAATCGTATCAAGTATCTTTTCCGACCACAATGCTATGAGACTAGATATCAATTACAGGAAAAAAACCTGTAAAAAATATAAACACATGGAGGCTAAACAATATGCTACTAAATTACCAAGAGATCACTGAAGAAATCAGAGAGGAAGTCAAAAAATACCTAGAAAAAAATGACAATGGCCCAAAACCTGTGGGATGCAGCAAAAGCAATTCTACGAGGGAAGTTTATAGCAATACAATCCTACCTCAAGAAACAAGAAAAATCTCAAACAACTTAAACTTACACCTAAAGCAATTAGAGAAAGAACAAAAAAAAACCCAAAGTTAGCAGAAGGACAGAAACATCAGATCAGAAATAAATGAAAAAGAAATGAAGAAAACGATAGCAAAAATCAATAAAACTAAAACCTGGTTCTTTGAGAAGATAAACAAAATTGATAAACCATTAGCCAGACTCATCAAGAAAAAAAGGAAGAAGACTCAAATCAACAGAATTAGAAATGAAAAAGGAGAAGTAACAACTGACACTGCAGAAATACAAAGGATCATGAGAGATTACTACAAGCAACTATATGCCAATAAAATGGACAACATGGAAGAAATGGACAAATTCTTAGAAAAGCACAACCTTCCAAGACTGAACCAGGAAGAAACAGAAAATATAAACAGACCAATCACAGCACTGAAATTGAAACTGTGATTAAAACTCTTCCAACAAACAAAAGCCCAGGACCAATGGATTCACAGGCAAATTCTATCAAACATTTAGAGAAGAGCTAACACCTGTCCTTCTCAAACTCTTCCAAAATATAGCAGAGGGAGGACCACACCCAAACTCATTCTACAGGGCCACCAGCACCCTGATACCAAAACGAAAGATGTTACAAAAAAACCCTGCAGGCCAATATCACTGATGAACATACATGCAAAAGTCCTCAACAAAATACTAGCAAACAGAATCCAGCAGCACATTAAAAGGATCATACACCATGATCACGTGGGGCTTATCCCAGGAATGCAAGGATTCTTCGACATATGCAAATCAATCAGTGTGATACACCGCATTAACAAATTGAAGGATAAAAACCATATGATAATCTCAATAGATGCACAGACAGCTTTCAACAAAATTCAACACCCATTTATGATAAAAACTCTCCAGAAAGTAGGTAGAGAGGGATCTTACCTCAACATAATATAGGCCATATATGACAAACCCCTAGCCTACATCGTTCTCAGTGGTGAAAAACTGAAACCATTTCCACTAAGATCAGGAATAAGACAAGGTTGTCCATTCTCACCACTGTTATTCAACATAGTTTTGGAAGTTTTAGCCACAGCAATCAGAGACGGAAAGGAAATAAAAGGAATCCAAATCGGAAAAGAAGAATTAAAACTGTGACTGCAGAGGACATGATACTGTACACAGAGAATCCTAAAGATGCTACCAGAAAACTACTAGAGCTAATCAATGAATTTGGTAAAGTAGGAGGATACAAAATTAATGCACAGAGATCTCTTGCATTCCTATACACTAACGATGAAAAATCTGAAGGAGAAATTAAGGAAACACTCCATTTACCATTGCAACAAAGAATAAAATACCTAGGAATAAACCTACCTAAGGAGACAAAGACCTGTATGCAGAAAACTATAAGGCACTGATGAAAGAAATTAAAGATGATACAAACAGATGGAGAGATATACCATGTTCTTGGATTGGAAGAATCAACATTGTGAAAATGACTGTACTACCCAAAGCAATCTACAGATTCAATGCAATCCCTATCAAACTACAATGGCATTTTTTCACAGAAGTAGAACAAAAAATTTCACAATTTGTATGGAAACACAGCAGACCCCGAATAGCCAAAGCAAACTGAGAAAGAGAAAACGGAGCTGGAGGAATCAGGCTCCCTGACTTCAGACTATACTACAAAGCTACAGTAATCAAGACAGTAGCTTTGGCACAAAAACAGAAATGTAGATCAATGGAACAGGATAGAAAGCCCAGAGATAAACCCATGCACATATGGTCACCTTATCTTTGATAAAGGAGGCAAGAGTATACAATGGAGAAAAGACAGCCTCTTCAGTAAGTGGTGTTGCAAAAACTGGACAGCTACATGTAAAAGAATGAAATCAGAACACTCCCTAACACCATACACAAAAATAAACTCAAAATGGATTAAAGACCTAAATGTAAAGCCAGACACTATAAAACTCTTAGAGGAAAACATAGGCAGAACACTCTGTGACATACATCACAGCAAGATGACCCACCTCCTAGAGAAATGGAAATAAAAACAAAAATAAATGAGGCCTAATGAAACTTAAAAGCTTTTGCACAGCAAAGGAAACCATAAACAAGACGAAAAGACAACCCTCAGAATGGAAGAAAATATTTGCAAACAGAGCAACTGACAAAGGATTCATCTCCAAAATATACAAGCAGCTCATGCAGCTCAATATCAAAAAAACAAACAACCCAATCCAAAAATGGGCAGAATACCTATATAGACATTTCTCCAAAGAAGATATACAGATTGCTAACAAACACATGAAAAGATGCTCAACATCTCTAATTATTAGAGAAATGCAAATCAAAACTACAATGAGGTATCACCTCACACCAGTCAGAATGGCCATCAGCAAAAAATCTACAAACAATAAATGCTGGAGAGGGTGGAGAAAAGGGAACCCTCCTGCACTGTTGATGGGGATGTAAAATTGATACAGCCACTATGGAGAACAGTATGGAGGTTCCTTAAAAAACTAAAAATAGAACTACCATATGAACCAGCAATCCCTCTATTAGGCATATACCCTGAGAAAACCATAATTCAAAAAGGGTCATGTACCACAATGTTCATTGCAGCACTATTTACAATAGCCAGGACATGGAAGCACCCTAAGTGTCCATCGACAGATGAATGCATAAAGAAGATGTGGCACATATATATGATGGAATATTAGCCATAAAAAGAAACAAGGAACTAGAGTCCGTTATACAGAGTGAAGAAAGTCAGAAAGTGAAAAACAAATACCATATGCTAACACATATATATGGATTCTAAAAAAAAAAAAAAAAGGTTCTGATGAACTTAGGGGCAGGACAGGAATAAAGATGCAGACGTAGAGAATGGACTTGACACGGGGAGGGGGAAGGGTAAACTGGGCCAAAGTGAAAGAGTAGCACTGACATACATAGACTACCAAATGTAAAATAGATAGCTAGTGGGAAGCAGCTGCATCGCACAGGGAGATCAGTTCGGTGCTTTGTGACCACCTAGAGGGGTGGGATAGGGAGGGTGGTAGGGAGACACAAGAGGGAGGGGATATGGGGATATATGTATACGTATAACTGATTCACTTTGTTATACAGCAGCAACTACACAACCATGTAAAGCAATTATACTCTAATAAAGATGTTAAAAAAAAAACAGAATCTTTCACCTATAGGAACTCAGTATGTAATATATAGTCATTATAGATCCCAGAGACAGATTGAAAGTGGTTTCTTTGTCACCTCAGTGATACATAGATTGACAAATTTTATATACAGATACACAAATTTTAAGACTATATATATATATATTTCATCAGCACAGTAATTTATTTTGATAAATGTGAGACCTGAATGTGAGATGTAGGGGAAGGATAATATTTTATCCTATTTTCTCTACCTTCATTTTGTAGAATATATTTCTTTAAACACCCTCGATTTTAGAGCACAACTTGTAACAAATCATATACAACATAGAATTCTTCTCCATGTAGAATTACTTTTACAATTTGATATTTGAAAGATGGTTTTTTGGCCTCTACTATCTAGCTAGAATAGTCTCGCTTTCTTGTTTGTAGGAAGTCTCTCAGTGTCAGAAATGGTTCTTAACATCGAGTCAAATTCTACCTTCATAATAAGTTATTCCTGTTGGTGGAGCTTGAGTAAAACTGAAAAATATTTTAAAGGCAGTTAAATGAGACAATATTAAAAATAGAGTCCTGGGTCAGTGCCTGGCACCAAAGATGACCTAATTATTATCATCAGAACCACTGAAAATGCTTTATAAGCTTTTCTTAATTAAGAATAATCCTTTAAGTACAATATTGATTGAAGAAAATCAAATTATACTGGTAACTGAAATTCAAGACAAAAATAATGTATGTAAACACTAAACTCTAGTCAATAAATTTGTTTCTTGCAGGAGTACAGGCTACCAATTCCGAATATACGTGTATACTGGGGTTGAACAAATAAATACAGGAATGATGGAATGTAAGAGCCAGGTTTCTCAGTGCTGGAGAGAGAAATTATAGGTAAGTAAATTGGAAAGCCTAGAATAAACCCCATGGTAATGGGTATGTTGGAAAGTCTTCATACTATTTTTGCAACTTGTATGTAAGTCTAGAATTCTTTTTTAAACATTTTTCAGTAATCACCCAGAGAGTATTTGTATAATGAAATGAGAATATGAACAGGAAACCCTAAATTTAAGATTTGGACAGAAGAACAGGTTATATTTGTTTTTTTCCATTCATTTATTAATTCAGTTAAAATTCAGTGTTTATTATATCCAGGCACAGTGTTAATTGTTAGGTTTACAAGGGTAAACCAATCAAGCATCATTTCATCAACTCAGAATCTAATGAGGGAAACAAATGTTAAATGAATATGTATATAGTAAGGTGAATTATATACAGAATTTGTGAATACATAAGTATGTATAATACACATATCTATGTATAACACTTTTTTAAATTGAAATATTGTTAATTTATAATGTTTTGTTAGTTTCTGGTGTACAGCAAAGTGATTCAGTTATATGTATGTATAGACTTATATATATGTAAATTATATATACTTTTATATTTTCATATTCTTTTCCATTATAGTTTATTACAAAATATTGAATATAGTTCCCTGTGCTATACAGCAGGACCTTGTTGTTTATATATAGTAGTTTGTATCTGTTAATCCCAAACTCCTAATTTATCCCCCCCTCCCCGCCCTGAACTTTCCCCTTTGGTAACCAAGTTTGTTTTCTATGTCTGTGAGTCTGTTTTTGTTTTGCAAATAAGTTCATTTGTATCATTTTTTAAGATTGCACATATAAGTGATACCATATATTTGTCTTTCTCTGTCTTACTTCACTTAGTATGATAATCTCTCTCTTTAGAGAAATCAGCTGATGACCTTTTGGGGGTCCCTTGTAACTAACTCTTTGTTTTTCTCATGCTGCCTTTAGAATCCTCTCTTTAACTTTTGTCAGTTTAATTATAATATGTCTTGGTGTAGGTCTGTTTGGGTTTATCTTGTGCTTCCTGTACCTGGATATGTTTCCTTCTTTAGGTTTCAGAAATTTTCAGCCATAGTTTCTTCAAATACATTTTCGATCCCCTTTTCTCTTTCTTCTCTTTCTAGGATCCCTATTATGTATGGACTGTCTTGCTCTATATTATCCCATAGGTCTCATATGTTGCTTTCATTTTTTTTCATTTGTCTTTCTGTCTGCTTTCTGATTGGGTGATTTCCATTATCCTCTCTGCCAGATCACTTATTCATTCTTCTGCATTATCTGGTTTGCTATTTATTGCCATTTGCTCAGCTTTCATCTCAGCAAGTGAGTTTTCTAATTTTCATTGGCTCATCTTTATAGTTTCTAGTTCCTTGTTACAATGATCTGCATTTCTATTGATAGCCTTTCTTAACTCCTTCAGTATTTTTATTACCTCCTTTTTGAACTTGGGATCTGGTAGACTGGAGAGGTCTGTTTCATTGTTTTTTCTTTCAGGGGATTTCTCTTGTCTTTTAAGGGCTCTGTTTTGATAATATATGTTCGCTTTCATAATTTAACCATAATACTGCAAGATTATGTTTCCTTTTTCCAAAGTGTGTAGAACACATCATATATGCCTCAGAGGTAAGGATAAAGTGATTGACATTAAAGGCCTTGGATAAAGCTTAATGACCAACGACTGTAAGAATCAAATAGGATAGTAGCAATGAAAGTGTGATGAAGATATGAGGTATGTACGAAACAAAATAAACTAGGCTGTTCAAATAGAAGTCTGAAAACAAAATTGGATTTAATGGCTGAGTGGCAAATGAAGGATGCACCACACAGGTCTGACTTAAGAGAGTTGTCCAAAATGAAAACTGAAGGGCTTAGATATAGGGCAAAAAGGGAATAATAAGACTGAATTGGGTAAGATGACAATTTCAAGTCATGAGTTGGCTGAAGAGGTAGATTATAAACTCATGTTCACAATTACTTACCTTTAGAGATTGCATCACCAATATGGAGAAACCTGGTTTCAAGTAGGTCTGGGATGGAGAAAGAAAAATTTCAAAGGGCCTAAGGTTATGCTTAGATTGGCAAGATTTTTTTTTTTAACCTATTTCATTACAGTCTTACTTAGAAATAAGAAATGAAGTTGGGAATTCCCAGAGGTACCTTCCATTGCTAAGGTGACTGAAGGGGAAAATGGTACTAATTGATAATTAAAACTTGTTAAAAATTTACAAGATTTACATTGTCTTTGAGGAGTGACATCAGCAAGATGGTGGACTAGGAAGCTTGGAAAAACCTAAAGGCTGACTAAAATAACATTTTAGGAGCTCTGGAAACTAGTCAGATCACAAAAGAAGAGAGCAAAAGAAGAAGAAAGGAACAAAAATGAACTACAAAAACAACCAGAAAACAATAAGTACATTTGCATCAATAATTACTTTAAGTATAAATGGAGTAAATACTTCAATGAAAAGGCACAGAGTAGGGACTTCCCTGGTGGTGCAGTGGTTAACAATCTGCCTGCCAATGCAGGGGACATGGGTTCGATCCCTGGTCTGGGAAGATCCCACATGCTGTGGAGCAACTAAGCCCATGTGCCACAACTACTGAGCCTGAGCTCTAGAGCCCGCGAGCCACAACTACTGAGCCCGCATGCCACAACTACTGAAGCCCATGCTCCTAGAGCCCATGCTCCGCAACAAGAGAAGCCACCACAATGAGAAGCCCACACACGACAACGAAGACCCAACGCAGCTAAAAATTTAAAAAAACAACACAGGGCTTCCCTTGTGGCGCAGTGGTTGAGAATCTGCCTGCTAATGCAGGGGACATGGTTTCGAGCCCTGGTCTGGGAAGATCCCACATGCCGCGGAGCAACTAGGCCCGTGAGCCACAACTACTGAGCCTGCGCGTCTGGAGCCTGTGCTCCGCAACAAGAGAGGCCGCGATAGTGAGAGGCCCACGCACCGTGATGAAGAGCGGCCCCCGCTTGCCACAACTAGAGAAAGCCCTCACACAGAAATGAAGTCCCAACACAGCAAAAAAAAAAAAAAAAAAAAAAGAGTGGTTGAATGGATAAAATACAAAATGCATATATATGCTGCCTACAAGAGTCTCACTTGTGAATGGATAAAGATGTGTATGTGTGTGTGTATGCACACACATAATTGAATATTAGCCATAAAACCAAAAGCAATCTTGCCATTTGCAACAACAGGGATGGACCTAGAGGGTATTATGCTAAGTGAAATGTCAGAAAGAGAAAGACAAATACTATACACCATTTCGTTTATATGTGAAATCTAAGAAACAAAATAAATGAACAAACATAACAAAACAGAACCAGACTCATAGATACAGAGAAAAAACTGGTGGTTGACATAGGGGAGGGGGGGAGGGGGTTGATAAATAGGTGAGGGAGATTAAGACATACATACAAACTTCCAGTTGTAAATAAGTCACAGGGGTGTAATGTATCACATAGGCAATATAGCCAATAATATAATAATTTTATATGGTGACAGATGGTAACTAGATTATTGTGGTGATCGTTTGTAGTGTATAAAAACATCAAATAACTATGTTGAAATCTGAAACTAATACAATATTGTAAGTCAATTGTACTTCAATTTAAAAAAACAGAAAAAAATTTAAAAAAGAAAAAGCCTAGTAACAGTGATCATAAATAAATAGGCAATCTGAACATAGTTATAATACCAAGGAAACTGAAGCAGTAATCAAAAACCTCCCGACAAAGAAAAGTCCCAGAACAGGTGGCGTCATGGGTGAGTTGTACCAAATATTTGAAGAAAAATTAACATCAATCTTAATTCAAACTCTTAAAAAATTGAAAGAGTGAACAGTTCCTCATTCATTCTAATAGTCTGCATTACCCTGATTCCAAAGACAAAGACATCACAAGGGAAGAAAAATATAGACCAGTATCACTTGTATATATTAATGTAAAAATACTCAAAAAAATGCTAGAAAACTGAATTCAACAGTTAAAGGTTTACAAACCATGACCAAGTGGTATTTATTAATGGAATGCAAGTGTGGTTCAACATATTAAAATTATTGAATGAAGTGTACCGCATTAACAGAATGAAAGAAAACACATGATCATCTCAATTGATGCAGAAAAAGCATTTGACATAATTCAATACCTTTTCATGATTAAAAACACCCAAAAAGCTAGGAATAGAAGGAAACTAACTCAACATGATAAAGCCATATATGAAAAGTCCACAGTTAACATACTCAATTATGAAAGACTGAAAGCTTTTCCTCTAAGATCAGGAACAAGATAATATTCTGACTCTTGCCATTTCTATTTAATATAGTACTGGAAGTCCTGGCCAGAGTAATTAGGAAAGAAAAATTAATAAAAGGAATCCAAACTGGAAAGGAAAAAGTCAAATTATGTTTTTAGACAACATGATCACCTTATGTGTAGAAAACCCTAAAGATTCCACATGCAGAAAAACTGTTAAAACTAATAAATTTAGCAGAGTTGAAGGATGCAAAATCAACACACAAAAATCAGTTGTGTTTCTACACTAACAATGGCCAATCTGAAAAAGAAGAAAATAATTTTGTTAATGATAGTATCAAAAAGAATAAAATACTTAGCAATAAACTTAGCCAAGAAGGCAAAAGATTTGTACACTGAAACTACAAAACATTGCAGAAAGAAATTAAAGACACAAATAAATGAAAAGACTTCCCATGTTCATGGACTGGAAGATAATACTGTTAGGATGTCAGTATTATCCCAAATGGTCTACAGATTCAATGCAATCCTTATCAAAATTTGAGTTAAATTTTTGCAGAAATAGAAAAATCCATACTAAAATTTATATGAACCCACAAGGGAACCCAAATAGCCAAGACAATCTTGAAAAAGGAGAAAAAATTTGGAGGTTTTACAGTTTCTGATACCAAAATTTTCCACAAAACTACATAAACAAAACAGTGCGGTACTGGCATGCAGACAGGCATATAGACTAATCAAATACAATAGAGAGCCCACAGATAAACCCTTGCATATATGGTCGAATAAATTTTGACAGGGGTGTTAGGACCATTCAGTGGGGAAAACAGTCTCTTCAACAAGTGGTGCTGGGAAAACTGGATATCCACATGCAAAGAAAAAGTTGGATCCTTACCTTACACATATTTAAAAATTCTAAGTAGATAAAGATGTAAACATGAGTGCTAAAACTACAAAACTTAAAATGGGGAAAGCTTCATGACATTAGATTTGACAATTTCTTGAATCTGATGCGAAAAGCACAGACAACAAAGGAAAAAATAGATAAACTGGACTTCAACAAAATTTAAACCTTTTCTACATCAAAGGATACTATCAACAGAGTGAAAAGGCAATCCACAGGATGGGAGAAAATATTTGCAAATCATATATCTGATATGGCATTAAGATCCAGAATATATAAATATCTCCTACAACTCAATAACAAAAACAAAACCCTGATTTATAAATGGGCAAATGGGGACTTCCCTGGTGGCACAGTGGTTAAGAATCTGCCTGCCAATGCAGGGGACACGGGTTCGATCCCTGGTCCGGGAAGATCCCACATGCCACGGAGCAACTAAGCCCGTGTGCTACAACTACTGAAGCCCATGTGCCCTGGAGCCCGTGTGCCCTAGAGCCTGTGAGCCACAACTACTGAGCCCATGCACTACAACTACTGAAGCCCATATACCCTAGAGCCCGTGAGCCACAACTACTGAGCCCACGTGCTGCAACTACTGAAAGCCCATGCACCTAGAGCCCATGCTCTGCAACAAGAGAAGCCACCACAATGAGAAGCCCGTGCACTGCAACAAAGAGAAGGCCCCACTCACCACAACTAGAGAAAACCCGTGTGCAGCAACAAAGACCCAATGCAGCCAAAAATAAATAAATAAAAAATAAATTTATAAAAAAAAAATGGGCAAATGACTTGAATAGACATTTCTCTAAAGGAAATAAATGGCCAACAAGTATGTGAAAAGACGTTCAACATCACTAATTATTAAGAAAATGCAAAACAAAACCACAATGAGATATCACCTCACATTCATTAGAATGGCTAATTTTTTTTAATCACAGAAAATAGCAAGTAGGTAAAACGGTACGTTTACGGTAGAAAATGTATGGCAGTTCCTGAAAATAATGAAACATATACCCAAAAGAACTGAAGGCAGAGACTGAAACAGATATTTGTATACTCCTGTTTATAGCAGCATTATTCCACAATAGCCGAAAGATAGAAGCAGTCCAAGTCTCCAACAATGGATGAATGCATAAAGAAAATGATACATGTACATACAATGTCATATTATTCAGCGTGTAAAAAGAAGGAAATTCTGACACATGATGCAACATGGATGAACCTTGAAGACTTATGTAAGTGAAATAAGCCAGTCTCAAATGGGCAAATACTGCATGATTCCACATACATGAGATAGAGTACTCAAATTCATAGAGACAAAAGTTAGAATGGTTGCCAGGGGCTAGGGAAAAGGTGAATGGGGAGTTATTATTTAATGGACAAAGTTTCTGATTGGAAAGATTAAAAAAAAGTTCTGGAGATGAACGATAGTGATGGTTGCACATCACTGTGAATGTACTCAATGCCACTGAACTGTACACTTAAAAATAGGTAAAATGACAGATTTTATGTTATGAATATTTTACCCAATAAAAAAGGTTTACATTGTTTTCTAATTATAATTTTTCAAGGTAATTTGCTATTTAATTTATTTAGAGAAAAATGAAGAAAATCTAACAAGAATAAGCTTTGAAAATATTCTAGAGGAGCAAAGACTTTAAAGCTTTTAGAAGAGTTTATAAATTTGTTTTCCAGAGGATACAGAGAGCAAAGTCACATAAAGGTAAGAGTATAACAAAATTTCATATCTGGGTCACTTAACTTTAGCAATTATTTTCTTGAAAAGTATATTTAAAAATTTTTAAATAATAGCATCAATAAACTAATGTAAACTCTGAGATATCACTGAATTTTCTACCTACATTTTGTTGATTTTAATATTAAAATTTTATGTAAAACAGTAAGCTTGAATGGTAATTATTTTTCTGTATTCAAATAGAAAGATACAATTCAATACTGAGTGACTTTTCCTTAAATGGATTGTGAATGTGTAACACTTCTAACTTTGCTTTTTTTTTTTTTAAACTGAAGGGAGATAGAGTTGAGTTAGTCATACTACTAATACTGTGGCATATTATCATCACTAGTTTATTCAAGGTCCCTCTCTTATTTTTACATCATCACATTCATCCCTATCCTTTTCCCACTCTACTACTCAGCTACAGGCATTTGCTCTAATGTATTTAATGTGTCCTTAGATAAATTTGATGTTTGAAAAATATGTTTTATGCAAGTATTTTAAATTTGCATAGTGTGCTACTGTAGATCTCTTAACTTTTTTCTTTTCAACAGCCATACGTTTTAAGCACTATTCTGTAGCTGCAAGTATATCTGAGCCACTGCTTCTCACTGATGCATCACACTCTAATGCTCTAGTCATCCAGTTCCCTGGTGATGGGATCCAATTTGTAACCACATGCCTTTTTCATGTTTGCAGGGTGAACACCCGCAAGAGTGAGATTGCAGGGGCCAGGGTATAATTTGTTTTCCTGAAGTTCTACTCAGCTGTTCCAAAGCAGCAGTACTAGTTTGCACTTTCAGTGGCAGTGCCTGAAGGTTCCTGTCAGTCAACCACTCACTAACACTTGATGTTACCAGGCTTTCTAATTTGTCCTAATCAGGTGAGCATAAAGTGGTATTTCATTATTCCAAATTGTATTTTTCTAATCATGATGATCATCTTTAAGCAACCGTTTCCTTTTGTATATATTTTTATCCATATACATTTTTAGCAATTTAGGTATTCTGTTCTAAGGAAGGGTTTGATTTATTATCTATTTGTGTTGATGTGCAGGGGTTCCTTACATAGTCTAGATATTTATTGCTTATTGGTTTTAAATGTTGCCAATATTTTCTGCCACCTATGCCATTAACTAGGTCTCTATTGTCTAGTTAATCAGAAATCTTTATTTTTAATACGGTGAAATACATTAATTGTTTTATTGTGATTTGGGTTTAGGGGCCTTAGGAAAGTTATTACAAAGATATCTTTTACATTGATTTCTATTAATTTTATACTTTTGTCTTTCATGTTTAGATCTTTAATCCATGAGAAATCATTTTGGTATGTGATATACTACAGGGATCCAATATTATTTTTCTCCATATTATGAGTCACTTTTTTCCAGTTCCATCTACCAAAAGAACCATTCTTTTCCTGAATGATTTATGAGGCCACATCTATTGTATGCTAAGTTCCCACAGAGATGGGATGTTCTTCAGGTCTCTGATTTGCTTCTCACAATAGTCTATTTGTTCTTACACTACTATCACACTATTTTTTAAATCGATTTGTATTGATTGTACCATTTATCTGGTAGGATAAGACACCTACATAGCTCCATTTTTAAAAATTGCTCTAGCTATTCATAGACCTTTATTCTTCTACATAAAATCTGTATGGGAATTGCATTAAATTCTTAGGTTAATCCGGAGAGAAGTGGCAGCTTTACCATTTTAGTCATTGCACCTTGAATATGAGGTAATTTCCATCCATTTTTTTCTTCTTTTAGTATTTTAAAAGCAACTTTAACAATTTCTCTATTAAAGTCTTATGTATTCCTTGTTAGACATACATAACCTAACCCTTGTTAGGTTAAAGTCTTAATGCTTAATTTTTGTTGCTATCTTATATTTTTCCAGTGAGTTATTGCTGGTATTAAAATGTATTGAATTTTACTAGAAGAGTTTTTATCTGGCAATCTTTTTGAACTTTCTTACTGGTTCTAATAGTTTGCCTATATAGAAGTGAGTATGTCATTTCTCTTGCAAACATTTTCTCTCATATTGTCTGACAGGCTCTACACTTTATGGAACACTAGTGAGCAGAGAGATCATCTTTGGTTTGTTGCCAGTATTAAAGCAAATCAGTCTAAATTTTTTCCACTGAGTATGCTTTTGCTTTAGGCCTCTGCTAGATGGACATTTTAAGTCAAGAATGTCTTTTAATTTATTTCCAGCATTATTGAGGTATAAGTGACAAAAATTGTACAATATATGTATAAGGTATACAATGTGATGATTTGATATATGTATGCATTGTGAAATTATTACCACAAACAAGCTATTAACATATCCATAACCTCACATACTAACCACTTTGTATGTGTGTTATATGAACACAAGATCTAGTCTCAGCAAATTTCAAGTATATAATACAGTCTTATTAACTATAGTCAACATGCTGTACATTAGATTCCCAGATTTTATTCATCTTATAACTGAAAGTTTTTACCCTTTGGTCAACATCTCTCCATTTCCCCCACCTTCCAGCCCCAGGCAATAACCATTCTACTCTCAGATAGTATGAGTTCAAGTTATATCCATACACATACACACACACACACACACACACACACACATTTTCTTTATCCATTCATCTGTCAACAGACACTTAGATTCTTTCTATATTTTGGCTGTAGGGGACAATGCTGCTGTGAACGTTGGACCAGTTCAGGTAACTCTTCGAGATCCTGATTCCAATTCCTTTACATATATATATACTCAAAAATGGGATTCTAGATCATATGGTAGTTCTATTTTTAACTTTTCTGAGGAGCCCCTACACTGATTTCCATAAAGGCTATATCAATTTACATTCCCATCAAAAGTGTATAAGGTTTCCCTTTTCTCCACATCCCTGTCCACACAAAAAGTGCTTGTCTTTTTGGTAATAGCCATCCTGACAGTTACACCTCATTGTTGTTTTGATTTACATTTCACTGATGATTAGTGATGTTGAGCATCTAATCAAATACCTGTTGGACATCTGTATGTCTCCTTTGGATGATGTCTAAATAAGATCCTTTGCCCATTTTTACATCTTGCTATTGAGGTGTGTGTGTTTCTTATATATTTTGGATATTAACCCTTTATTAGATGTATGGCTTGTAAATATTTTCTCCCATTCCATATACTGCCTTTTCATTCTGTTGTTTTCCATAATGTTTCCTCTGCTGTTGCAGAAACTTTTTACTTTGAAGTATTCCCACTTGTTCATTTTTGCTTTTGTTTACTTTGGTTTCTGTGTTACATCCAAAAAAGCATTGCCAAGCCCAGTGTCAAGAAGAATTTTCTCAATGTTTTCACTTAGGAATTTTATGGTTTCAGGTCTTACATGTAACAAGTCTTTAGTACATTTTGAGTTAATTATTTTTTATGGTGTAAGACAAGGGTCCAATTTCATTCCTTTGCAGACAGCTATCCATATTTTCCTACACCATTTATTAAGGAGACTATCATTTTCCCCATTGTGTGTTCTTGACATCTTTGTGAAAGATTAATTGACATATGTGTGTGGGTTTATCTCTGAACTCTCTTTTGTTTCCATTGGTCTATGAGTCAGTTTTTAATGCCAGTAAGATACTGTTTTGATTACTATAGCTTTGCAATATAGTTTGAAATCAGGAAGTGTGATGCCTACAGCTTTGTTTTTCTTTTCATTACTGTTTCTATACCCTTATTTATTATTGGTCTGGTCAGATTCTTAGTCTTAGTAGTTTGTGTTTCTAGGAATTTACCCATTTCTTCAGGTTCCAATTTGTTAACATATGATTACTGACAGTAGTCTCCTATGATTCCTTTTTATTTCTATGGTATCAGTTGTAATGTCTCATCTTATTTCTAATTTTAATTACTTATGTTGAGTCTTCTCTCTTTCTTGGTTAGTCCACCTAAAGGTTTGTCAACTTTGCTTATCTTTTCAAAAACCAACTCTTAGTTTCATTGATTTTTTTTTTCTATTCTCATTTGTATTCTTGTTCTGTTTCATTTCTTGTTGCCCTGATCTTTTGAATCTCCTTTCTGCTAACTTTGGGCTTACTTTGTTCTTTGACATGTACAATTAGGTTGTTTATTTAAGATATTTAAGGTACTTTTTTCTTACTGTAGGCATTTACTGCTATAAACTTTCCTTAGTTTTTGCTTTTGATGCATCGCATGAGTTTTGGTATGCCATGTTTCCGATTTGTCTCAAGTTATTTTTTTGATAGCCCTTTGATTTCTTCTTTGACCCGTTAGTTGTTCAGGATCTTGTTGTTTAATTTCCACACATTTGTGACTTCTGCAATTTTTCTTTTATTTTTGGTATCTAGGTTCATACCACTGTTATCAGAAAAGATACCTGATATGATTTCAATCTTCTTAAATTGTTAACACTTGTTTTGCAGTCTAGCATATGATCTATGCTGGAAAATGTTCTGTGTACTCTTAGAAGAATGTGTGTTCTGTAACTGTTGGATAGATTGGTCTGTATGTCTTTTAGATCCACTTGTCTGTAGTGTTATTCAAGTCTGCTGTTTCCTTGTTGATTTTCCATCTGGATGATCTATCCATTGTTGAAGTAAAGTATTGAAATCCCTTACTACTATTATTATACTGCTGTCTCTATCTCGCTTCAGATCTGTCAGAATATTTGCTTTATATATTTAAGTGCTCCAATGTTTGGTATATATAATTTTTATATACTCTTGACAAATGGACTCCTTCATAATGGTGATCTTCTTTGTCTCTTGTGACAGACTGTGACTGAAAGTTTAGTGTGCCTGATAAAAGTATAGGACCTCTACTGTCTTTGGTTACTATTCACATAGAATATCTTTTTCCATATATTCACTTTCAGCCAATTTGTGTCCTTAAAGCTAAACTGAGCTTTAAGTACTCAGCATACTGCTGGATCCTGCTTTTAAAAATCCAGTCAGGCACTCTGTGTCTTTTGACTGGAGAATTTAATCCATTTGAATTTAAAGTAACTATTGATAGGTAAGGAGTTATAGCCATTTTGTTAACTGTTTTCTAGTTCCTTTTTTTCTTCCTCTCTTGCTGTCTTCCTTTATGATTTATTGATTTTTTGAAGTGATATGCTTTGATTTCTCTATCTGTTGTGTATCTGCTGAGGTTTTTTTCTTTGTAGTTACCATGAGGCTCACAAACATCTTAAAGTTATAACAGTCTATTTTAAACTAATAATGACAACTTCAATTGCATACAAAAATGCTACACTTTTACTTCTCCCCCTACCTCTTTTATGCTATTGACATCACACTTAACTCTCTTGATACTGTGTATCCATTAACAAATTATTGCAGCTATAGTTAAATGTAATACTTTTGTCTTTTAACATTTATACCTGAGGTAAAATTATATATAATTTGTATATATAAATATATTTATAATGTATATATATTTATATATATAATTTATATATACCACCATTACAGTATTATTCTGAATTTGACTATATAGTTATCTTTACCAGTGAGTTTTATACTTTATATATTTTCCTGTTGTAACTTAGTGTCCTTTCCTTTCAGCCTGAAAATTTCCCCTTAGCATTTCTTATAAGGCAGATCTAATGGTGATAAACTCCTTCACCTTTTATTTGTCTGGGAATGTCTTCATCTGTCCTCATTTCTGAAGGACAATTTTTTCATGTATAGTGTTCTTGGTTGGCAGGGTTTTTGTTTTCTTTCATCTCTTTGAATATATTATCACACTCTTGTGTCCTGCAAGGTTTCTGCTAAGAAAACTGCTGAAAGCCTTATGAGGGGAGGGGAGGCTTTATGTGGCAAGTCATTTTTCTCTTGCTTCTTTCAAAATTCTTCCTTTGTATTTGACTATTGACAATTTAATTATAATGTGTCTCATGGTAGTCTTCTTTGGGTTGAGCTTGCTTGGGGTCCTTTAAGCTTCACGAATCTGGGTGTCATTATGCCTTCTAAGATTTGGGAAGTTTTCAGCTTTATTTCTTTGAATGAACCCTCTGCTCCTTTCTCTCTCTCTTGTCCTTCTGGAATTCCCATAATGTGTATATTCACTTGTTTAATTATGTCCCATAAGTCCCATTTGCTTTCTTCTTTTTCATGTGCTTTCCTCACTCTAATTTCAAATGGTCTGTCTTCAAGTTTGCTTGTTATTTCTTTTTGCATGGTCAATTAAGCTTTTGAAGCTCTCTAGAATTCTTAAGTTCTGTCGTTGTATTCTTCAGCCTCAGGATTTTTCATCTGTTCTTTGTTTATGGTTTCTGTTAGTTTATTAAACTTCTCATTTTGTTCATGCATTTCCCTGATCTCATTTAGTTGTCTATAGTGTGTTTTTTTGCATATCATTGAGCTCCTTTAAGGTGATTAGTTTGAATTCTTTGTCAGGCAATTAGTAGATCTCCATTTTGTTGGGGTCAGTTACTGGAGCTGCATCAGTTTCCTTTGGTGGTGTTATGTTTGCCTGATTTTCATGATCCTTATAATCTTGCATTGGTGTCTATGCATTTTAAGGCACAAACACCACTTTCAGTCTTTACAGTGTGGTTTTAGCAGGTAAAGACCTTCTCTTGTTGGGTTCCTAGATGATGGAATTTGCTCTGGTATTGCAGTTAAGTGTGCTTGGAGCCAGATCATATGGCTGCTGCTGCAGGTATAGGCAGGCATGACTCCCAGCAGGTCTCTGGGCTGGCAGGATCACTCCTGGACCTCAGGTGAAAGTGGCTGGAGCCAGATAACAGGCTGATAAAAGGGTCCATAGCCAGACCAAGGTTGGAGGGCCTGCTACCCACAGCATATGTGTGGATCTCTACCTGGATCCCACAAAGGCACTATTGTCCAGGGATAGGATAGCTGCCAAATTATTGTTGCTGTGTGGTGTTACCAGTGGATGTTCTCTTATTCTGCCATCTTGATGATGTCACTCTCTGAATGCTTCTTAAAACTATCTACTGAGATTTTAATTTTTATTGAAGTATAGTTGATTTATGATATTGTGTTAGTTTCAAGTGTACAACAAAGTGATTCAGTTATACAAACACACACACACAAACACACATCTTTTCAAATTAGAGTTTTCCTCTTTTCCAGATACATGCCCAGGAGTGGGATTGCTGGATCATATGTTAACTCTATTTTTAGATTTTCAAGGAACCTCCATACTGTTTTCCATAGTGGCTGCACCAACTTATATTCCCACCAACAGTGTAGGAGGGGTCCGTTTTCTCCACAACCACTCCAGCATTTATTATTTGTAGACTTTTTGATGACAGCCATTCTGACTGGCGTGATGTGATACCTCATGTAGTTTTGATTTGCATTTCTCTAATAATTAGTGATGCTGAGCATCTTTTCATGTGCCTGTTGCCCATCTGTATGTCTTCTTTGGAGAAATGTCTATTTAGGACTTCTGCCCATTTTCTGATTGGGTTGCTTGTTTTATTAGTATTGAGATGTATGACCTCTTTGTATATCTTGGAAATTAAGCCCTTGTTGGTCACATTGTTTGCAAATATTTTCTCCCAGTCTGTAGGTCGTCTTTTTGTTTTGTTTAGAACTTTCTCCACTAGCTGATTAGAGTGTTGGATTTAATTACTAGATCTTCTCAATATTCTTACATTCCATCTTTTCTTGTGTGTGTGCCAAACTCTGCCTGTCAGTTTAAATGTGTCCCTTATAAATGACCTATTTTGATGCACCTTTTTAACTCCAATTTCCATTTTTGTAACAGCTATTACATTAGGGCTTATTTCTCTATTATTTCTTATATATTATACTGTATTTTCTATCTATTATAATTTTACTTATATTTTCTAGAGTCAGTTTATTTCTGCCTTACACATGACTCTGCTAACAGTTTTTAATCTGGTTTCCTCATTGGCCTGAATGACTCTTTCTAGAAGATACACCGTAGTCTGACACTCTTTTATCCAATCTTCCTTCCTTCATTCTCGTGTTAGACCTCCATCACAATTTCAAGGCTCTCCTGGCCAACATCTGCTCCATCTCTCCCTTATCTTTCACAAGCATTTTCTCCCAATAATCTAGCACAATTCAAATTCTGTCTTGAAACCTGCTTCACAGGAGACATTTTTGTCATTGATCTCAGAGGAAATGCTTTCAATATTTTGTCATTAAGTATAATGTTTTCTGAGTTATTCTTTTTTGCAGATTCCCTTTATCAGATAAAGACCCCCTCCTCTTCTATTATTAGTTTCTGAGTTGTTTTTTTTTTTAACATGACTATGTTTTGAATTTTACTTAATACTTACCTGCATCTATTAAGGTTATCAAATGATATTATTCCTCAATTCTGTAATATGGCAGATTGTACTAATTAATATTTTTGTTTTCATTGAGGTATAACATAGTAAAGTAGGTAAAGTGCATAATCCAAAGTATACAGTTCAATGAATTCTCACATTTGTATATAACCATATATCTACCACCAAAATCAAAGTCAAGATATAGAACATTTCCATCACCACAGAAATTTTCCTTTTGCTCTTCCCAGTCATCACCCACTCTCACCCAAAACTAATCACCATTCTGATTTCAATCACCACTGATTATTTTGTCTATCTTGAACGTCACATGAATAGAATCATACAGTATGTACTCATGTCTGTATTCTCTCAGTCAACATTAATTTGTGAGATTTATCCAAGTTGTTGCATATATCAGTGGTTCATTCTTTTTTCCTTTAATCACTGTTTTGTATTGCATTGTATAAACATATAATGAACACTTGGTTTGCTTCAAGTTGTTGACTATCAGAAATAGAGATGCTATGGAACAATTTGTACATGACATCTGGTAGGCTTATGTACTCGTTTATCTAGGGTAAACACCTAGAAGTGTAATTGAAGGGCTGTAAGTTATGCATATGATTAAATTTACTAGATAATGCCAAACATTTTTTTACATCCCCACAAGCCACAGATGAAAGTTGCATTTGCTGGACATTCTTGGGAGTAGTCGATATTACCATGTTTTTTCTATTTCAGCCATTCTGGTGTGTTTGAAGTAGCATGTAATTGCAATCATGGTGTTAATATACATATCCCTGTTGCATAATTACATTGAGCATCATTTTCTATGTTTAGTCATCATCTGGATCTCTTTAGTGACATGGCTGTTCAGGTCTTTTGCCAATTTTTCAAAGTGGGTTATTCTGTTTTTTACTTATTGATTGTAGGAATTCTTAACGTATTCTGAATACAAATCTTTTATCACATGTATGTATTCCAAATTTTATTTCCCAGTATCTTGCTTGATTTTTCACTCTATTAGTATTTCAGTCAACAGAAGTTCTTAATTTTAGTGAAGACCAATTTATAATTTTTTAATTTATCTTTGTTTCCAATATTAGAAATTTCTGCCTACTTAAAGAAGATGCATTTCTCTAGTAGTAGTATGGTTCATTATTTCATTTTGATTTCTGATTCTTCTCAAATTAATAATTATTCATGGTATTCAGAAGCACTAGAGTGCCTGATGACTGAGTCTAGGTAAATTCAACTGGCAGATTCACTCAGTCTGTATTTTTTAAAGAGCCTCTTTCATAGTGGACGTTCTTTGATGAGCATTAAATGTGATACTACACACTGTGGGACCTGTGAGTTTATCTATCTGATTCTTTTTAAACTCCTTTTTCCCCACTCTATTTTTTCTCTTTCTAGGCTTCTGACCAACCAGAGAAGTCATTCACTACTACCAATGAGCAAGTATTCTTACCTCAGGCTACTTCCCTTTACATGCTAAGTGGACGAGCACATACAACCTGAGCTCTGACCTTTGGGAGGATTTCTCCTTGGAGGATTACCTGTCTTTCAGCACCACCTGAGTATGGAGTTAATATAGCAACAATCCATTTTTAACTTGCATCTATATACAAGGTGATCCTTCCATGAATCTTGTTTGGCTTTTTTCCTCTTCCATCAGCTAGACATAAGGGACTCTCCCACCTTCTGACTGATATATCTATGGATGTGATCTGAGGAGGTGCTGATGGTGGATGACATGGAGGTCTGAGTCATCAGCTCATTCAGCTTAACTTGAGCCCTCTGGCCTTACTCATGCCCTATCTTGGATGCACAGCAGCTACCCTAGAATAGATTGCTATTGGACCCACCTGTCATTTTAATATGAATCATCTGACAAAAACCAGATTTTGATTAAGTTATAGTTTCATAGAAACTTGATGTCCCACAGACAGTAGTTCTCTATCAAGGTCCAGATTTTTATGTCAGCTTTGCCCTAAGGATATATATTTTTATTCTGCTAGTTGAGCTTGCCATAAACTCCATATTCATCTTTCCAACCACTTCATATAATAGAGCCTATCAGTTCATAGGATTCAAGCATCTTGTCTGCTTAACCCTAGACTGCACCTGCACCAGAGCTCTTTCCTGAGTCCCATTCAAAGCTGGCAGCATCACCTGGTAGGTATATGGGTCAGGTGAGTATTTCCAAGTTTCAAATATGCATCCTCCAGAACCCAAATATGATTGATTACCAGTTAAAGATACATGCTTAAGTTGCTGACCTCTTAATTTCAAATACATTTTAGATATTCTGCATTTGTACTCGTCTACCCTCAAAATTACTGTTTTTGATATTGTAAGTCTATCTTTGGGGGTGTGTATGCCTTAACTGCTTATTTTGCATACAAATTGTACTACTTTTGTCTTTTAACCCCTAGCTTTGTGTGTGGATGATTTACTACCTCTACTGTATGTTTGCCTTAGTAGCAAGCTTTTCTATTTCATAGTTTTCTTGTTTCTAGCTGTGGCCTTTTCTTTTCTGCCTAGAGAAGTTCCTTTAGCATTTTTTGTAAAGCTTGTTTGGTGGTGAACTCTTTTAGCTTTTGCTTCTCTGTAAAGCTTTAATTTCTCCGTCAAATCTGAACAAGAACCTTACTGAGTGTTCTTGGTTATAGGTTTTTCTCTTTCATTACTTTATCATTGCCACTCCCTTCTGGCCTGCAAGGTTTCTGCTGAAAAATCAGCTGATAGCCTTATGGGAGTTCCCTTGTATGTTATTTGTTACTCTTAATATTCTTTTAGTCATTTTGATTGACTGATTACACTGTGTCTGCGGTGTTCCTCTGTGGGTTAATCCTGTATGGAACTCTCCACAATTCCTGGACTTGGGTGACAGTTTCCTTCCCTCAGGTTAGAGAACTTTTCAGCTATTATTTCTTCAAATATTTTCTCAAGCCTTTCTCTTCTCCTTTTGGGACCCTGATCATGCAAATATTAGCGTGCTTTATGTTGTCCCAGAGGTCTCTGAAACTGTCCTCATTTCTCTTCATTCTTTTTTCTTTGTTCAGCAGCAGTGATTTCCACTACTTTGTTTTCCAGCTCATTGATCTGGTCCTCTGCCTCATTTAGTCTATTATTGATACCGTGTAGTGTATTTTTCATGTCAGTTATTGTATTCTTTAATTCTGTTTGGTTGTTATATTTTCTAATTATTTGTTAAAAACTTCTAATTTCTCACTCTGTGCATCCAGTCTCCTCACGAGTTCTTTGATCATCTTTATGATCATTACTCCAAATTGTTCCTTGCGTAGATTGCCTATCTATCTCTACATCACTTAGTTCTGCAGTTTTATCTTGTTCCTTTCTCTGAAACATATTCCTTTGTCACTTCATTTTGTCTAAATAGTTACTTGTATTTTTATGTATGTGGTAGGTTGGTTATGTTTGACCTTGGAGAAATGGCCCTCTATAGGAGACAACCTATGCATCCCAGAAGTGCACTCTCCTCTCTTCACCCAAGGGCAGGGGGCCAGCTGGTCCCAGGGTGGTCACTGGCATGCGTCTGTGGACTCAGTCTGAAGGCTGCTGGACTATAGTTTTCTTGCTTCTGGTTTCTGCTCACTGGTGGGTGAAGCTAATCTAGAGACTTCTGAAGGACTGATGCCTGCACCCTGGTGGATGGAGGTGAGTCTTGGTCCTCTGGGGGGCAAGGCGATGTCCAGAGGTGTGTCTACAGGTGGCTGTGTGCTCATGAGGTCTTTAGGAAGCCTGTCGGGTGGCACTGTTTCCAGGAGAGCTCATGCAGATGAACGCTCACTGATAATACCTGCCACCAGTGTCTAAGTCCCCAGGGTGGGCCACAGCTGCACCCCGACTCCCCAGGAGACCCTCTAAGACCATCAGGTATGTCTGGCCCAGGCTCCTGTCAAATTACTGCTTTTGCTCTTGGTCCCAGTGCGCATGAGGTTTTATGTGTACTCTTTTAAGAGTGAAGTGTGTTTTCCCCAATCCTGTGTAGCTTCTGCACTCAAGCCCTGCTGGCCTTCATATCCAAATGCTCTGGGGGCTCCTTTTCCCCAGGCTAGGGGGCCTGATGTGGGACTCAGAACTCTCACTCCTGTGGGAAAATCTCTCTAATTCAATTATGCTCCAGTTGGTGGGTCAACCACCTGGGCGACATGGGATTTGATTATATCATTAATCAGCCCCTCCTATGTGCCTCGTTTTATGTCTTTATGTATCTTTCTGGTAGGTTTCAGTCTTTTTCAACAATGATCCTTCTGCGGAGTGTTGGATTTTGGTGTGCTCCTGAGTGGGGGTGAGCTTAGGGTACTTCTATTCTGCCATCTTGGCCACTCTATAGCTATTTTCTTTATGGTATCAGGGATTACACCAAACATCTTAAAGTTTGAAATAGTAATGGTCAGGAGAAAGTGTCAAAATGGCAGCATAGAAAGACGCGAGCTCACCCCTTCCTACAAAAAAACACCAAAATCACAACTAGCTTCTAAGTAGCGACTTACAAAAAAATGCTAGAACAAAAAAGATAACCTACTTTCACAAAGCAAGAAGAAA
Source organism: Monodon monoceros (assembly GCF_005190385.1). NCBI lineage: Eukaryota > Metazoa > Chordata > Mammalia > Artiodactyla > Monodontidae > Monodon > Monodon monoceros. The sequence continues at coordinate 16,453,551 of NW_021703778.1, forward strand.
CCACAATGAGACAGTAGGAGGGTGATAAAATCAACTCCCATACTTGCCAGGTGGGCAACGTATAAAGTGGAAAATAATTATACCACAGAAGTTCTCCCACCAGAATGAAAGTCCTGAGGCCCACATCAGGCTTCCCAGCCTTGAGGTCTGGCAACAGGAGGAGGAGACCCCAGAGAATCTGGCTTTGAGAACCGGTAAGGTTTGATCACAGGAATTCCACAGGACTTGGGGAAACAAAAACTCTACTCTTGGAGGGCACACACAAGGCCTCCTGCACACCATGACCCAGGGAAAAAAGCAGTGACTTCGTAAGAGACTGGGCCAAATCCACTTACTAGTATTGGAGGGTGTCCAGCAGAGCCGGGGATGGCTGTGGCCCACTGCAGGGACAAGACACCGGCAGCAGTAGTTCTTGGGAGTACTCATTGGCGTTAACACTCCTGGAGGCCACCATTTTCTCCCAAAAACCTAGATCCACCCAACAGCCTGTAGGCTCCAGTGCTGGGACACCTTAGGCCAAACAACCAAGGAACAAGACCCAGTTCCACCCACCAGTGGGCAGGAATCAGTCCTTCCCACTGGGAAGCCTGCATAAGCCTCTTAAACAGCCTCATCCACCAGAGGGCAGACAGCAGAAGGAAGAAGAACTACAATTCTGGAGCCTGCAGAACAGAAACCTCAATCAAAGTTACACAAAATGACATGGCAGAGGAATATGTCCCAGGTGAAGTAACAAAACCCCAGAAGAACAATTAAGTGAATTGGAGATAGCCAATCTACTGGAAAAAGAATTCAGAGTAACGATACTGAAGATGATCCAAGATCTCGGAAAAAGAATGGAGGCACAGATCGAGAGGATACAAGAAATGTTTAACAAAGACCTACCAGAACTAAGGAACAAACAGATGAACAATACAATAACTTAAATGAAAAATACACTAGAAGGAATTGATAGCAGAATAACTGAGGCAGAAAAACTGATAAGTGAGCTGGAAGACATAATGGTGGAAATCACTGCCACCTAACAGAATAAAGAAAAAAGAATGAAAAGAAATGAAGACAGTATTAGAGACCTCTGGGACAACATTAAAACACCAACATTTGTATTCTAGGGGTCCCAGAAGAACAGAGAAAGGACCTGAGAAAATATTTGAAGAGATAATAGCTGAAAACCTCCCTAATATAGGAAAGGAAGCAGTCACCCAAGTCCAGGAAGTGCAGAGTCCCAAGGAGGAACACACCAAGACACATAGTAATCAAGTTGACAAAAACGAAAGACAAAGAAAAAATATTAAAAGCAACAAGGGAAAAGCAACAAATAACATACAAGGAACTCCCATAAGGTTATCAGCTGATTTCTCAGCAGAAACTCCGCAGGGCAAAAGGGAGTGGCACGATATATTTAAAGTGATGAACGGGAAGAACCTACAACCAAGAATACTCTACCCAGCAAGTTTCTCATTCAGATTCGAAGGAAAAATCAAAAAGCTTTAAAGACAAGCAAAAGCTAAGAGAATTCAGCACCACCAGACCAGCTTTGCAACAAATGCTAAAGGAAATTCTCTAAGCAGAAAAGGCCACAACTAGAAACAAGAAAATTACGATTGGAAAAGCTCACAGCTAAAGGCAAATATATAGTAAAGGGAGGAAATCAGCTGCACACAAATATGATATCAAAACCAGCAACTGTGAGGACAGCACAAATGCAGGATATTGAAAATGCATCTAAAATTAAAAGACCAGCAACTTACAACAATCTTGGTTATATATAGATGGCTATATCCAAACCTCATGGTAACTGCAAACCAAAAATCTACGATAGATAAACACACACACAAAAGAAAAAGGAATCCAAACATAACACTAAAATTAGTCATCGAATCACAAGAGAACAAAAGAGGAAGGGAAGAAAGACCTACAAGAACAAATCCAAAACAATTAACAAAATGGCAATAAGAACATACACATTGATAAATACCTTAAATGTAAATGGATTAAATGCTCTGAGCAGAAGACATAAGCTGGCTGAATGGATACAAAAACAAGACCCATATATATGTCTACAAGAGACCCACTTCTGATCTAGCGACACATACAGACTGAAAGTGAGGGGATGGAAAAAAGTATTCCACGCAAACAGAAATCAAAAGCAAGCTGAAGTAGCAATACTCCTATTAGACAAAATAGGCTTTAAAATAAAGACTTATAAGAGACAAAGAAGGACACTACATAATGATCAAGACATCAATCCAAGAAGAAGATATAACAATTGTAAATATATATGCACCTAACACAGGAGCACCTCAATATGTAAGGCAAATATTGAGTTGGCCAAAAAGTTCGTTCGCATTTTTGTGTAGTATCTTATGGAAAAACCTGAACGAACTTTTTAGCCAACCCAATACTAACATCCATAAAGGGAGAAATCAACGGTAACATAATAACAGTGGGGGACTTTAACACCCCACTTTCATCAATGGACAGGTCATCCAGACAAAATCAAAAAGGAAACACAGGCCTAGATGACACATTAGAGCAGATGGACTTAACTGATATTTATAGAGCCTTCCATCCAAAAGCAGCAGAATACACATCCTTCTCATGTGCACATAGAACATTCTCCAGGAGTGATCACATGCTGGGCCACAAATCGAGCCCCAGTAAATTTAAGAAAATCTAAATCATATCAAGCATCCTTTCATATCACAATGCCATGAGATTAGAAATCAACTACAAGAAAAAGAAAAAATCTGTAAAAACTACAGACGCATGGAGGCTAAACAATGTGCTACTAAACAACCAATGGCTCACTGAAGAAATCAAAGAGGAAACCAAAAAATACCTAGAGACAATCAAAGTGAAAGCATGACAATCCAAAACCTACAGGACACAGTAAAAAGTTCTAAGAGGGAAGTTTATAGCAATATAATCTTACCTCCAGAAACAAGAAAAATCACAAATAAAAAACCTAATGTCACACCTAAAGCAACTAGTGAAAGAAGAACAAAACCCAAAGTTAGTAGAAGGAAAGAAATCATAAAGATCAGAGCAGAAATAAATGAAACAGAAATGAAGAAGAGAAAATATCAATGAAACTAAAAGCTGGTTCTTTGAAAAGATAAATGAAATTGATAAACCTTTAGCAAGACTCATCAAGAAAAAAAAAGGAGAGGGCCCCAATCAATAAAATTAGAAATGGAAAAGAAGTTACAGTGGACACCACAGAAATTCAAAGGATCATAAGAGACTATTATAAGCAAGTATAAGCCAATCAAAATGGACAACCTGGAAGAAATGGACAAGTTCTTAGAAAGGTACAGTCTCCCAAGGCTGAACCAGAAGAAATAAAAAATATGAACAGACCAATCGCAAGTACTGAAATTGAAACTGTGATTTTAACAAACAAAACTCCAGGATCAGATGGCTTCACAGTCAAATTCTATCAAACATTTAGAGAAGAGTTACACCTATCCTTCTGAAACTATTCCAAAAAATCACAGAGGAAGGAATACTCCCAAACTCATTTTATGAGGCCACCATCACCCTGATACCAAAACAAGTTAGAGATTCTTTTTGAAAGTTACAGGCGAGTTATCACTGATGAACACGGACGCAAAAGTCCTCAACAAAATACTAGCAATCTGAATCCAACAATATATTGAAAGGATCATACACCATGATCAAGTGGGATTTATCCCAGGGATTCAAGGATTTTTCAATATCCGCAAATCAATCAGTGTGACACACCTCATCAACAAATCAAAGAACAAAAGCCACATGACCATCTCAGTATGTGCAGAGAAAGCTTTTGAAAAAGTTCAACACCGATTTATGATAAAAACTCTCCAGCAAGGGGGCATAGAGGGAACATACCTCAACATAATGAAGACCATGTATGACAAACCTACAGCTAACATCATACTCAACAGTGAAAAAGCTGAAAGCATTTCCTCTAAGATCAGGAACAAGACAAGGATGTCCTCTCTCACCACTATTATTGAACACAGGTTTGGAAGTCCTAGTCAAGGCAATCAGAGAAGAAAAATAAAAGGAATCCAAATTGGAAAAGAAGAAGTAAAACTGCCACTGTTTGCAGATGACACGAAACTATACATAGAAAATCCGAAAGATGCTTCCAGAAAACTACTAGAGCTCATCAATAAATTCAGTAAAGTTTCAGGATAAAAAATTAATAAGCAGAAATCTGTTGCACTAACAATGAAAGATCAAAACGAGAAGTTAAAGAAACAATCCCATTTACCATTTCATCAAAAAGAATAAAATATCTATGAATAACCTACCTAAGGAAACAAAAGACCTGTACTCCGAAAACTATAAGACACTGATGAAAGAAATCGAAGGTGGCACAAAGAGATGGAAAGATATACCATGTTCTTGGATTGGAGGAATCAATACTGTCAAAATGACTATACTACCTGAGGCAATCTACAGATTCAATGCAATCGCTATCAAATTACCAGTGGCATTTTTCACAGAACTAGAACAAAACAATCTAAAACTTTGGAGACACAAAAGACCCTGCATAGCCAAAGCAATCATGAGAAAGAAAAACGGTGCTGGAAGAACCAGCAGATTAGACTAACCAGATTAGTCTCCAAAATTTACAAACAGCACAGTGTCAAAAAAACAAACAACCCAATCAAAAACTGGGCAGAAGACCTAAATAGACATTTCTGCAAAGACGACTTACAGGTGGTCAGGAGGCACATGAAAAGATGCTCAACACCACTAATTATCAGAGACATGCAAATCAAAACTACAATGAGATATCACCTCACACCAGTCAGAATGGCCATCATCAAAAAATCTACAAACAATAAATGCTGAAGAGGGTGTGGAGAAAAGGGAACCCTCCTGCACTGTTGGTGGGAATGTAAATTGATACAGCCACTATGGAGAACTGTATGGATGTTCTTTATAAAACTAAACATAGAGCTACCATAGGATCCAGCAATCCCACTCCTGGGCATATATCTGGAGAAAAAACTTAGTTCAAAAGGATAGATGCTCCCCAGTGTTCATTGCAGCACTGTTTACAACAGCCAGGAATTGGAAGCAACCTGAATGTCCATCGACAGCTGAATGGATAAAGAAGATGTGGTACATATTACTCAGACATTAAAAAGAATGAAATAATACCATTTGCAGCAACAGGGATGGACATGGAGATTATCATACTAAGTGAAGCAAGTACAGAGAAAGACAATAGCACTTACATGCGGAATCTTAAAAAAGAAAAAAAAGATACAAATGAACTTATTTACAGAACAGAAACAGACTCACAGACTTAGAGGACAAACTTATGATTACCAGGGAGTGGAAGGGTGGGGGGGAGGGATAGACTGGGAATTTGGGATTGACATGTTCACACTGCTGTATTTCATATAGGTAACCCAAAAAGGACCTACTGTATAGCACAGGGCACTCTGCTCAGTATTCTGTAATAACCTAAATGGGAAGAGAATCTGAAAAAGAATAAATACATGTATATGTATAACTGAATCACTTTGCTGTACACCTGAAATTAACACAACATTGTTAATCAACTATACTCCAATATAAAATAAAAATTTTTAAATCTTAAAGTTGTTAAAATAATCTATTTTAAATGAACTTAAATTCAATTGCATACAAAAAACTGTTTCATGTCTCCACTCTTCCAGTTATTGATGTCACAAATTACATATTTTTATATTGTGTGCCCGTAACATAGATTTGCTATAATACATTCATCTTTTGAACTCTATACCATAATTAAAAGTGATTTATGTACCAACACTACAATAATACCACAGTATCCTCTATTTGTCTATATACTCACCTTTACCAGAGAGCTTTATATTTTCATATGGTCCCATGCTGTTGTCAGGCATCCTTTCATTTCAAGTCAAAGCACTTCCTTTAGCATTTCTTACAGGGTAAGTCCAGTGGTGAGGAAATCCTTCAGCTTTTGTCTATCTAGGAAAGCTTTGTTTTCTCCTTCCCATTTGAACAACAGCTCTGCAATATGATATAATATTCTTGGTGTTTTTTCATTCAATGCTTTGAAAATCTCATCGCGCTCCCTTCTGACCACTAAGGTTTCTACTGAGAAATCTGCTGATCATCTTACAGCTCCCTTTTACAAGTCACTTTTCTCATGCTGCTTTCAAGATCCACTCTTTGTCTCTGAGTTTGATTATATGTCTCAATGTGACTCTCTTTGGTTTTATTATTTGGAATTTGTTAAATTTCTTGCATTTCTATGTCCATTTCTTTCCTCAAATTGGTGATGTTTTCAGCCATAATTTCTTCAGATAGGCTTATCAGTCTGCTATTTCTGCCATAACAAAATACCACAGAGTAGGTGTCTTAAATTTATTTTCTCACAGTTCTAGAGGCACTAAGTCCAAGATTAAGGTGTTGTCAAGGTTGGTTTCTAGTGAACCCTCTCTTCTTGGCTTGTAGACAGCTGCTTTCGTACTGTGTCCTCAGATGGCCTTTCCTCTGTGTACAGCAGAGCTCACTGGGGTTTTTTCCTTTTTGTATAAGGACACCACCTTATGACCTCAGTTAACCTTAATTATCTCCTTAAAGGCCCCATCTCCAAACACAGTGACATCAAGAGATTAGGGCTCAAAATATGAATGGGGCAGTACACAGTTTGGTTCATAACATTCTGCCTCCTGACCCCCAAAAGTTCATGTTCTTCTCACCTGAAAAATACATACACCACATCCCAACAGCCCCAAAGTTTTAACCCATTCCAGTATCAATTCCAAGTCCAAAGTCTCATCTAGATATCATCTCAACAGGTATAGGAGAGATTTTAGGAACAATTCATCTGGAGACAAAATTTCTCTCCAGCTTTGAACCTGTTAAACTAGACAGGTTATCTGCTTACAAAATACAGTGATGGGACAGGCATAGGATAGGCATTCCCATGCCAAAAGGAGGAAACTGGGAAACAGAAAATGGTGCTGTGTCCCCCAAAGGACAAAAACCTAGCAATGCATATTCCACTAGACCTTAAGGCTCAAAGAGAATCCTCTCTTGCTGGGTGTTCTACCCTCCAGGCCCACTGGGAAGGCAAAATCACCCCCACACCCCTGAGCAGTAGCCCCACGCCTGCGGCTCTCTGCAGCAGCAGCCTGGTTTGTAGAAACTGAGGAAGTGGCTCCACTCTCTGAAACCGAGGAGGAAACAGCCTTGTTCACTGGGCCTGTATGCACTGGATCTGTGGCAGGTGTGGCGGCCCTGATGATCTCTGAATTGCCTTTGGGGTCATTATTCCCTTTCCTTGAAGGATAAAGTTGTATGCAGCTAAATAGCTTCATGGTCTGCTGACACTAAAACAAAGAAGTCTGAAAGCCTTGCTTTCTTTCGTCTCCTTTTCTGCTGGTATAATCCCACCTCTATTCCTGGCTTCAGTTGAGATGGCTGATTAAATCCATGAGTAATCTCTATGGAGTGACTGTCCAGCCACACCCTTGGGGTTCTCTCCAGAACACACTTTCTCATTTTTTTGCAATACTGACAGGTTGAGAATTTTTAAATCTTCAAGTTTTGATTTATTTTTGCTTATAGTTCCTTCAAATCAATCTAGACTTCTTCTAGCATGCACCTCAAAACTCCTCCAGCTTTGACCCATCACCTCATTCTAAAAGCACTTCCAGATTTCTAGGTATTTGTAATAACAGCACCCCACATCTTGGTACCAAAATCAGTATTAGTCTGCTAGGGCTGCCATAACAAAATACCACAGACTGGGTTGCTTAAACAACAAAAATGCATTTTCTCACAGTTCTAGAGACAAAAAGTCCAAGATCAAGGTGCCATCAGGGTTGGTTTCTGGCCTCTATTCCTGGCTTGCAAGGAGCCGTCTTCTCACTGTATCCTCACATGGCCTTTCCTCAGGGCTCATACAGAGAGAGAGAAAACTCTGTTTCTTCTTCTTATAAGAACAATCAGTTCTAAAAGATTAGTGCTCTTATCCTCATGACCTCATTTAATCATAATTACCTTCTTAAAGGCCCCACCTTCAAATACAGTCACACTGGGGGTTAGGGCTTCAAACAGGAATTTGTGGAGGTAGGGGGCACAATTCAGTCCATGACAGATCCTCTGCCTTCTTCTCTCCTCATTTCAGGACTCCTACAAAGCATATGTCCACTTGATGGTGCCCCCTAAATCCCTTCATTTTTCTTCATTCTTTTTTCTTTTTGTCCCCGAGTTGGTCACTTGAAATGGCCTATCTTCCAGTTCACTGATCCATTCGTTCTTCTTCCTGGTCCCAGTGTGCTGTTGAACCATCTAGTGAATTTTTAATTCAGTTAAAGTATTTTTCAGCTCCAGAATCTGTTTGATTCCTTTTTATAGTTTGTCTCTTTGTGACTGTCTCATTTTGTTCATGCACTGATTACCTCATTGCATTTACTTTTCTATTTGAGCATCTATAATACTTTTATTTTGAATTATACGTCACAGATCTCTGTTTCCGTTTTCTGGAGATTATTTTTTTTCCTTTGCACGTTTCCCTGTTAGTTTTTATGCCTTCTGTTGAAATGTAGGCATTTGAAAGAACATCCAGCTCTCCCAATCTTTGCAGACTAGCTACATACAAGGGGACACCTTCAACCTTAGTGTACTGTTGGTGGAAATGTAAATTGGTACATACACTATGGAAAACAGTATGGAGGTTCCTCAAAAAATTAAAAATATAATTACTATATGACCCAGCAATCCCACTTCTGGGTATATATCCAAAGGGAATAAAAACAGGACATCCAAAAGATAGAACAGTACCATGTTCATTGCAGCATTATTCACAATAGATAAAATATGGAAACAACCTAAGTCTCCATCAACAGATGAATGGATAAAGAAGATGTGGGGGCCGTGAGAAAGAATGAACTCCTGCTATTTGTGATAACACGGACAAACCGTAAGGGCATTATGCTAAGTAAGGCAAGTCAGACAGAGAAAGACAAATACCATATGATCTCACTCATATTTGGAACTTGAAAAGCCTAACTCATAGAAATAGAAAGTACAATGGTGTTTACCAGGGACTGAGGGTAGGGGAACTGGGGAGATGTTGTTTAAGGGTATAAACTTGCAACTAGTAGATGAATAAATTTTGGAGATCTAATGCACTATAGTGATTGTACTCAGTAATACTATATTATAAACTTCTAAGTTGCTAAGAGACCAGATCTTAATTGTCCTCACTTCAAAAAGAAATAATTATGTGGTGTGACAGTGGTGTTAGCTAACACTGCAGTGGTAATCATATTGCAATATATAAATCAACACACTGTATACCTTAAACTTATACCATGTTGTATGTCAATTATATTTCACTTTTTAAAGGAGATATCACAAGGAAAATTAGAAAATATCTATAGACAAATGAAAACACAACATTGCAAAAATTATGGAATGCAGTTAAATAGTGTTGAGGGAAATTTACAGCTGCAAATTCTTACGTTGACAAGGATTACAAAACCAACAATCTAACTTTATATATTAAGAAAACTAGTAAAAGAGGAACAAATTAACCCAAAGCTAGCAGAAGGAAAGAAATAATATAGATTAGAGCAGAGATAAACAGAGAATAGTAAAACAGTAGAGAAAATCAATAAAACGAAGATTGGTTGTTGGAGAAGATCAACAAAATTGACAAAACTTTATTAGCTAGATAAGCTAAGAAGAAAACAGAGAAGACCCAAATTACTAAAATTAAACATGAAGAGGGGACACTACAACTGATGCTACAGAAATAAAAAGGAATGTAAGAGAATACTATGAACAATTATATGGCAACAAACTGGGTAATCTAGAAAATGGAAAAATTCCTAGAAACATACAACCTGTCCACATTGAATCTGGAAAAAAATTAAAAATCTAAACAAAACTGTAACTAATAAGGAAATTGAAGCAGTAATCAAAAACTTCCCAACAAAGAAAACTCCAGGGGGCTTCCCTGGTGGCGCACTGGTTGAGAGTCCACCTGCTGATGCAGGGGACATGGGTTCGTGCCCCGGTCCAGGAAGATCCCACATGCCGCGGAGCGGCTGGGCCCGTGAACCATGGCCGCTGAGCCTGCGCGTCCGGAGCCTGTGCTCCGCAACGGGAGAGGCCACAACAGTGAGAGGCCCGCGTACCACAAAAAAAAAAAAGAAAAAGAAAACTCCAGGACCAGACAGCTTCACTGGTGAATTCTACCAAACATTTAATGAAGAATTAACACAAATCCTCAAATTCTTCAAAAAGAAAGTAAAGAGGTAATGCATCTTAACTAATTATATGACTAAAAAGACCAGTATCCCTGATGAATACTGATGTAAAAGTACTCAACAAAATGCTAGCAAAATGAATTCAATAACATATTAAAAGAATTATATATTAGGACCAATTAAAACTTATTCCTGGGATGCAAGGATGTTTCAGCACATGAACATCAATCAGTGTTGTAAACCATATTAATAACAAAATGCAGGACAAAAACCACATGAGCATCTCAACAGATGCAGAAAAAGCAGCTGACAAAATTCAACATCCTTTCATGATAAAGATACTCAACAAACTGCATTTATAAGGAATATATCTTGACATAACTAAGGCCATATGTGACAAACCCACAGCTAACATATACTCAGTGGTGAAAAGTTCAAAGCTTTTTTATCTGAGATCAAGAATAAGAATGCCCACTCTCACCACTCTTATTTAACAAAGTACTAAAAGACCTAGCCAGAGGAATCAGGCAAGAAATTAAAACAGATGGCATGCAAATCAGAAAGGAAGAAGTAAAACTGTCTACTTAGAGATGACATGATCTTATATATAGAAAATCCTAAAGACTCCACCAAACTAGTAAGTGAATTCAGGAAAGTTACAGGATAAAAAAATCAACATAAAAAAATCGGTGGCATTTCTATTCATTAATAACAAATTATCCAAAAATTAAAGAAAGAAAGCAAATTCATTTATAACATTGGAAACAATACAATACTTTGGAATAAATGTAACCAAGGAGGTGAAAGATCTGTACACTGCAAACTGTAATACACTGGTGAAAGAAATTAAAAACAACACAAATAAATGAAAAGATATACTGTTTTCGTGAACTGGAAGAATTAATATTGTTAAAATATCCAGACAACCCAAAGTAATCTATAGATTCAATGCAGTCTCTATCAAGATTCCAATGGCATGTTCTACAGAAAAGAAAAAAAAAAAACTCAAATTCTTATGGAACCACAAAAGACTGAATAGCCAAAGCAATCCTGAGAAAGAAGAATAAAGCTGGAAGCATCACACTTCCTGATTTCAAAGTATACTACAAATACTATATAGTATTCCAAGTGGAATGGTACTGGCATAAAAAGACCAACGGAACAGAATCAAGAGCCCAGAAATACGTCATCACATATACTGTCAAGTAGTATCTGACAAAAGCGCCAAGAATACTCAATGGAAAAAAGACAGTCTCTCCGATAAATGCTGGTGGAAATACTGGATATTCACAAGCAAAAGAATGAAACTGGACTCCTATCTTCCACCACTCAAAAATGAACTTGAAGTGGATTAACAACTTAAATGTAAGACCTTAAACCATAAAACTCCTAGAAGAAAACAAAGGGGAAAAGTTCCTTGGCACTGGTCTTGGCAATAATTTTATGGATTATACTTTATGACAACTACAGTATAAGCAACAAAAGCAAAAAGATAATAAGTGGGACTACAACCAACTGTAAAGCTTCTGCACGGTGAAAGAAACAACAATATGAAAAGGCAACCAACAGAATGGGAGAAAAATATCTGCAAACCGTGTATCTGATAAGCAGTTAATATCCAGAATACATAAAGAACTCATGTAACTCCACGGCCAAAAATGGACAGGTAAAAATAAACTAATCCATTTAAAAATGAGCAGAAGACCTGAATAGACGTTTTTTCAAAAAGAGATTCAAATTGCCAAAGGTACATGAAATGTGGTCATCATCACCAATCATCAGGGAAATGCAAATCAAAGCCACAGTGAGACAGAGATCAAGACAGCAGAGCAGGACGTCAAGCCTACCTCCCCCTTCATAAACAAATCAAAAATACAACTATATGTGGAGCAACTCTTGCTGAAAATGACCTGGAGACTGGCAGAACGGCTCTTCTACAACCAAGGACGTAAAGAAAGATCTACACAGAGTCTGGTTCCAGACTGGGGGGTAGGGGGTGAGAAGTGATCTGGTCAGGTCCCGCCCGCACCCTTGGCAGGGGACCCAGAAGAGGAGGGGGTTATCACCAGCACTGGGATCCTCCCTGGGGAGGGTTTGGAGCCACATATTAGGAACCCCAACCCTGGGGTACAGTACTGGGAAGAGGAACCCCCTTAGCTGGTTTGAAAATCCGTGGCACTTACAGGGGTGTAAGAAACCGAGGCTCTGCTTTTGAAGAGTACATGCACAGACCCACTTACTCTCAGTCCCAGGCACAAAGGCAGCAGACTGAAGACTGCCTGGGGCCCTGGCCAGCTTGCAAGGACCCCTCCAGCATGGTCCATGTACCAGGCTCCTGTTCCAGCCCCTCTTTCCCCAGCACTGCTCCCTACTAAGGTGGAGGCTGCCATTGCCAACAAGAGTGTGCACACTTGGAGAGATGCCAGCCCTGCCTCTGAACAGGCTGGAGACAGCCACTGCCAGCCTGTGCTTTGGTGCATACACTCAGGAGGAAGTGAGGCTAGCTCCAGGGCACCAGTCCCTATGCACACTTGGGAGGGGGTAGGGCCAGCTCAGAGGTGGGCACCAACCCAGCCTCTAACCAAGGCATACCTACTGGGTGAAAAAGTGAAACCAGCACAGAAGTGAAGCCCCAAGCCCTCAAGCCCTGGCCACAACCCTAACCAAGGAGGAGACTACCATCACACCAGGAGAAACCCAGCTCCGTCAGGGGTTCTGCTCCAGCCTCTTGGGCCCCCATCCAATAGGGCTGTAACAGCCACTGAGCAGAGAAGTCCGGCTTGCACCTGGCTCTAGCTCTAGCCCCTCCAACTCCAGCCCCACCTCCCACCAGGGTGGTGGCTGCCAGCACACCCCTAGGGAAGACGCAGCCTGTGTTCACTTTAGATCCAGTTCGCACCAAATCTGCTGGGTACATGCAGACTACATAGGGACATTCACAGAAGGACACATCTTCAAGACCAGGATAGGTAATGGTTTCACTTAATTTCATAGAGACAGAAAAATTAAAATGAAAAGACAGAGGAATATGTTTCAAATGAAAGAATGAAAAAAAGCCCTTGAAAACAAACCCTAATGAAACAGAGAGAAATAATTTACCTGAAAAAGAGTTCAAAGCAATGCTAAAAGAATGCTAACTGAACTTGGGAAAAGAATAGACGAACACAGTGAGAATTTTAACAAAAGAACTAGAAAATATAAAAAAGAACATGTAAGAGCTGAAGTGTACACTAGTAGGAATTAAGAGATGATTAGGTGATACAGAAGAATACATACGCAATCTGGAACACAGACTAATGGAAATCACCCAATCAGAAAAGCAGAAAGAATAACAAATAAAAAAAAGTAAGGATAGTTTAAGGGGCCTCTGAGACAGCTTCAAGTGTACTAACATTCACATTATAGAAGTCCCAGAAGGAAAAGAGGGAAAGGGGTTGAACACGTGTTGGATATTATAAGCTGAAAACTTCCCAAACCTGAAGGAGGAAATACTTCCAAGTACAGGAAGCACAGAGAATCTCAAACAAGGTGAACCCAAAGAGACCCACACCAAGACATATCATAATTAAAATGGCAAAAGTCAGAGATAATTTTAATGGCAGCAAGAGAAGGGAACGACATAAAACTATCACATTTTTCTGCAGAAACGTTTCAAGTGCTGAAAGAGAAAAACCACAACCTAGGATACTCTACCCATCAAGGTAGGAAGGCAGAGTGTATCACTGCAAATGCTGCTAGGTAGGTAGTAGTGGTAACTCAGGGAGATGAATCCCACCTATTCAACAAATACGGTCACCTACTTACTTCATGACAGACGTTGTTCTAGGGATTCAATGATGAATCAAAACACACAGGGTCCTATATTCTTGGAGCTATCAAATCTAGGGATAAGACAGAAACATCAACTACAAAGGACCTGTGGGAGGATTGAGGATGTGAAGGTGGAGATGGAAATGGGGGCGTTGGGACAATATAATCAAATCCATGTTTTAAAATGGTTGCCGAGGGGCCAGTTACTTAGCTACTGAAGGAGACCTGAATGTTGGTCTATCGCCCAGGAATAATTCTGATCAGTAAGCAACATTAACATAACATTGTTATCAATAAGTAACATCAACAACATATCACCTACTACACATTAAATTGAAGACAATGCTGTCTTCTAACAGTTCTATAAACTATTACAGTAATGAATAAAATTATGGGATTTAAATATTCAGAACAGTGTTTTCCTCTCACAAAGTGATCCTTAATTAACTCTTGTTTAATATACCAGTCTATTTTAGAATTAGTCCTGAGACCAAAAAACCCAGAGTAGGTAGAATACAAGTAAAATTAAATGAAATACCACTAAATACTTTCGTGGAAACTCTATATCCTTGAAAAATTCATGTAAGATCTTAACATAGTTAAAATCCAGTGAAGACTTAGAGAGATTGTAGAAGGAAATTAAATAAAAAGATAGTTACTACCTGTGGATTTAACTAATATATGTCTTGTGATTCACCCTAGCATTTTGTACATTTTGATATGTATGACAACTTACCACGCTCACAGTGGTGGAGGCTTAATGGGCTATCTAATCTAATCCAGCCTCAAAATCTGCTCCCATGGATCACTCACTCAGAAGCCACTTCCACATCTGCCTAAATTCTCAAGAGAATCCTGGGGAGTGAGAGCTGTCCGGAGAGCCAGTGGACTGTCTGTATAGGCTCCACAAGAGTCCTGGAGATACGTGCTGTTTCTGAACTCCTATGAACTTATTAGGTCAGAAATAACTTAAGTTTTCAAGGACACAGGCAAAAAAACAAAGACAAATGGCCTCTATTCAATAAGGTTACCTCTCAAACTCTAGTAAGCAACAGAGGAGCGGGAAAAAGACAATTCCAAAATCAGAAGTTGACCACAGTGCTTTTTAACTAGTATGATGAAGTGTTCTTGTGGCTCAAGGTCTCATCTGGGCGTGTTTATCAAAGAATTTATAAAGTTATCCTCTGCAAAAGAGTAAGAAAACTTTGTAAAATGTCAGAGAATCACTGCAAAATATGCCACTATTGACACTTAGGCATGATACCTAACATTTCATAAATTTTCAGAATACGGAGTTTGAATGAAAAAAAAATTTACAACTGTTATTTTCTTTCAGGACTCATTAACTTTTGGAAAGCACTTCACTGGAGGTCAAAATGTACTATTTGCTAGGAAAATAAAAAATATTTTAGTGACAAAGTTCTGTGTGGTTTCAAAGCTAATTATCAATCTCTTAGACTGTGTTTTGAAACTGCCAGTTTTAAGCCTAAAATTATTCAAATGCCAATGCTGTTATGGTCAGCATGAGAAATAAATTCTATACAATTCTCCAGCTTCCAAATAAAAGGATTTCTATAGTCAGAAAATCTGTTTATAAATTATAATATAAAATTAAAAATTCACCATATTTCAGCATCAAAAGCATATGCCAGGAAAAAGAATCATGTATTGAATGTAACAGAAAATAGGCTCTGTTCCTATTTATAAAAAATCTCATTATAAAAGCAAACTTGTGGAGCAGAAATATGGTATTCAGTTCATCGGGTTATGCCTCAGGTGTAAGGAAATGCGTTGAACCAAGCGGCAGTGTGGGTGGTGGGAATGGAAAATGAAACAGGTGAAATGGATAGTTCATGAAAGAGGTTAATTTTCCTCATAAAGATGTATAATTCTCAACTGAAAGATGATTTAGTCTAAGCCAGGAAATACATTTAAGTGGAACAGGTAAAAAAGATACCAATTTTTTTAAATGGGAGGGGCACTGCAAATGTGAGAGGCTGGTAAAGTTGAAACTTTTACCACAATCCTCTCCCCAAATCTCTGACACTTATTGTATTGCTCCAGGAAGGGATATATTTCTTTCAATAAGCTTCACACAAGTATTTTTTATGGATACATATACTTTCTAACATAAATAAACCAAAGCCAAATGAAAATAGAAACTTACCAGAAACATAACAACTCCTTGTCTATATCTTAAATAAAATGATATAATTTCCAGCTTCTAGTTAATAGCTCTAAGAGGATGTTCATAAAGAGTTAATTCTGCTTAATATAGGGATGAAACCTATCTCCTAGGGAGGTAAGAGAAGGGTGGGGAGAGAAGGGGATTTATCCAGTATTATATAGAGAGCCCAAAGACAGTCTGAAATTTTATTTTACCATCTCTCTCCTCCTTCCTTCCCTTCCTTCTTTCCTTCTCTCTTTTAGTCTAAGTAAAAACCCAATGACCAGGAATTTTCTGTCAATCTCTTTAAGCTATAAAAATTTTAGGCACACAAACTGACAAAATATATAAAACCCAAACATCCAATTTAAATATTTTAGGCATTTTTATTTAATAAATAACTTCAGTAAATAGCATTGTAAAAAGTGAACTGTTAAAATTAAAAGGCACTTAAAATAAGAATGTGACTAGTATGAAACCAAACAGGAAATTCAAACAGTGAGAAGTAAATATACAGTGGTCTGTTACATCACTAATTGAAATTAAGAACTGCTTAACTGATGGCTGTTGCATAAGCCATAGTACAATTTCACATGGTCATTAAAAAGGCAAATGTACAGCTAAAACATCAATGAAAAAGTACTGATAACAAAAAAGTCTTACCCAAAACTGCAAACAAAAAATACATTAAAAGATTAGAAGAGGTGATAAAAAGCACCAGGCTTTAAACAAAATAAAATGAATAAAATAAAATAAATTCACCCAGAGGTCCCCAATTCAGCAAATACTATGTAAATTAAGGCCTTTATATAAATCAAGAACTTTTTTTTGCAGAAAATTCCCCAATACTTTTAAACAAGGCTTGAATTTAAAAAAAGAAGGCATAAAAGTTACCAAGATTAAGTAACTCTTGAAATGGCACACAGGTTTTAAAGCTATGTTTTCCCTTCCTAACTCTCTGACTTTTCCCATGGCCTTTGTAGATCAAACATTTCATTATTTTACACAAGCAACTCCCAACATACTCATCTTTCAGATTCATCATGTCATCAGTCATGTCTAACAAGGAAAATAACAAAATAATAAATTTAAAACAATTCTAAACTAGCTAGAAGGACATTCACTTTGGATTCTGTATAACTGAAAAGTGACATATCTGCAAAGCAAGAAATCAGTTTTAATACTTAAGAGAAACTCTCATCATACTCATTATTTTAACTACTGTCCTTTCAATCACTCTAGAAATATTGCTTAATCCACTAAGAGCTGGATTTCAACAGTCCAGGAGGAAAAGGTCAAAAAGGCACAATGCAACCTTAGATGATAAGGATAACCATCCTGTCTCAAGTCTTCTGTCAGTCCCTGGCATTGATTATAACATTATTTTCAAAATAATAAAAAAAATTTCAAATTATACATATTGTACATTTTCAGAACCTGCCCAAGAGAGAACCACAGCAACACTACCCTAAAACTACCTTACTGTGGGTGTGGAATTACTACTTTGCACTCAGTGTTGTGGATACGCACTGGCAGCGCTCATTTTCCCTCATACTTCGGATTGACAACAGTTGTCACAGCACTCTTATAAATAGGATTTTCACCCTAAAAAAAAGAAAAGTTATCAGTCACTCTACTGAAGTCATGTAACATTATTTATAAGACAATATTAAAAGTAAAGATCGTTTTCATAAGTCATTTCCATTTTACCTGTCCAGGCATCACACTGAATTTTTTAAAAGGCATTAAAAAGTTTACACAAAATTTGAAACTGAAAGCTTTGCCCTACAAGTCTAAAGGTACCCCTGTCATCTGGCATTATTTCCTTTCTGACCCACTCCTCCACTGGAGGGCGTGCTGTTAACGGCTTCTCTCTTTTAAACTGGTTTTGAATGGCTGTCTTGAAACTAATTTTGAACTTAAGGAATTCTTCTGCCATCAACTGCCTGATTCTTAACCCTTTACTGTGCGCAAAGGTGCTTGATAATGAAGACTCCTTGGCTTTCATCTCTGTGAGGGAGATATTCTTCTGAGGCTCTGCCACAAAAGTTGTGGTGAGTTCTGGGGTAAGACTGTCAACAGTGTCACTGCGAGCACAGTACCTCCACCAAGGCATCACATTGCCGCATTTGCTTAGACAAAAATAATTTCCATTCTTCATGAAATAATTGCTATTCTTCAATATCGTACTGATGAAATGTTTTATTTTATTGTTAATTCTGTATTTTACTAAAGAGTACTGAAATCAAGCCCAGTAAATGACTCCAAGCCATAAACACAAGAGATTTTTCAATATCCAAAACTTTACTGACACTGATGTT